>NC_056748.1:511285309-511650309 GCF_019279795.1 Protopterus annectens
CGCTGTGCTTGGGAATGCAGTCTACCCCATCTGCTTGGTGTAATAGCACTCATGTGAGTGTAGGGTAGCCAAACTTCAGTGCATATTTTGTAAAGTATATATAAAGTAATGTGGAAGAAGGTTCATGTTTGCTGCAAGGTCAGAATCTTAAAGGGGTGATGGAACCTGGATGGCGGTCTAATACCACATTGCAGTGTATGATGCACACACTGAAATTATGAGAATTTTGGAAGACTTTTATTAAACTAATATCTGTCTATGATTCGCATTGGCTTATGATCAGCAATATTGGCTCTAGCAGAGAAAGCAAATGTAACAAGTGGCAGAAACTGTTATAGCAACTGACTAATCTTCTTAGGATACAAGTCGAATACATCAGGAAGATATCAGGAAGAGGTTGGGTAATGTACCGCACATGAATTAGATCACTTTTTTGAATATCTGAGTAACAATTCAAGGATTGTTTGTACAAATGGCTTGCTTGGACTGTAGTGAAGTGTTTCAAAATCTTTCACATTTGAAATGGATAAAGAAAATGAATAGGCCAAGGATATCATCCAGGGTAATTAACAAAGTAACACAACTTATGACTGGGCAAGCTGATTGTTTCTACATAGTGCTTACCCTACAAAACAGAATAGCACCAACAGGTTGTACAGCAGACCGCAGAGGATTATGAACTGTTAACGAATTACATCCTGTAGTCAACGGACTGTTTCCCCTCATCTTCCCTTTCCTGCTATGTGAATCTGAGTAAGTAACCCAACAGTGTTCCTCGGTCATTCCTTGAAAAGATGCTTGTGCCTATATGGTTTGTCCAGTTAATAAATTAATAAAATAAAATAATAAAAAAAACAGCTATGTACAAGTTAGTTTCAAAACCTGCTTTCATTATTGAAACTGAGCTGAAGTTCTTCCCTTGTATGTTGATTTTTCCCCGATATTCTCCTGTGTAAAAGCACCCCATCTTTCCCCAACATTCACCTAATGCTCACTATTCCAGCTGCTCCCTTCCTTCTTATTTCTAAGAGTGTATCTGCTCATGGATTCTACCATTCCAGAATGAGTGGTTGCCAAGTGCAAAGGCTGCAGTAAACAAACAGAGATATGCATGCACTATAAGAAGTCTTCATACTTTATGTAGTGAACAGAGATATGCATGCAGTATAAGAAGTCTTCATACTTTATGTAGTGAACAGAGATATGCATGCAGTATAAGAAGTCTTCATACTTTATGTAGTGAACAGAGATATGCATGCGGTATAAGAAGTCTTCATACTTTATGTAGTGAACAGAGATATGCATGCAGTATAAGAAGGCTTCATACTTTATGTAGTGAACAGAGATATGCATGCAGTATAAGAAGTCTTCATACTTTATGTAGTGAGACTTACTTTTCATTATTTTTTTAAATACCTCAGTGTTCCTTTATACCAATATTGGTTTTCATAGGTTCGAAGAATGATATAGAAATAGAAAAGAGGAAGGCAAAAAAAAAAAAGAACAGATAGTTAAAAAAAGAAAGGAACAGATATCTCGCAGAGGAAATAGGTCAGTTCCACAAGATTGATAGAGAACACATTTACTAGATAGGCAGAGCAGAGGTTACCAATCTGTAAATAAGGCAATGTAGTGTTTTATTTACCACAGCCAAAGTAAACACAGTTGTACAGTAAGGGTACAACAGAACTGGATAAGATAAGCTGTAAAACATGACAACATCATTAAATGACAGATGAGACTGACAATAACTATCCCCTTATTAAGTAGCTGCTTACTTGTAACTCTGGCAACCCTGAACAAGACTGCTGCTTAAGGTGACTATAATACATGTCTTTTTTCAGTTCTCTTTCAGACGTATCTGATTTTATATAATATTTAATATGTGCACTTTCATTTGATCTGCCTTCCCTAGTTCATCCCTTACAAAACAAGATTTGTAAATTTATGCCTAAAGTTGGAGAAGGAACATTATATGAAAATGAATAGCCATCTGTCTTCTAGGTCAGACAGTTGCAAATGTAGTAGGCCATGGATGTAAATGTGACACCCCCAACCATGACATTTATATTATGTGACCAAATATGCCATTTGTTTTTTTTGTTTTCTTTTTGATTCTTTTTTTTTTTTTTGGTGGGGGGGTCCCATCCCAAGTCAATTCTGTAATTTAATTTTTTTCATAATGGGTGTTTTGTGACCACAGATCATATGCATCCCAACCATACAAATAGAGCTTCTAATAACATTTTTTTTCAAATTCCATATAAACAGTAGAACACCAACAGAAGAAGCTAAAGACCCAGTAAAGTTACTAATTGGATTTCAGCCTAAAACTCACCCGAAAGACAAGGTAAAAACCAGAAATGGCATTTCAGATACCACACTGTATACGTATACAAAATAAATTCCAACACAGCTTAATATTTTGAAGTAAAAATAGGAATATAAAATCTGTTAAAGTGAGGTATATCTGTTACTGTATACCTTAAACTCTCATATTCTCAGAGATTATTAACTGTTATCAATCAAATCCAGTCTTAAACTGATATCAAATAATGAAAAAAACAATAAGCCTAGCATTAGTGATACAAGTCACATTTTCCCCTTTCATAGCAAGTCATGCTTATAACGTATAATTAACATCACCCCAGACAGGCTACAGATAATTGCTTTTATTTGTTTTCAGGGAAATTCTTGTCACACAACAGAAGTGACATGATGGTTTCTTTTTTAAGGTCAGTGAATTTAAATGTCAGTACACCTCTGCTCCACTGCACTCTGGCAAATTTCATTTTTTTCTCTTCTACCAACATTAGATTACACATGGAGGAACTTGCTTAGGGGCTTAGTTTTAAAGAGATGTAATACAAAAACTGTTTCTTTTTTTGCCACTGAAATAAGGCAAGATAAAAATGTGTGCACTTTAGGTTTGTGTTTTTAGTACAAATGGTTTATACTTTCTCTGTAGAATTCCACATAATAATTAGAGAAAATGTGTACTTTCTCTGCAGAACTGCCTATATATGTTTTCAGCTGAATGACCTGATGAGTGGAAAGTTAGTCATTAAAATGTTACATAGAAAGGCAGTCGGAATGGTCTGATTTTCCAAAATTGTGCAAAGCCTGTCTATACAGTGTTGAGAGGACAGTACATAGCTTCATTATCTGGATTATTTTAAATGAAAAGATTATATACTTCAGATAGCATTAAACATTTAACAGAAATGGTATAGCAAATTAATCAGAAACAATCAAAGATAAATGCTAGTGAATGTGATACAGTAGTTACTATAGGCATATACATATATATATATATATATATATATATATATATATATATATATCAATAGATACATTAGATATAGATAGATATATAGATATAGATAGATTAGATATAGAGTTATAAATATATATGTATAACCTAACATAGTAGTACATTCTGAAAAAAATGGCAATTATTATATTATTCTAGTTCTGCCACTTGGGTACATCTTTTTACATCATTTTATTATTTTATCTTTGTGTTCAGGTAACTTTTTAACATTTAGATGACAAAAGGGTCGGGTTTTACATGTACAATGGGAACACTGATCTGGTTAAGTAAGTTGCTTGAGCTCATATCAATAAATCATTGAGTGAGCATTAAATCTCAGCTCTGCAGAATTAAATGCATTAGCTACTCATTATGGTAACTGTTACTTTCTACAGGCTAGCTAGTCTGCCAAAAAGAAAGGATTTTGAATTAAAATGAATACAATTCTCAAAATGAAGGCTATTGTTAAGCCAACTAGGGAGGGGTAAGAGGTACAGCTTTTTGAGAAACAGCATGACTTAGCAAATTAGTTGTGTCTAGAACATGCAGAATTAAAACAACATGATATAAAGTTTTTATCACCATTCCTTAGCTGACTAAAAGGAGGGTGCCTCAATCCTTTAAGAAAAAGACATTGGCTTTAATCTCTTGTTGGAGTGGCAAGTGGTCTAAGCAGTGCAGTCTGTGTCAACAAAGCGCACCTTTCATAATTAGAAGGAATTCAAGTGACAATTTATTAAAGGAGTAATCCAGTATCTGCATTTTAATTTCTTTTGAAAAAATATTTAAACCCACTTACTCTGATTTAAGAAAAAGGTAGATCACTTTGGAAAAAAACATAAGCCATAAGAATGTAAATGTGTCAACCTTCTAAATTTTTATAACTCTGTCTTATTTGACTATATACTGAATGTCATGGAGTTCACTAACATGAAATGGGTTGCTGAATTTTATCTGAATGGCGCACTCAGTCATACTATAAATCCCTGCAATTATATAACCCAAACCTTAAAAAAGATAATTTCAGGAATATTTTAAAGCTGCAATTAATTTGCTACATACACTGCTTTCATCTTGCTATGCCTATAGTATGGGGTGGCTTAATAGCTAAAATGTTTGCCTTACAAACACAAGGTGCAGAGTTTGAGTCTCACAAGGAATAATTGGCTAGGCTTAAAAAATGGCTTGCAAGGGCAGTTAGCTTAGTACTAAACTATGAACCTATACATAGCTTACTTTTGAGGTGCATTTTATTGATATTAAAGATAAATTAATTTACCTAGTCTTGGTGAGAAATAGCTTACAATTCTACTTAATCTAGATAAAGTACACATTAAATGCTGTTGAATAAATAAATATCATTGTACTTCCCTTCATCAACTAAACTGGCTTGAGCTACCCAACTTCCTTACTTATACCCAACTCATCCAAGTACACATACTCATTTTCAACCCCTCTCTCTGTCCCTCCCTTGCCACTACCTTTGAAATGCATGAACCAGATTGACTTCTCAGATCCAATTCCCAAAAGCTAATTAAACTACATAAACCCATATGTCCAGCTAGGAATCATCTAATGTCCTTCTCCCTAGCAGGCCTCTGGAATTCTCCACCATCTCCTATCCGCACTACTAGCAGTCTCTCCTCATTCAAAACCTTGCTGCACTCTCACCTTACTTCACTCTGGGAACGCTTCTGTTCCCATCCTACTTAATCCTTCCTGTACCACTTCTTACTCTCTTGATACTGAATATGTCATTATACCTGCCTATAGTTCCACGTCTTCAGTGAGCTGACTAATAACTGTAGATACCACTAATTAATTAAATTGTAAGAATTCTGCATAAAGTTCAAATACGACTCTTGCAAAAAAAGTTTTATTTCAGTTTATTGCATTATACTGATATGTTTTTATATTCTCATACTCTGTAATTGTTAACTTTAGTTATCATATGTACTTTGCATTCCTATGTTGTAATCTGCAATGTTTATGTGCAACATGTACTTGTGTATTTGTATATTTCTGGAGCTTTTCTTCCCAGGACTCCATTGAAAATGGGCTCCTTGTGGCCAAATGGATTATCCTGGCAAACAAACTGCAAATAAATAAATAAATAATAAATACCTTTGTATACTTTTTTCATGTTATACCATTTTACTGTTAACCCAGTTTTAGTGAGAAATAGCTTACAATTCTGTACACTTTAAATGCTGTTGAATGAAGTACAGGTTTACATGTGTTTTTTCATGTTATTTTATTTTACTGTTAACTCAGTGTTGATGAAAAATAGCTTACAGTTCTAGTTAATCTAGATAAGACACACATTAAATGCTTTTGAATACAGTAAAGGTTTACATGCCTTTTTTCATGTTATACCATTTTACTGTTTAGAAATCATTGAAACTTTTCTCGTAAGACTGCCTTTGCAAATGGGTTCTATCTTGTACATGTTAACCTATCAACCAAGATGTAGTAAATAATGCATAAACAATTTTTGAAATACATAATAAAACACTTTTCCCTATGAATGATTGTCGTAGTGTGCGTGTGTCTTATTTTGGCTGTTAGTGTTAATATTGTCTGCAAGAAATTCATTATTTCCTCTTAATAAGTTGATTGACAAGAAATGTATATAAAATTACACAAGAAACGTGCAAATTCATACCAAAAAACAATGTTTAGACCCAAGAGCATTCCTATTTTATATGATGAAGAAAAACACTAATTATAAGTGACCAGTTTAAAGGCAAATACTCTGAAATGGCTCCTTAAGTTGAATGCTCATCACATAATATGGAAATAATACATACCCTTACACCAGAACAAAGCAAGCAAAAAAAAAGAAACAAATCGAAAACCACTAATAAGTTAATGGTTTTTAGTAACTACTGAAATGCAAAAGTCAGTAAACAAAACACATGTCAAAAAGAACTTCTTTATTAAAACGTCAGCCGTAAGTGCTTCAGTACAATAAGACTGTTATGAACCCGCTCATCTGACATCATGCCTTAATAATAGTTTAATTGATGTATTCTCATTAAAACTTGGATGCTAGTATGTATCTAGCAAAACTTGCTCTTACAGTTCATTAGCTTAAAGTCTAGCATTTACATATTCACCTCTAACATTTTTATGCAACGCAAGTATTTGGAAAACATAACCCTTAAAACCTGCATAGCAATGAGTTTTTATAAAAGCTTTGTATTTTTTTCTGATTACCATATGCAAGATTCCTTACAAAATAAGCAGCACATATAATACATAGTCTATAAATGTGTGTGCACACTCTTGTTACTGGATACATGAAAGCATCTGATTCCTCATACATTTGCACTTTATGTAGTTGCAACATTTACAAATGTCCTGCTTGGGATATCTTGGTTTAAAATGTGATATTCTCTCCTTCCTAGATATATTTCTCAAACTGACACATTTTTATAAACAGATTTTGGGGATTCACCTATAGGTGTCATTAGTTCGTTCTGGCCTGATAAGACATTCCATTTTCTATCTGTAATATCTCTTATGTCCTTTATCAGGTACGCAACTTTCAAGATGGTTAGTTTTAAAGCATATTTATATTCTTCATTTCATTTATTTATTGCTCGCTCCAAAACTGTATAAACTTCTTAGTAAAGTAAGACTTGTGTGCAATTTCCTAACCTTTTCTAACCACCTTCAGTATATTTTTAGTCACATCACTGTGTATACCTTTGCTGAAATTTATTTATAATGCCATCCCATATCATTTTCAAAATTAATAGTATGCCACAGACTGAGATTTTATAACATTTTTTCTTGAGTTATGGATGAATGCTCTTTGCAAACAAATGATTGTTTGACTTAACCACTTTAAGGTTAAGGGTTGTGCCCCTTTCTGCCCAAACTCTGAGGTAATCACACTGGCACCAGTCAGCTACCCTAAGGATCTTACAAAAGATACCCAATTACAGTGTGCAAAATTAATACTAATACAAATGTTAGGGTTTGACCAAAGCAACAAGGCTTTCAGGAGTGGCCACAGTGTCACTAAACAAGCATAGGTACTCTCAAGATGTTAAAAGTATTCTCTAAAGGACCAGCCAAAATAAAGGTTATTAAAATATTTATTGATAAATAATAAAACAGAAAACAGGAGCATAATGAATACAATAAACAACAGAGTTTCAACCACAGAAATATAAAAAAATAATACAGTTGGATAATTTCTCATAGATGCAGAAAACAATACTAAACTATTCTCACTAAATGTCCCTGGCTACTTATTAAAGCAAGTCAAGTTGATGTGTGCTAAGTGTCTTACCACAACAAAAACCAGATGATGTCTGTCTTTGTCTGTGTGGATGTGTAAGAAATATATCTTGTCAGAAATATTTCCTGTCATGTTCCAAAGTGCAGTTTTGAGCATTCCAAAGAAACCAGATGCTGGTTAGAGTTTGACATCACCTCTGGTCACTTGACTCTGGTGCAATACACACAGAGCTTTGCTAAGAACTGTTGTAGCATCTGAAAGCTATAACACAATTTCAAACTTTCCACCCTTCCATGGTTCTCTGATAAACACACACATTTGATCGGTAACAACAATACAACCTAATATACATGTTCATAGGTGTGTAGTAGGCTAATGTCCCTGGAGCCTTTACAAGCCTAGACAATGGGATTATCCTGGCACCTGACCTTAGTTCCCAGTGCCTTTGTCGAGTAAAGCCACTGAAGTGATCCCTGGGGTGAATTTTCTATTTCCCATCCACTCATCAAGACTTCTCTTGAAGAGGGCCAGTGAGGTGCCCTGCTTGACATGTATGGGAAGTCTATTCCATCACATGGGCAGTCTCTGGGTTATGAACCTGTCCCTCCAGCATGTTCTGTTGATTGTGGTAATGAGGTTGAGGTCTCTGGAGTGTGTGGTGTTGAGGGATTGGGATTTCTTTAGATGTAGCATTTCTAACAGTGCTGGGTCAGACATGGTTTTGTAAGTCAAGCAGAGAACGCCTCAAAGTAGGCAATATGAGACAGAGAATAGTTGGAGTTTTTTTATTCTGTCCATATAGGACAAATATTTAATGACTAAGATCCTCTTTGTAATTGTTGCAGGTGTTTAGTGAGGTACATGCCAAATGGGGCATTGTACTCAATGATTGGCCTAATGCGTGGAGTAGAGGGAGACAATAACCTCTTTCTTCCTGGATGTAAAACCTTTAATAATGAGATGTGCCACATTAGAAGGACTTTCTGATCACAGTGGCAATGTGGTGGTCAAAAGAGAGGTTACTGTCATCCTGTGTTCCCAGATCTCTTATAACGCCTTCTGTGTTCAGTGGACAACCATCAATGTGGTAATTCATGGGAAATGTTTTTTTCCCAAAGGGGATGATGACACATTTTTTGGCATTGAGCTTAAGGCCATGGTTCTGACACCAGTCGTTGGTCTCAGTGAGGCCTTTCTGTAGGATGTCAACATCACTCGGGGAGTTAATAATAGCTCCCAACTTGCAATTGTCTGTGAACTTTGTCAACCAGAGTCCCTTTGTTTTGGCCTGGACTTCAGAGAAGTAGACACCAAACAGGAGAGGACCCAGGACCGAAGAATGTGTACATTCTTTCTGTGCAGCAGGACCTACTGTTGATGCGTTTTTAACACAAGTAACCTTACAAATATATTTTTAACTCAAACATCTGTACAAATCAGTGTGACAGTCAAATAACATACATTTTTTTACAAAATTCCAGCTAGCTATGCTGTCATATGTACAGATATACTGCCCTACTCTCCCTGGCACAAATGATACTAGCTCATAACATCACAGAAGGATAAGTGTATAACACAATGCCTTCCTCACATCTGGAATAAATTTCACCTGTATTAAGCACTGTGACTCACTGTCTTCCAATAGACATAAACTAAATGACTGGATGGGTAAGCCACACATTTACTCCAGGATTCAGTGTATGGTCCTCCTGGACAAAAGGGTATGGGCTGATGGAGGGCACAAAAAAGGAATGAATAGTCATAAGACTCAGTAGCCTAGGAAGCTCTAGGAATCTGTAAATCACTGGAGAACTCTCTTTTTTCTTCTGTAGACAGCACCCAAGGTCTAAACAGAAGTACTCTGAATGCAAGTGTAGAGAGGAGCATAAATTAATTGAGGAATAACTTTGTCAAGTTTCAGTTGTAACCAAGTAGGCTAAAAATAATGATGACTGGCAAGAAGACTTGTGTAAGAATATAATGCAGGGATCATGGAGAAGGTTGTTCTAAAGTGTGACAACACAGAAGTTTCAACAAAGCAACTACAGCATATCAACTTTAAGCACCAGCAAACCCTGCAGTCACTTGGGGCCCCCAACCACAGCAAGTTATCTTATCTTGATATTTTGTAACATGTCTGTCAAACGAGCAAAAGCTAGTACATCAACCTTGTGTACTTAATAAACCATGTAGGCAGTAATAACTCTTCTTTAAAATTCTTTATAGTAATATCTTTTGTCAAGTAACAGACTTCACAATTCTGTCAAATATTTTTATAGGTTCACAGACTGGTAATATGCTAACTGCCTTTGTGGGCCATTTTAAGCCTAACCAATTACCCCATGTGAGAATCAAAACCCTGCATCTTCTGTCTGTAAGGTGAGCACCTTTACCATTACGCCAACCTCTGACCCTATAAGTGATTACTAGGCTAACCATCCCAAGGGGCCTTTTTAAGCTTAGCCATGCTTTAAAGGTGAGAATCAAACCCTATGTCTTGTGCATTTTACCTCTGACATAGTGCCCCTGGCTTAGTTAAATCCTGCTGGTGGACATTCTGTCCAGTAAAATTCACAACATAGCGAGCTTTAGGTATCTGCAGTATTCATGGCTACAGTGGTGCCCTTAATCATCCTTGACTGTGAGGGAACCCCACAAAAGCTGTTTCTGGTTGGGGAAAAAATGTGGAGAAAAAAAAACATGTCAATTTACTGACTAAGCTGTTTAAGTGAACAGGGCTGTGATATGACCCTGTTAGGATAAACTGATAATGACAAAAAACAGACTTGAGCACACCAGGAAGGGTTTGACTCAAACGTGAAATACACACAAGACTTTCTTCTTCTTCTTCTTTCGGCTTTTCAAGGTTAGGGGTCGCCACAGCAGATCACCTGTCTGCTCGTGATTGGCAGTCGAGTTTTATGGTGTCAAGCTGAAATACACAAAAGACTTTAAGGCCAAATCAAATATCTAAACGCATTAACTGTGATCACTGTGTTTTTATCCTATATAAAACAGACTTCATCAGATAAATAAACCAGTGAGGTAATACCATTATATCCCCTTAGTCATTAAAATCCACCAATAAAATTCGCCCAATTGAGGACCATTGATTAAATAACTTAATTATTACTTAAAAACCCATTATATGTAAAAGATAAACCCAATAAGTCATACAAATAAGAATTCAATTAATATTTTAATTAAAATATACCTGAAAGCCATCCTAAAAAATATTAAGTATTCACTAATAATAATTAGCACTCATATTTAAAATACAGTGACCTTATAAGTATACCTATAACTACATCTAGTGGGTTAATTATAGAATACACTGAGAGTTGCTTTGTGGAAGGAAGTGTGTTCACTAACCAACTGTTCCTAGCTAGATAGCTTAAAAACCAAATAAAGGAAAACATTATTAAACATTATTGCAAAGGGTTCAGTCATAACTTTGCCACTCTCTGTTTTAACACTGGGGCAAGTGAAATGTTTTCATTAAGTCCTGGGGGTTTATTAGTTTCCAAAATAATTTGCCAATAAAGTTCTTTAAATTATATAATATCCTTCCAGGGCCCCCCTCTACTACCCTTTGATATCCATTCTAAAACAAAAAATTCATACTTTGCCAGTGTACAATGCAATGAGTGTTTGTACAATGCATTATTCTCATTACAATTTTGAACATCATAATAATGCTCGTATATTCCTCTTTTCAATGTATGATCAGTTTTCCCTATATAAAATGCATCACAGGCTTTACATTCAGCTAAATAAACCACCCCTATAGTATTACAATTAGAATATGTCTTCTCCTCAACGTGTCTATTACAACTCTGAACTTACATCCTCTGTTTATGACTTATGTATTGACATTGTGGACATGCACCACATTTAAATGACCCTTTCTTTCTTTTGCTGTCATACTTATTATTCCTCACCCATGATTTTCCAGAAGTTTTTTTATGTTGCATCCTTTCCCAAAAATAACCTTCATTGGTTTACCACAAATCTTAGTAATTTCTGTCAAACTTACACACTTACCCCATTCTCTTTCTACTATATTTTTAATGACATTAGAACCCCCATTATAATCAGTTTTAAATGCTTTCTGAAAGGAATTTACATTCATTTATTTCATCAGTCTTCCCGTCAGCCCTCGACTCTACCACATTTGTCCTAAAATTGGTGCACATCTGTCATTTCTCTTATTCAAAACTTCCTTATTCACTTCTTCAGTTAAACTCAATGGGTAGTCTCTTTCCATAAACATATCTCTCAATAACCTACATTCTATCTCAAAGTCAGTATTTTCTGAAGGCATTCTACTGACCCTGAAGTACTGACCTTTGACAGTACTTTTTTTTGGTGTGCATGGTGTGCACTCAAATAATACAAAAACGAATTGGAAAATGTTTTCTTCCTATGCACTGTAGACTTAAATCTTTCATCCAATTTATGAATTGTAACATCCAGATAATCCACTCTCTCAAAACTAATATTATATGTAAACTTTAAAAACTCTGTATTGTTCTGAGTTTAATTAACACATTCTTTCAGTTTTTCTTCAGTGTCCACCCAGAACAAACAAATGTCATCATACCTTTTATATAGTGTCCAACAAGATTCATAACCAGATTGATAAATAAACCTTTGTTCCCACATAGATAAGACTATGTTTGCATAAGTGGGGGCACAACAGTCCCCCATTGCCACCCCTTTCAATTGGTGGAAGAACTCTCCTTCAAAAAAATATAATTGTTTTTCAAAACTAATTCTATCAACACTAAACATGAAAATCATTATTGGAAAGGTCATCCTTCTCTATTAAAGCTTCCTCAAACCATTCTATACCCTTATCATGGGGTATAACTGTATATAGATCAACTATATCTATGGTGACAAATATAATATCCTTGTTATACAAATCAGGTGTGGCACTTCTCAGAAAATCCCAGGAGTCATTTAATACCTTTAATATCTCATTCTCCCCCGCCCATAGCTTTTTCACTTTAAAGACTATATATTTGGACAATGGTTCAGTTTTAGATCCTTCACCTAACACAATAAGTCTTAAAGGTGGATCTATAGCATTTTTATGAACTTTCAGAATGCCAAAAATAGAAGAAATTCTCAGTTTCTCATTGTTCAGGTACTTATAGGTATTGAGATTTATTAATCCGTCATTAAGCATATCATTTAGAATTAAATCTATTTTATTATAAGCAGTATTTATCTCATTTCTAGATACTCTTACATGCTTATTATTATCATTTACAATGCATAGCATTTTTTTCTTCATATATTATTTTATCCATTAAAAAATTCTACATCCCTTATCGGGCTTCATCGCCATTATGTTCTTATTAGCCCTAATCTCATCTAGAGTTATTTTTTTCTCTCTTGTGAGAGGTTGTACTTAAATTTATTTTTGTTAATCCCTTTTCTTAGCTCATTCTCAACTATGTTCTCATTTTTTTTTAGCTGCAGGTGGAGTGGGGGGATTAAATGTACTCTTCCTTCTAACTTCATTACTCAAACCTCCTCCAAAATTATGTGTATCTAGCATTTCTAAATTAATTTTGCACAGAAACAGTTTGAGATCAATGATAGATAAAGCTGATAATGAACGCAAGCAAGGTGTAAGCACTAGAGAGGTCAGCAGCCCAGAGTGACCAGTATCGATGCTCACCTTGGATTTTAAGAAGAGCTGATGCTTCCTGTCTTCAGGGACAATTTTCTGTTTCAGTGAGTTTTATAAATAGCGGCAAAACACCAGATGTCATAACTCTAAACTTCTTTGCCCATTAACTCTAGGCAAAGCCAAAAATAATAGCAGAATAAAGGTTCAAAACCAGGAATATTTTTAAATATTACTTTAATTTACTTAAAAAGTGAATAGAATGACACACTTTGCATCAACATGCATTTTTTGGACAGTAAGAATTATGAAACTCTTATCCCCAGATTTATTGACTGCCTCTAATACTTAATGATTTATCAGCAAAGCAAACTGTTTTTTTACAAGGGACAGAGCAAAATTATGAGACAAAATCAGGGATGGTCTGTGAAATCAGGGAGAGAGAGAGGTATGCATTACTCCTCAATGAGTTAAATAAAAGTGGCTTACCCCTACTGTCATTTGACGATGAGGACTGACAAACAACAGTCACTGATCTGGTGTTGACAGTACTAGTGTTGGACAATGATTGCTATTTGCTGAAATTGGTTTATGTGGGTAGAAAGAAATCACTGATGTGCATACACATTATAATGTCAAGACACATACATTGTTAGGGTAGCAGTGAAAATGTAGTTAACAAGTAACTGTACTCCAAACATAATGCATAAAAATATATCACAGAAAATTCAGACACTTGGAGCTTCTACGAGACTGGTGGCCCTCACATCATATGTATAAATGGAATTTGATTTGGACTTAGTGGTGGACTCTGCTCTCAATTGCACCCATTTTAAAACCAGACCTACATCAGAGGTATATTCAAAAGGTTTATGAAAGATTTTAGGGAGGGGGGCTGGGGATTGTGTGGCCATTATTTCTTTAATTTTCATTATAGGCAAACCTTAGCGGTGTACACAGGAGGTCATGATAGCTTGTGTTTGGCATGGGGATAGTGTGGCCATTGTTTCTTTTACTTTTCTCACAGACCTTAGAGCTATACAAAAAAGGTTACAATACTTTGTGTAGGGCAATGTATTGTCTAGGAGAAAAAAGTGAAATGCATTACTGAAATCATTATTTTTTCGCTTTCCTCACAATCACACATCAATCAGTTATGCAGGTAACTGCCTTTGGGGGTTAGGGGTTGGGGTGAGGAGGCATGCTATGTATATGTATGTCAGCAGTCACTTGAAATGCATGGATGTGGTCATGTGAATCTCTGCTTTCATCCCAAACTAACAACAGAGGGATGCACAGGCAGTGACTGTCTTTTTTTGTGGGAATTGGAGGGGTTTAAGGAGGCAGGCAGTATTCCCATTACAGAGCTGTGTATCCTCACAACAACTGACTTGTTTATTGTAAGCTACTTATCTGTCAGCTTTGAACATTAAGCCTTTATCACAATGTATGTCTTCCCTGAAAGAAAAAACAAGACTAAAATTATTTTCTTACTTGTGACTTTTGTTTAGGCCACCTTTGGATTAAAAGGTTGGGAAGGTGCTCTAAAATGCATCCCAGAAAAATACCAATAACTGCGAGATGGGGCAGCATAGTGGGGTACACAGGCTTGTCATACTCTGAGTATTGTAACTGCAGGTCTGTCTGAGTACTACTCCTAAAAGCTTGTAGCATGAGCTAAAAGGTTACTTCAGAGAGGTAGCAGTGACAGGGTGATTCTTAGACTAAAAATGCCCACAGGTCCCACAAATTTACATTTGCTGCCCCCCCCCCAAATGTTAAATCTGGCCCTGCTTATAAGTATCAAAGGGTAGCAAGTATAATATGAAATTGTTATGATCTGCAGAGCTAATGATTGCTTTAGCTAGATGCAGGAAACACAGAGTGGTTCCTGGGACCTTGGAAACTAAGAAGGAACAAAACTATTGGCAAGGAGAGTTCTCATCTCTAAAATAATTTTAGTAGAAAAGTGCATGAACAGGTGATGTAATTATTGATGACTCCTGTTGGAGTATAGCACCAAACCCATGGCATGAATATCGAATGTAGCAGCTACACACACACACACACACACACACACACACACACACACACACACACTCACTCTAGCCTTCATTGACCTTTGCTACAGCTGTTAAGTAAGCATGTCTTGTTCTTGTTCCAGAATGAGAAACTTGGTGTAAACTGAACCCTGGCTTGGTTAGAAGGAAATGCACAGATCAAGTAGTACGTTAAACTGATACTGGAGCTCGCTGGTGAGTGGCTAGAGGAGGATTAAAATAAAATTTTATGAAAACGAGGAAACAGTTCAGCATGTTTACAGAAGTATTTCTGAGATGGGGGACTGATTTAATGGCAATACTGTTATAAAGGACAACAAAATCTCATCTTATGTATGAGGAATTCTTTAAAACTTAGGTTCGAGATGTGAAAAAATTAGGTATTTATGGTGGGCTTTATGGGTCCATATATGCAAAAATTGCCCCAATAAAATACATTGTTTATTTTCTGGGCATTGATCTGGAGTATCTGTAATGAAATGGTTACTCCGGTAGGAAGATTAAGTCTATTGATAAAAAAGGCAGTGAATTTCAACCAAGATTCCATGAAACTTTACCATTCCTCTGTCTTCTAATAGGTGTTCCTCCGTAACGTTCTTCTGATGGTAAACATTAGAATGACTTGTGTTGGTGAATAGTCACAGGTGATTTGTCCAGACTTTGGCTGGATTTAACAGCCATGCACAAGCCATCCTTTACAAGTTTAATTTATGAGTGAATAGGAAGAACTGTGAGAATACATGTGTAAACGAGGAGACTATGTAGTGAGGGCCTCCAGTGTCTCAGAGTATTCCCTCTAATCTGAGCAATCTCAAAATTAGGGTAGCAGTCATTGTCATAACATGAACATGTAAAGGCTATCCCTTCTGTCTGCGAATGAGCCCAGCAAAGCCAGGATTCATACAGGCCACTTAAGCTAATACATGATGACCACAAATGAGTATAAGCAAGTGAAGTTATTATGAGATGCAAATGAGAAATAATGTAAAACTGAGTATGTTGATGAAGTTTCTCTTTCCTACTTAAGATTCATAATCAGATTTCTGTTTTTCCATGTCTTCTACAGATTCATTATAAAAGGCAAATTTGCTTCTTTTATTTGTGTATATATATATATATATATATATATATATATATATATATAAATGTGTGTATGTAGATCTTTCTATTAATGAAAATACAATCTACCAAACGTTACAAACACAAACTCAAACAACCGAAACTAGACATCCACGAAAAAATAAATTAGAGGTTAGATTAACAAAACAGCCAGTAATGATGTAAATATTAAGTACAATAAGGAACTGGTTCTAGATGTACCAACATAGCAGAGTAGTTCCCACAGTCCTGTGTGAGTTATATTTTAGAGGTATGTAAAAAGGTGATGGGTGTAAGGTGATAATTGTGTCAGGTTATGTTTATATTTATACAGTTGTTGGAGATCACGGTACAGTGGGGCTAAGGGTATTTTCCCTTTTCCCCACTGTAGTGTGATCTCGGAGTTGTTATGTATCAGTAGTGGGGGTGTGGGGGGGTGTGGGTGCGCAGCGGGACTTGCCCCCCTGCATACTGCAGCGTATTGTGTTTGTTGTGTCGTGTTTTATTGTTTTTTATAGTGTTGTCCATTGAAATGGGTTTCATTAATGTAGGTTTCTGTAATTTAAGTTTTCATGGAAGTTTGGTTTCGGTTGTTTGAGTTCGTGTTTCTAACGTCCGGTATATCGTACTTTCATTAATAGAAAGTAGATCCATATACACACATACACACACACACACACACATATATATATATATATATATATACACACATATGTGTGTGTATGTGTGTGTCTATATATATATATATATATATATATATATATATATATATAGTTTCACTTCATAATCTCGAATTACTGAAATCCTGAATTTCAGTAACCCGAGAGTATAAAGTTGAACCATTCACAATATCCACAATCCCGAATCACACAATCACATACACCATACACCACATAACACACACACCATTCCACCCACAACACACAAACCACACAACCCTACACTACATATAAGCAGGGGGCAAGGGAGCTCGCAGGATTTTTTACAGGGGGGTGCAAACCCAAGCCCCGCCCATGCAGCCCCACCCCCTCTGCTGCCCCGCCCACTCAGCCATTCCAGTGTCCCATTACTTGGCTATTTCTCCCCATTTGTCATAGACACTGTTCAAATCTCTCAGTATGCATACTGTTTTATGCTTTACTTCGACAATGATTACAGATATCTGGATTTCATTTACAACTTATTTCAAATTTTATAGCACAAACACTGACAGACATTTACTAAACCTAAACAAAGCAATAGTCTTACAATGAAAACAGACTTAGCATTAAAACTTCTGTACCTTTGAAACCCACATTCACTGAAACAGCATCAAAACCCACATTCAACGAACATGCATCTGGCCAGTGGCAGGGTAAGTTTACCTTTGGCCGGTTTCCAAATCATAGGCTCCTTGCACACATTTTTAGAAACATGCAAGAGTTCTTTGATTCACCTTCCTGATTTAATTATACTAAATAATAATTGAATTATATCCCTTGTATAATACAGCACCACTTGTTAGAGTGTGTTTTAAAGTTATAGCTCTGAGCATCTTTCCTTTAAGCAATGAAACAAATCATATGAACCAATAATGACAGCCTGCCCAATTCAGAACATTTCAACCATAAAGGAACACTCAAACTTCTGTCATACAATCCACCAGTATCAATCAATATGCAGAATCTCTGCAGAAGTATAAGTCATCTGAATAATTCCACATTAAAGAGATCTGAAACCAATGAAGAGGTTGTTGCTAGAAAAAACTTTATATTTCAGTGTTTCATTTACAAATTCAGTGCCTGTTGCCCTTGACGAATAAATTGCATGTGCTACATTAAAATAAATGGTAAGTTGGTATATTGCAATAGGGAATGGGTGGCAGGCTGAAAAACAGGTTCACAGTTATTAGGTGTCTCATCCAAAGGAGGACATACTAAGAACTGCAGTACCATACCTCCTTAAAATACAAATGTACATGCTGTATGAATAGAACCTACAGCCCTTTGCATAAAGACGCAAGAATGCTACCTGCTGTGCTAACACTGCTTTAAAATTCTATACCACAATAATGATACCATTTGCTAAACAAAACAGTTGCACCTAAATTCCACCTGTTAGAGCTAACTAGGGCATTTCTCTGACTCTGTCGCGCACACACACACACACACACACACACACACACACACACACACACACCTCAAATTTAGTGCAAGAAATACATAAATAGATTTTTTCAAAGTTGCAACTGTAAACTCTGTGTGACCATGGTGTGCATTTGTTTTTGACAGAAAGGTATAAGGGAACTCATGGCTATGTATTTAGTTGAATCTCTCTGTACTGAAGTACTCCCTACCATGATGCTGCTTAAATAGTGTGTTTGCATTCAGAAACTTTTACGGTTTTTATACTGAATTTTATAGCTACATGAATTAGAAAATAACCAATTTCCTTTTCAGAGCCTAAGCTAAACAGTTCACTCCTTACAAGCACTGCTTCCCCTGGAAAACATCTATATATGCATCAAAAAGACCTAGTTCAAGACCGATGACAGCACTCCTTTAATGCAGGATTTCAATACCTGCCACAAGTTCAGGCCTACCACCTTAGATGAAAGGGTGATGATGTCTACATATTCTCAAAGAACATTTCATCTCCAGACTTGCTAGGTGAGATAATGACGTGGAATTCCTCTGCATCCAGCTTAGCATCAACAAAACTCCGTACTGTGTCATACCTAACTATAGGTCCCATCTATGTACCCCATCAGTCTATATCTCCTAACTGATATGGTGTCCCTATGCATTAAGCCAACACCATTATTCTAGGAGACTTCAATCACATTTTATTCCAAAATTGCCATTTTGAGGAAGGATTATTAGGGGAGAGCAACATTTTGTGCCAAAATTGGGGACAATGGAGAGGTTTGGATATTCCTAATTCTACAAAGCGATTTGCACATACCTCTTAATTCAGGAAATCTGGACAAGGCTAAATATATTGGGGGAACATACAAACTACTAAAAATTGCTCTTGTATAAACTTGACAGTTGATAGAATAACAGGTCTTGCATTAGCATGCATTTTTCTGAAGGTTATGACGTCTGAAACTCAAATGTCTGTCATTTAGTGAGTTCATTGTATGAGGAACAAAACAAAAATAAGAAGCAAATATCTATTCATTCTGCAAAGATATGGACAACTGAGAGGTATAGTTCAACCAGGGCTGTCTGAGTTTGCTCCAGTATCATAGTCCCAACACATCAGCGAACCAAACACTTAAATACACAAAAACATACTCTGAGGCTCTAAATAAAAATCTACCTAAGCAACAGAGACCTCCAAAGCAAACATCCAAGCAAACGCTACCTCAAAACAAAACATGCACAACACATAGGTTCATAGGTTCATAGGTTCATACTAGGCTATCTGCCCGAGGGCATTTATAAGCCTAGCCCATAGTTTTGTGGCTTACGCCACCCCTTTAGTTTGGAGAAACTATGCCCATTATTTTGCTGTGCCTCTGTCGAGCAGTGACACTGAGGTAACCCCTGGAGTGTATCTGCGATCTCCCATCCATTGTTCAAGATTCCTCTTGAACAAGGCCAGCGAGGTGCTCTGCCTCACATAAACCGGGATTTTGTTCCACAGCATAGGGAGTCTTTGGGTGATGAATCTATCCCTCCAGCACGTCCTATTAATAACAGTGTCGAGGTTTAAGTCTCCCGCCCTTGTGGCTCTGAGGGATCTAGATTTTTTGAGATGAAGCATGTTCATCAAATCTGGGTTTGACATGGCCTTGTATGTCAGGCATAGGTCACCTCTGAGCAAGCGGTAAGCAACTGAATATAACTGGAGTTCTTTCAGTCGGGCAGCATAAGACAGATTTTTGAGACCCTTTATCCTTTTGGTGAGGAACTTTGTGGCCTCTCCAGCTGCTGCAAGTGTCGGGTCAGATACATTCAATGGGGCATTGTACTCGATCATTGGTCTGATGAGTGATGAGTATAGGGAGACTATGACTTCCCTTGATCTAGATGTGAATCCCTTCATGATAAGGTGGGCAATGTAGAAGGTCTTCCTAACTACTTTAGCAATATGAGTGTCGAATGAAAGGCTACTGTCAACCTGGGTTCCCAGGTCCCTAATAACTTCTTCTGTGTTCAGGGATTGCCACCTATATGGTAGCTAGGGTAACCTTATTTTTCCCGAAGGGTATGACTATGCATTTCTTGGCATTTAACTTTAGGCCATGGCTCTGGCACCAGTTATCTGTTTCTGTGAGACCCTTCTGAAGGATATCTGTGTCGGATGTGTTTTCAACTACGGCGCCCAGTTTGCAGTCATCTGCAAACTTTGTCAGCCATAACCCTCCTGTGTTTGCTTGTACTTCAGAAAAGTAGACGCCAAACAAGAGTGGGCCCAGGACTGAGCCCTGTGGGACACCACTTGTGACAGGCTTTGAGTCTGACATGGCGCCAGCAACTCTGACCCTGTGGGTTCTGTCACTCAGCCAGTTTGCAACCCATCTTGTAATGTATGGGTTTACATTTAAGTTGATGAGTTTTTCAATGATACCCGAGTGAGGTATTGTATCAAAAGCCTTCGCCAGGTCTAGGTAGGCTGTATGGACTGCCTTTCCCTCGTCAATGGCCTTGGTGGCTGTTTCGAAAAAGTCAACCAAGTTTAAAAGGCATGATCTGCCTTTGACAAAGCCAAACTGGGTTGGATCCAAAGTCTGCAAGTTCCCTATGTCTTTATTTATGAGATTCATTATGATCCTTTCCATGGCTTTGCAGATAAGGCTTGTCAAGCTAATGGGACGGTAATTTCCAGGGTCGGTGGAGGCACCGCCTTTGTGGAGTGGGACCACAGTCGCTGTGCGCCACTCCCTGGGTACGTATCCAGAGGTGAGACTAAGATTAAACAGCTGTCCTAACTGTGGGTTTAATTCCTCGTTGAGTTCATGGAGCACACAGCTGGGGACACCATCAGGTCCCATGGATGCTGTGTTCTTTGCCTTGGAGAGAGCAGTTCTCACCTGGGCGTTAGAGATGTTTGGGGGGCTACAATCATTTGGTATAGATATCTCTCCTTTAGGGGGGGAGAAGTTTGCACTGAACCTGTCAGCCAGTATGTTGGCAATGTCTGTAGGATCAATAATCTTCACATCATTTTGAACTAATTCTGAGCATATCTGGGAGTTTCCTCCTAGCCCACAAAGTCGGTGTGCCAAGCAGCCACAGCCCTTAAGGCTGAATAACACACCTGATACTCTTGTAATAGGTGACTCTATTGTCAGACACACTGACGTCCTGCTCACCAGGCTGAATAAAGAGAAGGTCATGGTGAGCTGCCTGTCGGGTGCTAGGATCCGTCACATAACGCAAGCACTCAGGTCACTCCAAAGCAAATACAAATATGGCTCAGTCATTGTACATGCTGGTGTGAATGACCTGAGACGTACCTCCCTGGACTACATGAAAAGAGACATAGAGGAGCTCTATGATCATGTAGCCCAGGCTGGTATGACCCTGACCTTGAGCAGCATCTTACCCTCACCTAGAATGATGCCACAGTACAATGACAAAATGATCGATTTTAACAATTGGCTAAAATTTTGGTGTCATTCAAAGGGGATCCAGTGTCTGTCAGCCTGGGATGACATGCTCAACAAGCCACATTGCTTCACTAGGGACAGCTTGCACCTGTCACCACTGGGCTTTCAGATATTGGCAAAGGCTCTTGCCACCCCCATAGTGCCTGTTTTAGGCAAGGCTCAAAAGTCAAACCCACCCCCATAGACAGCACAAGGAACAAGAAACTAAGGGTAATGCTGCTAAATGCCAGAAGTGTTAACCTCAAGATGCACGCACTCGAAGCTCTCCTCAGTATGGAGAACATAGATATCTGTGCAGTGACAGAAACCTGGTTCAAGGCTCCAGAGAGCACCCCAGCACTACCAGGCTATACCTCATATCATGCTTTTCGGCCCCAAAACCCAGACCGAACCACAAAAGGAGGGGGAGTTTCCATATTTATCAAGGATATCCACATGTATTTGTTTTTTCTGGAGGTCAAGCACTGTAATCAGATACAGTTGAAGCAAGTAACTCTTTAAGGAGTCTTGGTGTAAGTGGAATGAATATCACAATTTAACTATGGCAAACTAAAACTGTACTTTAATAATCCCATAATTAAGCTATAAAAAAACAAATAAAACAAAATGTCTTACAATTGGAACCAATTATTCCCCCTTACAAAAAACAACTACATACATACAAAACTGTAAAGTACAAATCATTTTATTAAAACAGATTCACAGCATTTTCATCTTATAGCAAGACTTCCTTAGACTCTGATGAAAAGTCTTGTTACAAAATGAAAGCACTGGGAATTTGTTTCCAGAAAGTGGTTTGTTCTTATTTTGGCGTTTTAAATATATTTTCTGTAATAAGCCCCCCCCCCCCCTTCAAAAAAAGCAATCTTAACATGGAAAGGAAAATGCCATTTGTCTGCCATCAGGTCTGTCCCTTGGCTATGCACATGTAATATAACAGAAAAACACACAACATTCTTTTGTAAGTTAGAAAATTGACTGGGGTGCTTAGGAAAGGGCACTGTGCTGAATGACAGATCCAGATCAGTAAATGACTGAAAAGGCAGATAGAACTGGTAGGTAACATTTCTTCAAACAGAATGTGCCAAGACTGTATTTTGAAAATGAATTTTTATTATTTTGTGTAAGCGTCAACCAACCCTAACACTCTGTTGAAATGTTGGGACTTTCAAAGGCGTGGGGTCAACTTGCAGCTTGTGAGAAAGTGACTAGCAGCAATGTCTGTTCCACATTATATCCATAACTCTGTTCCCTTGACATCCCAGTACAGCACAGAATACAACTCCAAATGTCACAACATATAGTTACAGCGATTGCTTTCTGCTTAGAAAAATAAAAATAAAGACAGAAGAGGGCAATCCAATCACCCCATAATGAGTGACAGGAGTCAGTAAGCAAAGCTATGAAAAAATGCTATGGACTGTATTTAGCTTACTTTGATGAAACTGCCCTTGTGATTCTTCAGCAACAGGGCCAGCTTCTGAACATGGACACACATCCAACTTCACATCTTTCCCTATTTTCATTCATTCACACACACACACACACACACTTACTTTGAAAGTGTCCCATCTTCCGCTCGCGAATCCGTCCGTTTCAGTTCCCGCTCCTGGTCCCATTTTCCGCTTGCGAACCCCAAAACCGTCTGTCCATCTGAGTTCCCGCTCGCAAAAGTTGAAAATATGCGCGCGATGATGTCAGCACACCCGCAACCGTTCTTCTTAAAGAAGAACGCATGATGTCAGCACGGACTTCTTTCTTCTTAAAGAAGAACGTCCAAAAAAAAAAAAAAACAAAAAAAAAACTTTTTTTTAAATTATAACATTAGTCAGCCAATTCCAGGGGGGTGCAAGTGCACCCCCTTGCACCTGCCTGCGGGCGCCCTTGCCTCTCTGGTGTTAGTGGTGAGGATTGAGGCTTCTTGATTGCTGGGCCAGGGCACAGGCATCATAGTTTTTATCTTAATTATTTCAAATAAATTGTATCATAGCCTGATGGTTGTTTAACATGAAGTTATACCAGAGGAGTTGTTTTATCTTGAATATGATTTGAGTTTACTGAGAGGATACCAGATGAAAAAAAAATGACTGGTTATGTTTTCATAAAAGACCAGGATTACATAGTAACAATTATTTCAGTGAAAGATGCTGAAGTTCTTGAAGATGGTCTGCTAAAAATGCACAGCTGGTACAGTGGTTTGCTATTTGTAATTGTGGAATCAGAAGGCTCGACTATAAGGGCATATCCTGTGATTACAAAGCAAATACCATTGAAAAACAGAACCATTAAAGATATGCAGCCAGCGGTAAATTATTTTAACTCTGACTAGTGTGTGTATCTATCAAAATTTGAAAAGCATGTCTTGTAGAATGTCCTGTCCTAAAAGCCCTGTCTAGTCACTTCAGGGAGATCATTGCATCACTGTATACCTCACTAATCTCACCCAGTATTGAATACAAACCTGCATTTGGGAATCTTTAGAAAAGCGTTTGGAAACATCTTGAAAAGTTACAATTCCTTATGAGAAAAAAATCTTTGTGGTGGAAAATATGAACTGCTTAAAAGCAGCTTACTTAGTGGTGATGTCTACATGATCTATAAGGCAATTTATGGTCCATTTCTATTTGCAACTTTATGCCTAGGTAGCACCAGTGAAGGAGGTAGTACTACAGGGAACAAAAACATGAATAACAATAACTGTCTCTCAGAGATATTAAGAAATAAATGTTATTGCACTCATCAATTATTCATTTACGTCTTTCAAAAATAATGTTTATATCCATAGGACACAGAAAATATCAACAGAAAGTTATGGCAATCAAACTTCATGAAAGCAATTAAACTTGACAAATGAACCCATGACCCTCCCCATGTTGCACTGCAGTGTCAGTTCTGGAATATGAATGCAACTGTCTGGTGCTGTGATAAAACCCAGAATGTGGTTAACATCTTGGCATCAGTGGTGAGTGTGCCACCTGCTGAGCTACTAATACTGCTGTCTAAGTGTTAAGGATGTCTCAAGATGCAACACTCGCACATATTGGACTATTAAGTCTGTCGAGGGCAGTGAACTAGCAAAGTCTTTAATAACTCCCACAGAAGGAGATTTCAAGTCAAGTAGTTTAGGGCTCTACTGCAGTTCAGTCACTCATACGTTAACATTAGAATGTATTTAACATCCCAAATGGCCATCCTACTTCAAACAGTAAAATATGTTTTCTGGTTTTCAATTAATAGAATAAGTCATATTAAATAAAAATTCAGTTGCAACATTATATTACAAATCAGTCATGATTAAAATATAAGCTATAATAAAGTAATAAGCTATAAGCAACAGAGGCCAGACACCTCAAATTATAAAAAATATACTGCAAATTGTTTTTCAGACTATATTGGGAACTGGGATGTTGTCATGACAAAGACCCCAGTAAATGTCCTGCGTGCTTATTTTCTGTTATACCCTTGGTGGAGTCATGACAGAAGGACAAGTCCCTGACCATGGCCATAGATAGCTCAAGTTTGAGTTGCAGTCCAGATAGTGAAGGAGCTAACAGAGGAGAGTGGGAGTAAGTGGCCAGTGTTGAATCATATACCTTAACATGACGGAGGGTAGGCCAGGCCACAACCTGACAGGCATGAACTTAAGTCATGTTTCTCGAAAAATGGCAAGAAAGTCTGAGACATACATGCCAACCAAGCTGTGTGTGAGCACAGCAGCCATATCAGCTTGTGCATATATGTGTATATATGAGTCATTGGAGTGGTATTGTAGAATTACTTTGGACTTCAGAATTATATGGTATGGAGTATGGTTAAGCTATCAAAAATTCCCTTACTCACTATCTGGGCTTGATTCTTCTCAAGGATGGGAGAAGGCAATGTAATACCATTGCTTAGGGACAATTAGGGTCCTTCAATAGCTGTGGATGACCCTAATCTGAGGGGGATAAAGCTGACCCTTTGACAAACTGGATGAGGGCTCCTGCCTTACTTTCAGAAAAAAATGAATCCTTAGCACCAAAGTGTGGCAGAAAGAGGAAGCACAGTACCTGACACCGATAAACCTTCATGCCTGCCAGATGATGGCCTCCTGGAGTTGGCTGTCACCCCTGCAGTGGTCTCTGTAAGGCCAATATACTAAAGCAAACTAGCTGACCTCATTCCAGGTCAGCCTAAGCCAGGAGTTTACTACACGCTACCAAAAATCATGAGCCAGGACAGCCAAGAATATCAAGAGTATCAGGCAAAGGAACCCTGGAAGGAGGCATCTCTGGGTTTATGGAGAAAATTCTGAAACCACTAGTCAATGATACAGTGACATTCACGACACCAGTCAATTTCTTTACATTCTGTTAGGTTATTGTGACCTGCCACTTACCTAAGTTTTAGCTACAACTGATGTTTCACATCTTTTCACAAATATCTCACACAAGATGGCATTGCTGCCTGTACTTACAAGAAAAAACAGATTATCCTAACATTGCCAGAGATACAGTGAGGCAACTTATTTATTTGACATTTATTTACCAGGATAGTCCATTTGGGTCAACAGAACCTGTTTTCAGCGGAGGCCCAGGGAAAAAAAGCTCCACAGTAACAAATAATTATGTACACGTGTAATATTATAATTTTGATTTATACAGTAGATGGGTAATTAACAATGGGTAGATAGTTTCACATAGCTGGTAGAAACATACATCAATCAAAACATACATACTTTAAAACATAATATAGTCAAAAGTATCCAGGGGTATACTTAAAATAAAATCTTACTTTCAAAACATAAATGAATGACAAGAGTGCCCGCAGGCAGGTGCAGGATTTGTAAAAGCATTCGTAGAAACATTTTTGTGTTTTGCTAGGGTATTTCTGCCTGGGTCTTTTATGCATCTATTTAGGGATTTTTTTTTTTTGTCCTTCCTTGCTCTCCATACCGTGCAGTAAAAAAAAAAAAAAAAAAAACATCAGAGGCTTTTTACAAGTCAAATGCTTTGAAGAACATGATTTCTTTCCTTCCTTTATGGTGTGTTAATGAGATGAAATAACACCAAAGGCATGTCTGTATCCAGTGGCACCTTGCTTCTATCTTTTAAACTTTCCATCTCCAAAGTGTGGAAATCTCAACCTGTCACAACATGAAGCAAATGGGCAAAATATGTTCATACTTACTAATGACTTCAGCTAGGAGAGTCACAGCATGGTTATTAATTGTTTCTTCACACCTGAAAAGAGTGTTTTTGACAAATTAAGATGATTCAGTGTCCTGTACTATTGTTTACCATAAATACTTATTAAAAGAATTCTTTTTTTTATTGATGTTATATTAAAATAATTCTTAATGCTGAAAGTGTACCAAACTTTTTCAGTGTGGAACAGAGTGGAATGTAGAATTAAAACTCATAATGGAGTATAGTTGACAGATATAGTGAGTTGCATATTATATTACATGGGAAGGATTCATAAAGGTTACCTCAAGGTAACCTTTTCATAAGTAGAGACAGCCTTAACACGGTGCTTTGGTACGAAGCTGTGCAGCACCACATCAGGTTGTTGTCATGGATGTGTTACATGCTAATGAGGCAGTTTGGGGGAGAGGTATATGTTTATTAGCCATGTCGTCTCTGTCTCCCCAACACTGTCTCCAGGAAGGTATCTACATGCCAAACAATTCATAGAATCGCTCCACCATGTAGATCAGGATGGCTGCTCTTCCACGTTGGCCAAAAGGCCATGTTCATCCATCACTGTAGAAGTAAATGCTGGGGAGTTTAGTGTTGAGATAGGGCTAAAAGGTGTGTGCATGAGTCTATGTGAGGAGTTGCTTGTATGAGTATATGTGTGAGTGTATGTCTGCCTGGGAGGTGGCAGAAGTGGGTAGTGAGTATTTAAATTAGGAGCTGTGTGTGTGTTGGGGTGGCTGTCATACTTTCATACACCTCTAGACTAATGAGCACAGCCTGCAAAATTGGAGTCGGGGGAATCACGAGACACAAGGGATACATTTGGATACTTGTACCTTAATAGTTGTTTAACATTAAAGGGATCAAGGAGGTAACATTAAACACCAGGGCTAAATTAAATTCTGGTACCTTAATGTTGCTTTAATAGTATAGGGAGCAGGCGAGAGCACACAAATATATTGTGCCTTAAAGGCACATAGTTAAGTAAAAGGTATATGAGCCACTAGACACCAGGGATTACTGTTCAGACTAAATGTAAAAGAAAAAAAAAACATAGGGAGGAAGGGTTTTGAACTGTGTGCTCTTGACACAAAGCATCCCTGTATTAGCCTGCTGAGCTAACTGATAAGTCAGAGCAGCCAGCGATTTGTTTCTATTTATTGAAGATATCTGACATTATGCAAAGCCTGTAACCTGGCCTGCCATAAAAGGAAGAGAGAACAGAAGTGAAGGGCAGCATTAAGCATACCTCTCTACCTCATACACAGATTTTGCCTTAGCAAGCATTTACTTAAGCACGTGAAGTTCAAAACTCAAATGTCTGGCATTAAGGAATGACTATAATCATCTGTGTATGACCTGACCAGGGGGGAGAAAAGCATCTTGGATGTTCTGACAACAGGAACAGGTGTGTGTGTGTGTGTGTGTGTGTGTGTGTGTGTGTGTGTGTGTGTGTGTGTGTGTGTGACACTGTGTGGCCAACACAGTTAAGTATTGTGGGAAGTGCTGATTTGCACTTTGTGGTAGTTAACTGTGATTCATAGACATGCAAATAACTAATAATGAGTTTGTTCCTCATTATGGCTAATGTGTCTATGAATTGCAAAATTCTGCATTGTGGCATAAGGGCCTTCTTACTGCAAGCCCAGAATCTTGATGAATCCCTAGCAGGGACGTCGGGAGGCATACGCACTGTACTGATTTCAGTACAACTTCTTTAGAAGAGGGGGTAGCTTTTTTTAAAAAAAAAAGTACATATTTTTTTCTTTTTTAAACAGCGTTTGCTCCTTTAAGGAACATGCCATCCAGTTGGAATTGAGCTTATGTCATGTCCGGCTGGCTGTGAGTGGGAAATGTGCAGTAGTGAGTGAGTGGAAGACAATCGCAAATGGATTATTGCTGCGAGCGGGGAAATGTGAAGTTGTAGTGAGTGGAAGGCAATTGCGAATGGATTATTGTTGTGGGGATCGCGAACAGATGATCAGGTAAGAGGGTGTGTGTGTGTGTGTGTGTGTGTGTGTGTGTGTGTGTGTGTGTGTGTGCAGGGACGTCGAGAGGCATACGCACTGTACTGATTTCAGTACAACTTCTTTAGAAGAGGGGGTAGTTTTTTTTTTAAAAAAAGTACATATTTTTTCTTTTTTAAACAGCGTTGGCTCCTTTAAGGAACATATCAGCCAGTCAGAATTGAGCTTACATCATGTCCGGCTGGGTGGGAGCAGGAAATGTGCAGTAGTGAGTGAGTGGAAGACAATCGCAAATGGATTATCGCTGCGAGCGGGAAATGTGAAGTAGTGAGTGGAAGGCAATCGCGAATTGATTATCGTTGTGGTGATCGTGACCAGATTATCAGGTAAGAGGGTGTGTGTGTGCGTGTGTGTGTGTCTTTATATGTCTTAAGTATACACACTTTATTTTCTTTTTTGTTTTATTTGTTTGTAAGTAATGTCTGTATTTATTTATTAAGCTACTTATTTATTTATGTTTCTTTCTTTGATCTACCAACAGCCGTGTTGGCCTGAATGTATTAAATTTTGCATTAATGATAGCAGTTTTATAGGATGAATGATGAGATATTTAATATATGAATTTGTCACACACACTAACTATAAATTACGTGATTACATAACAAAATTGTCTTGTTTTATTAAGCTAGGAATGTAGGAAGATATAAACTTCATTGTTCTGATATAGCAATTAATCACCATGTCATTCTATATACCTAACAAATAGTAATAGTCAATTAATTAATTAAATGACTAATGTATGGTTTAATATACATTGGGATAGAAATAATTAAGTTCTGCAAATCTACAGATGATTTAATACCAAGCAGCTGGAATGCCAGTATCAGCAGTAAATATAAACTCCTAAATCAACTTTAATGATACTTTTTACTGAAACAAAATAGTGCTATATACTGCATCTGAGCTGTAATAGTTATATAATAGCCATTGACTAAAAAAAGTATTTTTGCAGCTGAAGACAGTCTGCAAAACTTTCTGCAAAATATTCATGCCCCTAGTTCAGACATCTTTCCTTGAACAGATATTGGAATAGTCATCTACACTACATACAAGTGTTTTGTGGACTTGCAGAATGGGTGAGACCATATGCCCTACCTTTCAAATCTCCAGAGTTTTGCCTCATAATTATGGTCTGTTCCTCATAAAATATGTGATTTTCTGGATTTTTGTGGTGAAGCAGTGAGGAATTAATTCATCAAATAATGACAGATATTTGAGTTTCAGATTTAATATCCTTCAGAAAATGCATAGTAACGCATGACCTTTTATTCTAGCAACTTTCTAAGTTTATAAGAATAATATTTAAAATGTGTCACTGTTTGGGGGGGGTTGTCCCCCTTATTTTTGGCTTTGTCCAGATTTTTAGTGCTAAGAGGTTGAATGGGGAGCGTGTTCCAGAGAAGGGGTAGTCTCTGAGATACATACCTGTCTGTCCAGCAGGTCCTATTTATGTCTCAGGCAAGGTTTAAGTCTTTAGAATGGGTAATTCTGGTACTGTTTGTTTTTTGGATATGCAGGGGTCCAGCAGGGTGGTGTCTGACAATTCTTTGTATGCCAGGTGTACATCTCTCCTCAACAGCATGAAGGAGACAGAATACAGGGGCAGAGATGTGAGGTGGTCTGCATAGGACATGTTACTTGCACCCTGTATTCTTTCAGTGGGGAACCTCTGTGGATGTTCCAATTTTGGGATGTGCCTAGTTAGGTATATACCAAAGGGGACATTGTACTTAATAATAGGTCTGATGAATGCTGAATATAGTGGAACAGTGACTTCCTTGGACTTAGATGGCATACATTTGTCTAGAAATTGAACAACATAGAATCATTTCCTCATTATTGTAGACACATAATGGTCAAAGGCTAGATTACTGTCTGTGTGTGTCCCTAAGTCCCTGACAGCTGGGTCAGCTCTTAGGGGTGTGTTGTCAATATGATAGTTCTCAAAGGTGGAGGACTTCCCGAAGGATACTATTATGCATTTTTGGCATTAGTTTTAGTCCATGGTTCTGACACCAATTATTTCTCTGTGTATGCCCTTCCTAGAGAACATTTGTGTTGATGGGGGATTCTATGACTTTGGCTAGTTTGCAGTCAACTGCAAATTTAGTCACCCTGAGGCCATTGACACTGGCCTTGACTTTTACTCCCTTTGTCATAGTTAAAATGCTGTGACATTGTTTTAATTTTCTGTTTCTGCATTAAAGAAAAATAAGCAGCATGCCTGCAGATGTGTTGTGCAGTGAATAATCAGCAAAGGGTGCATCAGAAAAGCAGATTCCATAGCCACGTCTTAATTTGTCATGACATAGCCATTACTTCACTGTAGCCTGTACAGTCTTTGAAGTGGTTTGTTCAAGCACCTTAGAGGCAGGCTGATTGACAGTACTCGGTGTGAATCAAATTGTTTTGTAGGTAGCCTTCGGTAGCTTCCACAACTCCCCTCATTCTTTCTATTGGGAATCTCTAGGAATCTAAAGCTGATAGAAAATTGATAGAATAACAGGATTTGCTAGTAGGATCTAATACAGTTGTGGCTTTTACAAGTTCATGAGAGCTATATTTATAATCTGTCCCTAGGTTGAGGTGGGTGTGTGTGTGTGTGTGTGTGTGTGTGTGTCTGTCTGTCTGTCTGTCTGTCTGTCCTAGGTAGAGGTAGCAGGTGGAATTTAATTTCAAGTGCATTTTATTTATTTATGTATTGCATTTGTTAACCGGGAAAGTCCACTGGGCCTAGAATGAGCCCATTTTCAGTGGAGGCCTGGGGAGCAAATCTCCACAGTAATTACATAGAAAGAGATGTTAACACAGAGAACACGTATGTCGAGCAGTAGTAGTACATCCAATGAAAGTAATAACAGTGAAATTGTTTAGAATTTTGGTGTAAATATAGAATAAAAAAATAGGATACATTCAAATAACAGAGATGTTAACACACGGAAAAAAGTGTGTTGAGCAGTAGTAGTACATTCAAGGAAAATAATAACAACAGTGAAATTGTTTGCAGTCATGGTATAAATACAGAAGTGAAAATAGCATGCATTCAAATAACGCACAAGTATAAGTATGTGTGCAGAATTTTTAGCAGAGGAGAATTTGCTTCAGGGTAAGAAATAGGAGTGAACAGAAGAACTAAAGGAAGGAAAAGTCAAGTGAAAGTGACAGCAAAAGGTGTAAGTATGGTAGAGAGAAAGAGAGGGAATGGTTAAAAGTGAGACTTCCAGAGAAAGAGGTCAGATATTGAAGTTATTTGTTGGGGTGCAGGTGCATAGCCAGTGAGAGGAGAGATGTCGTCTGAGGGATTTTTTAAAGGAGGCAGGATTGCTGATAGTCCTGAGTGAAGGAGGGAGATTATTCCATAGGTTAGAGACAGTAAAAGAATACAACATTTGGCTGGCTGATAGCTTAGGCTTCTCCACAGTCAGTAACATTTTGTTTTCTGACCTGAGTTGTCGATTAGGATGGTACATGGTCAATATGGAGGAGAGGGAAGGGCAAGTTGCTGGGCAGTAGATGAGCTTATGGGCAGTAATTAGTTGTAGATAGGTGAGATAGTGAGGGGATTCTAGCCAATTTAGTTGATGCAGAGAGGAGCAGTGGTGGGAGGAAAAATCTGCATTTGTAACAAATTTGGTGACTTTGTTTTAGCAAGAGTCTACTTTTGATTTCAAGGAGGACTGTAGATTGGTGAGGATGGGAGTGCCATATAGAAGAGTTGGAAGCAGGAAAGATGAGGCAAGGGCCTTTTTAGCAGAGAGGCTAAGAAAACAGTTGTGCTTATAAAGAGCTCCTAGCTTTTTGATAGGATTTTTGATGTTGCTGTGGATGTGAAGGTCAAAAGTTAATTTGTCATCAATGATGACACCAAGCAATTTTTGTACTAGGGACAACTTCAATGATAGTGTTGTTTTGAGACCAGACAAAGTATAGTGACTTGTCAATGGGGCTAGATTTTGTGGGGGTAAATATTAAGAGTTTCGTTTTATTGGGGTTGAGAGCAAAATGGTTCTGAGACATCCAGGTTTTGGTGGAAGTAAATGCTTCTTGGGTAACATGCTGTAGTGCAGAGGCAGATTTAGAAGAGCAGATAATAGTTGAGTCATCTGCATATTGGACAACAGTACTGTGGGTAAGAGAGGTATGAAAGTTATTGACAAATATACTGAATAAGAAGGGACCCAATATTGAACCTTGGGGTACACCTGTATTTGTATTGATGAAAGGGGAAGAAGAGTGTTGCCATATAGTAGATTGTTGCCTATTGCCAATATATTTAGTAAACCAATGTAAGGTAGGGGGAGAAAGGCCAAGGTTGGAGAGTTTAGAAAGCAATAGGGAGTGTAAAATAGTGTTGAATGCCTTTGATAGATCAAGAAAGAGTGCAGAGACTGAGGATACAGCATCTCAAGCTCTATTTACTGTATCCAAGAAGGAAATGAGGGCACTGTTAGTGCTATGTCTGGGTCTAAGGTCATGTTGAGTAGGGGAAACAATTTGGTGTTTTACCAGATAACTGAGGAATTGTGAGCTTCTAAGGAAGAGATGTTTACTGCTGCTCATGTTAAGTCTGCTCAAAATGTGCAACTGTTTTGTTTATCAAATGGTATCTCAATTGTGGTATAGAATTTTAAAGCAGTATTAGTAGCACAGCAGGTTAGCATACTTGCATCTTGCTGTAGAGGGTGTAGGTTTTACTCCCACAGCATGTAGATTTGTATTTTAAGGGGGTGGGGTTCTGCAGTCCTGAGTATGACCTCCTTTGGATGAGATGCCTAGTAAATATGAACCTATTTTTCAGTTTGCCACCAATTCCCTGTTGCAATATACCAGTTAATTATTTATTTAAAGTAACATAGGCAATGTATTGTTTAAGAGCAGTAGACACTGCATTTGTAGATGAAACACTGATATAAAGTTGTTTTCTAGCAACAACCTCTTCATTAGTTTCAGATCTCTTTAATGTGGAATTATTTAGATGACTTTTACTTCTGCAGATATTGTGCATATTAACTGATATTGGTGGATTGTAATGACAGAAGATTGGCCTTTTATGGTTGAAATGTTCTGAACTGACAGCTTGTCATTATTGGGTCATATGTTTTGTTTCATTGCTTACTGGAAAAATGTTCAAAACTATAAATTTAAAACACTAACAAGTGGTGCTGTATTATACAAGGGATATAATTTATTTATTATATATTATAACTAATACAATCAAAAAGGTGAATCAAAGAACTTTTGCATGGTCCTAAAAATGTGTGCAAGGGGCCTATCATTTGAAAACAGCCCAAAGGTAAACTTAACCTGCCACTGGCCAGATGCATTTTCTTTGAATGTGGGTTTCAGTGAATGTGAGTTTCAAAGGTAGAGAAGTTCTAATGCTAAGTCAGTTATCATTGTAAGACAATTGTTTTGTTTAGCAAATGTCTATCAGTGTTTGTGCTATAAAATTTTAATTAAACTTTGTAAATTAAATCCAAATAACTGTAACCATTTCAGAAGTAAAGCATAAAACAGTCTGCACACTGAGAGATTTGAACAGTGTTTATGGCAACTGGGGAGAAATAGCGAAGTAATGGGACACTGGAATGGCTGCGTGGGGGGCTGTGGGTTTGCACCCCCCTGCAAAAAATCCTGCAGGATCCCCTGGTGAATAAATATTTTGCATTTCTGCAAAAGGAAATAAGACTTATTCTTTCATCCTTTCTGAAAAAAAAAATGAATTTCATAACTTTGTAAGAGAAAAACAGAAGGAGATGAAAATAGCTGAGAGGTCAGCAGTAGAAAATAATGGCATGTCAATTGTAGTTTTCAGCGTTAAGAGTTGTAAAGGATAGGAAAGTCCAAAGAAAGCTCAGGCAGGGGTGGAACGGTAAAGTTAACCAGAAGCAGAGCAAGGGCAAAACCATGTATTATTTAGATGTTGTTTTAGGGAGAATTTAAAGACTTCTAGTTTAGTAATTGCCCTTGTGGTTAATGGGAGAGAGTTCCAGACTTTAGCTACTGAGAGACAGAAAAAGACTTTGTCCATACTTTTTCCCCTAGCTAAACACATAATGGAGTTCTCCACACATAGTTTTTCCTTCAGAGTTCTAGAAGTGTTGAAGCAAAGGATACGGGGTGGTAACTTAGTTAATGCGTTAGCATTGATGGAATTAAAGTGGATCTTGCAATTTGGCTCACACATACCTCCTGGGCTTAATAATTATGTATCCCTAAAACCAGTCCTTGAGTTGAGTAATAAATGATGGTAACATTCTAGATTATAGTTAGAGAGGTTCTATTTAAACCATTTTTTAGAATATTTGGTTTCTTGTCATGTTCTTTCTTTTTTCTTTAGCTGCCATACTGTGGCTATGTGTGAGATTGTGGTTACTATAGCCACTGTCCCTTTGTATTGTATTTGTTATTTTATCAATGTCTTTATATAGATGTAAAAAATTTTTTTACATACATATTTTTGCATTTATATATATTTTTTGAACGCGTATTATACCATGTTTTTTATCACAATATTTAATTAGGTTTATTGCATTTTATATATATTTTTTAAGCGATATTTCCTATGTACATATATACTCTATATTCTTCGCTATGTTTCTTGTTTAATACTTCGTATTTGTAAGTTGATATATGGTTTTTGGTCCATTGATATAGTTAGTGGATCGTAACCTATGTATATACGGAGTAAATAGTGGACTCCAACAAGGATGCAGTTTTAGCTATAGCCCACTATTTTTGTGATGAATAAATATATATTTATATATATGTCTAAACTCATTTATAGCTTATGTTTAGTGAAGTTTATTGAATTTAATGAAGAAAATTTCTTTAATATATAATCATGCGTTTTCTAGATCTGAATTGACATTTTGAGCTGCATGTACTGTCGGCTTGACAGTTGCGATCTCCAGCATGCATGATAGACTTCTGATGCTTCCAAAGTCTAAGTGTGTATTTCTAAGACACAAAGCTATATGTTTGAGCCGTAAGTAATTATCGGCTTGATAGTTGTGATTTTTAACACATATATAGAAGTTATGGGATATGTACACTAAAATGATAGCAGTTTTTTGAGTGTTATATGTGTTTAAATATATATAAAAATTTTTTGTAATTAAATTAATTGAATAATTTTCCCGCCTTGCCATAGGCAAGGAATGTATAAGGGGCTTGTATTTTACATATTTTTATTGTCTGATGAAGCGTGGGATGACCCACGCGAAAGCGCTTACATTTCTGGTTGAAATAAAGAACCTTTTCATCATTTTACTTTGCTGAACGTTTCCATTTTTTGGACTCATCGTGGTTTGGTAATCCTTCTATCTTCCATATTTTGTCCGTACTTTAGAAGGATTGAAAATAGCGAGGAGCTGTTTGTCATTAGATCTTAGGAATCTGCTAGGGGTGTAAGGGTTCACTATATTAGTAATGGCTGGCCAAGCAAATGATTTGTGAATGATGTTGTGTAGGGTTAAGAGCTGGATATAGTGTAGGAGGTGAGGGAGCTCAAGCCATTGAAGTGTATGTAGTGCTGTACAGTGATGTGTACTGGTCTTAGAATTAGTGGCAAACTTGGCTACTTTGTTATAGCTGCATTCTAGTTTACATCTGATGGTGGACTGTGGATTTCTGAGAATTGTGGCACCATATAGTAGAGAAGGTAGAGGAAGGTTTGGGTGAGAGTGAGTTTGATAGATATGTTCAAGAAGTGTTTGTTCCTATAGAGAATGCCTAGTTTCTGATAGGTTTTCTTAATGTTATGCTTAATGTATATCTCAGACTTGAGTTGATTGTCAATAATGGCACCTAGTAATTTAGTATGAGGGACTGTGTTGTCTATGGAGTGATTTTTAGGCATAAAGTGAAGGAGCTTGTTTTTTTTTTTTGTTTGTTTTTTTTTGTGGAGTGGGGGGTTAAGAAACAGTTGACATTTTGTAAGCCAGGATTCAATGGAGATAAAAGCTTGTTGTGTGATGGAGTGTAGTTGAGGAAGTGTGGGAGAGGTGCAGATGATAGCAGAGTCATCTGCAAATTGCATGATAGTTCCTGAGGATAAGGAGGTGTAAAGGCTGTGTGTAAAGATTTTAAAGAGTAAGGGGCCAAAGATTGAACCATGTGGAACTCCAGTGTGAGTGTTAAGAAAGGGAGAGATGGTATTTAGCCATTTTACTGTCTGTTTTCTATTGTTTAGATAACCATGGAACCACAGTAAGGTGAGAGGTGTAAGTCCTAGGTTAGAGAGCCTGGAAAGGGGAAGTAGGGTGTGTGAGACCATGTCAAAAGCTTTGGATAGTTTGAGGAATAGAGCTGGCGCAAAGTTACCTGTGCCTCAAGCCCTATTTATCGTGCTGGTGAATGATAGGAAGGCTGTGGAGGTGCTGTGGCCTGGACGGAAACCATGTTGGATGTTGGGAAGGTAGGCTGTTTTGTAGTAGGTGTTGCATTAGTTGCTGGTGAATGTTGTTCTCTAGTATTTTGGAGATGGTGGGTAGAATAGCTATAGGTCGGAAGTTAGATAGCTCAGTAGAGTTTCCCCCTTTGTGGATAGCAATGATGTATGACATCTTCCAGATGTTGGGAACTTTAGATTCAGAGATAGATCTGTTGATAAATCTAATTACCTGGCTGTGTTTGAGTCTATAACCATCAGGATTACCAAGCTAATATAAGTATACTTTTTTGCACTAGATCTGTTTCAGTGATAGTTAGCAAAACTGTACTGCATTTATTTATTTGATTCATTGTTTATTCCTGACCTCTGTCTGTCTGCATTTTGTTTCTCAGGGTTAGTTCAGTAGTTAGTTTCACAGTGGGGGTTGCTGTGCATTCTGTGGAATCAGCTCACCCCAGGTGTTAGCTACTCCTCAACACCTCTGTCTTTATCTGATTGCCTGAGGGGCAATTTCCTCTGTTGTACTTTTGGCACAAAGACTTACATTTCTGTGAATTTGTGCAGAGCTGTTATAGCATAGCTAATTACCTGGCTGTGTTTGATTCTATAACCATCTGGATTTACCAAGCTGCTATGCGTATACTTTTTTGCACTTGATGTGTTTCACTGATATTTAACAAAACTGTACTGCATGCATTTATTTGTTTCATTGTTTATTGCTGGCATCTGTCTGTCTGCATTTTGTTTATTTTTCCCAGTCTCCTACCCAGTTGTTGTTGTACTCTTAAACTTGGTGGCTTTGGAATTGCCCACCCCTGCTGCAAATTTGATTTTGGTCACTGCTCCCATTCCCATCTCATTTGCTCACTCAACTGAGTACAGTGAGATCATTTGGGAAGGACTACCCCCTTGCTTCTTCTTTGACTTTGGACTCTCCTTCCAGTCCCATTTCATTTGATCACTCACCTGAGTGCAGTGAGATAATTTTGGAAAGACTACCCCCTTGCATATTTGATTTTGGACACTCCTCCCAGTCTCATCTCATCCGCTCAATCTACTGAGTACAGAGAGAGCATTTGGGAAGGCCAACCCCTTAGTTTCTGAATCTTGAACTATCTTCTGTTTCCTTCCTCCACCTAAATTAAAAATAAACATAATTCAGCTGTTTTTACTGTCATTGTTTATTACCTTATTTTAGCTTTGCTGTGTGCTTATAAGTGTGCAAGTGCTTTTATTCTGCTGCATTTATTATTGTTAGTAGCCTGATTAAATTTATCTGTTATTCTAAAAATCTTAATTTTGGTTTTAGCACTTGAGCTTCAGGCAAGTTGCTTTAAATTTAAGAAGCTTTTTGTGGTCTATACTCTTGTGGACAAACCCTTATCAAAACCATAAGTTTGCCCAAGTATTCAGAACACTATGTCTGGACAATTCCCATCAGTTTCTCATGCCAGTCTGGCTCTCTCATGCCACAGTCAGTACTCCTGACAAAGAGCAGATTTCCAGCAGAAACACCACAACACTCACATCACATAGCCAAGCACAACATGCACACACTTATGCAGAGGTCTGCCATAAAAACTTAGCTAAACAGCAGAGACCTCCAAAATGCACTCACAAACATTCCACACACAACGGCAAATACATCACACACAGCAGACAACACACCAGTGTCTCACAAACACAGCTCATAAGGCAAAACAATAAACTAACAGCGCACAAAGCATAGCAATAAAGCAAACATATTTGTCATTGGTGACTCACACCGATGTTCCCCTCATCAGGCTCAACAAGGAGAAGGTTACTGTCAGTTGTCTGTCTGGTGTCAGAATCCACCACATAATGCATGCACTTAAGTCTCTCCACAATAAGTACAAGTATGACTCTGTCATTGTCCATGTTGGTGTGAATGACTTGAGTTGTACCTCCCTGCATTATATGAAAAGAGACATGATTGACCTCTCAGAATGTGTGTCCAAGGCTGGTATGACCCTAGCCATAAGCAGCATCCTACCTTCACCAAGAATGATACCTGAATGCCAACAAAAAATAATTGACATCAACAATTGGCTTAGTTTCTGGTGTCATTCCAAGGGGATCCAGTATCTATATGCCTGAGAAGACATGGTTGACAGGCCTCGATGCTTTTCCAGAGTTGGCCTCTACCTGTCACCCCCTGGGATTCTGGATCCTGCCCAAGGATCTTGTCACTACATTGTGCCTTTTTCACGCAATGTCCCAAAAAAAACAATCTCCCAATATAAAAAATCTGGCAAAAAGCAAATTGAAGGTCATGCTGCTTAATGCTAGGAGCCTTAACCTGAAAATGCACTCACTGGAGGCTCTCCTCACACTGGAAGATGTCGATGTCTGTGCAGTCATGATAAACTTGGTTCAGTGATGTGGATAACACTCTCACCTTACCAGGCTATACCTCATTCCACACATTCCGACCCCAATATGAGGTTAGGAAGACTAAAGGTGGTGGGGACTCTGTCTTCATTAAGGACGGGCACACCTCCAGACTGATTTGCCAGCATGACACACTAGAACTACTGCAGGTGCAACTGACTGTTGGCAGGACTCTCACTCCAAGTTTTAGCCAGCTATAAACCCTCATCCATGACTCAGGACACTCACTCATCCTACCTGGATCTATTTGACTCCATCAAGGTACCACCTAACACCCTGATCCTTGGTGACTTCAACTACCCCACCATAGACTGGTGAACTATTCCTGCACTAATGCACTCACCCAACAATTCCTTGACTTCATCAGTTCTAACACACTAGACCAGCTCGTCTCATCCCCCACAAGGGGAGATAACACTCTCGACTTGATTTTCACAAACATGGGTGACTGCTGTACCACACCCATAGTATGTTCTTCCCTGGTGAGATCAGATTATCGGTCTGTCTCATATGAATTTTCTATCCCACCCAACCACCTCAGCCATAATAATGCTAAAAAACTTCTCAAGATCTGAGTACATCCTCCTAAGGGAGGGTATCAGTAACTTCAATCCACCGCCCCCCCCCCCCAGAGGATGCAGACAACTATGCTGAACAGCACACCAGTGCAGCCTACAAGAACATTTACAACTGCATGGATTCAGCCATACCCAGCAGAACTAAAACCTGTTCCTCAAGGAAACACAAACCTGTCTGGTGGACATCCTCTATCAACAGGCTTTACAACAAAAAGAAAAAAACGTTGTCCAAGGGTAAAAAAAAACAAATTCCAAATTGGAAAAACTCTCTCCTTAGCCTTAACAAGCAAATTAGATCACTAGTGAAATCCTCCAAAGCCAGTTATGAAATGAAACTAGCCTCAGAAACAAAGAGAAACCACAAAGCCTTCTTCAGTTACATCAGTAACCTCCATGGCAAAGCTCAGGTTTGTTCTGAATTAGTACTTAATGGTATCACTTACACTGATCCTGCTGACGTAGCCAACCTGCTAGCAGATAGGATCGGTGCAAACCTCACCCCCGCTGTCCTCCTGCCAAAGGCCCTTTTGACAATCCCAATACTTGTCCCGCACCTCACATCTCTGTAGATCAAGTGTTAAAGGCCCTATCCAAGGCAAAGAATATAGCTTCCATGAAATTCTTGATAGTATCCCAGGCTGTATTCTGCACTATCTCTAGCAAGTACTAGCATTGCCTTTGAGCACTCTATTCAACCACAGCCTAAGTACAGGCTCCATTCCAGCAGAGTAGAGAGCTGCCATTGCCATCCCTTTGCACAAAAGTGGTACCACTACTGACCCTGGAAACCATCGCCCTATTAGCTTAATATGTCTGATTTGTAAAGCCATGGAGCGTATTATTATGGATCTCATAAACAAGGGCATAGGCAATCTCCAAACACTTTACTCCACCCAGTCCGGATTTGTCAAGGGAAGATTTTGCCTGTTGAACCTGGTAGACTTATTTGAGGCTGTCAGCAAGGTCCTGGATGAGGGAAAGTCAGTACATACAGCTTACCTTGACTTGGCCAAGGCCTTTGATGCAATCCCCCACTCAGGCATCATTGAAAAGCTAGCACATCTTGGTGTAAATCCCCATCTCATTAGGTGGGTGGCAAACTGGCTCACTGGCAGGACCCACAAGGTCAAAATAGGCACCTCCACCTCTGACAGCAGACCTGTCAATAGTGATGTTTCACAGTAATCTGTCCTGGGATCCCTACTGTTTGGCCTCTACTTCTCAGAGGTCCAGGTGAAGACAAAAGGCCTGTGGCTGACCAAGGGTGCAGACGACTGTAAGTTAGGTGCTGTCATTGATTCCTCATATGATGTTAACATACAGCAAGAGGGTCTCACAGCATCAAATGACTGGTGCCAAAGTCATGGCCTCAAGTTAAACACAGAAAAATGTATCATCATACCATTTGGCAAAAACAAAGCTCTACTGATTACCACATCAACGGCAACCCCTAAGTACATAACCTGTGGTGAGAGACCTGGGTACTCAGGATGACAACAACGTCACATTTGACCATCATGTAGCAGCAGTGGTCAGAAAAACATCTTACTTGGTTCATCTCATAAGTAAAGAGATTGCATCCAGAAAAAAGGAGGCCATTACCTCTCTATACTCCTACATCATTAGACCAATAATTGAGTATAATGCCCCATGTGGTATATACCTCTCCAAACATCTGCACCAAATGGAAAGGCCACAGAAATACCTTACAAAGAGAATCCATGGCCTCCACCTGTCCTATGCAGACAGGCTCAAATCACTATCACTCTGCTCGGTATCATATGGATTTCTCAGAGGTGGTCTGTGTCTCATCTATAAGGCAATCTCGGACCCTGCCCTACTAGAGATGCTCCAGATCCATAAGTCTAACTCCCCATGCATTACCCACTCGAAAGGCCTGAATCTAATGTGTGTCATCAACAAAACCTGCTGGAGAGACAGTTTGTTTCCCAGACGCTGTCTCATCTTCAGGTGTAACCTTGATGAGTGGATGAGAAACCACAAATTTGTCCCAGGGCTTCCATCTGTGTCCCTCACTGACAGGGGTGACAGATGGTGACTGAGGTTTCTTTTTTTTGGGATAAACTCTTGCCTAGGTTTTAAAAACCACAGGGCCATTAGTCTAGTAACCTCCTATGATAAGTATGCTGATGGGGAAAGCAATAGAGTCAACAGCTAATGTAAGGTACTGTGGTGGGAAATTGTAAGCAGAGGAAGAACCAGGTTTAAATCTTTGCAAGATTATTTTTATAAAATTGACAGACTCACAAATTTGTCCCAGGGGTTCCATCTGTGTCCCTCACTGACAGGGGTGACAGATGGTGACTGAGGTTTCTTTTTTTTTTGGGATAAACTCTTGCCTAGGTTTTAAAAACCACAGGGCCATTAGTCTAGTAACCTCCTATGATAAGTATGCTGATGGGGAAAGCAATAGAGTCAACAGCTAATGTAAGGTACTGTGGTGGGAAATTGTAAGCAGAGGAAGAACCAGGTTTAAATCTTTGCAAGATTATTTTTATAAAATTGACAGACTCTACATGGTGCCCTATAGGGGGAAGAGTTGTACAGACCAACCGCTTTGGGCATCTACTGTGGTGCACAGTGTCCTCAGGATAGGAGGACATGGATCACAATCTGCACACCATGGCAGGGCTAGCCACTCGACAGTGTAAAATATGGCTGTAGGTGAATTGGTTCTGTTGACTAATGTCGCCAAAATGGGCATGGGTAGTTACCAGTGATAAGTGGGTGAGGACCCGGCCTACTCCGACCTATGCCAGGGACCTTGGCTAATGGTGGGTGGGGTATATGTGCCCACCATAAAGCCCAGCAGCTCTGGGTCAATAAGCTACTGTCTGGCCGTTGTCTAGTTGCCCAGCCTGGGTTACCTGGGATAGCTTTGTCGAGTGAAAGCTGGATGTAAAACCAACCAACCTGCCAAGCATTATCTGAGAATTGCTACGCTTAATGTAGGTTCACTGACAGGAAGCAGCTTGTAAGTGGATGACATGATGATACAGAGGAGGCTGGACATCCTATGTATCCAAGAGATGAGATGGGAGGGCAGTGCACAAAGCCACTTGGCTTGCAATCCAGACTCTACTACTCAGGTGGGGGACAGGCTAGAAATTATGTAGAAACTGTGATGAACTCATGGCAGACACATTGTAATGATAGGGCAGTATTCATAATATCAGCCTATGCCCCACACCAGGGTTGTGAAAGTGAGAAAAAGAGTGCATTCAGACTGCAGTTACAGGACTTACTAGATAAAGTAGGACAACATGAATTGGTGTTGATAATGGGGGACTTGAACGCACATATCAGGACAGACAGAACAGGGTATGAGGACTGTCTGGGTCCACATGGGTGGAGCAACAGGCATAAATAAGGAAAAGCCATTCTAGACATCTGTCTGGCAAATGGCTTGATAGTAGCCAACACATGGTTCAGAAAGAGAGACAGTCACAAGATCACATACAAGAGTAGCCAACATGCAACTCAGGTAGACTTCCTCCTAGTAAGGAAAAGGTACTGGGGTAGAATCCATGATTACAAAGCCATCCCAAGTGAAACAGTTGGCCCACAGCATAAGCCACTAGTTGCCACAGTCAGCTGTAAGCAGTGGTCAGAGAAAGCTCTAATGTCAACGGAGACCAGGCTAAAGACCCGGAAGTTGACTGGAGAGAAAGTGCAACAGTTCCAGGAATTACTCAGGGCTCTTGCACCCCAGGAAGAGGAGAAAATAGGGGGATGTGAACAAGAATGTCAGTGCCTAAAAACAGCATGTGTTAGGACTACAGAAAGGATATGTGGCCGAGCCAGATATGGAAATAAGGTACATAAGGAAAACTGGTGGTGGAATGCAGAAGTCCAGGAAGTCATCAAAAGAAAGGAGGAGTGCAGGAAGAAGTGGGAGATAGAAAAGACTGACCAGGCTAGGAAGGACTACTGGTTGGCTAACAAAGAAGCTAAGAAAGAAGTTGCAATAGCAAGGAATAGGGCATCAAAGGCACTCTACCAACTTCTGAACAGTGACTCAGTAAGTGGCACAAAGAAACTATATCAGGTTGCAAGGCTATGACAGAAAGATAAAGAAGATAGTTGGACAGCCTTCATAAGGGATGCCAGCAACAACCTGCTCATCAGTCCACAGGACATCAAAGACAGATGGAAGAAGTATTTCCAGCAGCTTTTGAATGAAGAAAACCCCACAGAAGCTGTACTGCCCCAGAAACAGCTATGAGAGAAGAAGAGGAGACCACCCTAGAAGAAGTAAAAACAGCACTAAGGAAAATGAAGTCAGGGAAAGCAGCAGGCTCAGATGAGGTGACAGCAGATATGATAAAGATGCTGGGTGAGATAGGGAGAAATGTCTCCTGAGGGTACTAATAGCAGTGAGGAGAGAAAGGCGCATCCCAGATGACTGGAGAATAAGCATACTAGAGCCAGTGTACAAGAACAATGGGGGCATCCACAACTGTGGTCAGTACAGAGACATCAAACTCCTATCACTTTGCATGAAAGTTCTGGAGAGAGTGATTGATAAACAGATATGCAGAGTAGTAGAATGTAAGATGGGAGATGAGCAGTTTGAATTCAGATCAGGATGCAGTACAATTGACCAGATGTTTGCAGTAAGACAGATACTTGAGAAAAGGCTAGAGATGAGGAGAGAGAGTCCAAGTGGGTATTCCTAGACTTGGAGAAACCATATGACAAGGTCCCAAGAAAGCTGATCTAGGCAGTACTGTGGTGGTTTGAAGTCCCATAAACGTTGGTAGAATTAGGGTAGGCTATGCACAAGGACCCAGTGACTCAAGTACGAACAGTGTTTGGCCTCACAGAGGAGTTCCCAGTGGGAGTGGGTATACACCAGGGTTCAGCTGTGAGCTCACTGTTGTTCATACTGGTGATGGACTACATCAGCAAATGGGTCAGAGGGGACATATCAACAAAGTATTCTGACTAACAAGGTATCCAAAGTATGCAGATGATGTGGCATTACAGGCAGACTCTGGGACTGAATTTCAGCAAAGGATAGGAGAATGGGATACAAAACTGAAGGCACATGGGATGAAACTAAGTACGGATAAGACAATGGTAATGGCAGCAAACTGGGGAAATCAGAAGAAGTAGAATAGAGATAGAAGGGAGGACAGTGGAACAGGTAATCAGCTTCAAGTACCTGGGAGGGGTGGTTGAGGAGAAGGGAAGTCTGAATGAAGAGGTCAAAGCTATAATCAGAGGGGCTGCAGCCAACTGGCATAGAGTTTCAGGTATAGCCTATGGCAAAAGAATGCCAAAGAAGCTGAAAAGTAAGGTGTACAAGACAGTGGTGCGACCAGTGGTAAAGAAACCTGGGCATAAAGGCAGAACAGTTGAAGAAGCTAGAGGTGATAGAAATGAAGTGCCTGAAAAGGGTGGTAAGATGCACACTGCGGGACAGGCAAAGAAATGAAGACATAAGAGCAGAAGCCAAAGTAGCTCCATTTGCAGAAAGGATAAAAGAGAACAGATAACGGTGGTTTGGACACTTGCAGAAAAGCAGAAGAAATCTGATAAGGAAGATTTTGAACAGACAGGAAGAAGGTAAGAGGAAGCAAGGATGTCCAGCAAAGAGGGGGATGGATTGTGTGAAAGAAGATCTGCAACAGTCAGGCATGAGTGTTGAAGAAGACAGGAGTGTGGCACTGAATTGTGAAAGGTGGTGACAGTTAACATGATACCCCGACCCCATGTAGAAAAAATGGGAAAAAGAGGGCTGTTGCTGCTGATGAATGATTTTATAAAGTTAGTAGGGATGGGTTGAAAATAGAAATTGGTTGGAAGATTAGAAAGGCAATTTGGGTGCTTTTCAGTGTGGGTGTCCAGAAGTGAGGAGGAGGTAGGATTGATTGCAATAGTGGGAGTGGAGGAGCTGAAGTGAGGGTTATGAAATTTGGAGATTAGGGAATGTTGAATCCAGTTGCTATTTGTAAGTGTGGGATCTCAGGGTTGGGGCAATGTTCTTTTTTGGTCCCGGGGTTAAGTAGCGTTGAGATGGAGGACCAGAATTATTTGAGGGTTGGTTTTTTGCTTTTGTTGGATATGGGTATAATACAATTGTTTCTCTTTATTTACTTGTTTCTTTACTTGGTAGTGGAGTTTGTATAGGAATATATTTTCCACATTTTTTGTTTGTTTCCAGCACTCCTAAGCTATGTCCCATTTTTTCATGAGGTTTTTGCATGTTTTAGTTAACCAGGGTGAAGTATTGTTTTTAACTCCTTTTGTGCGCATTGGAGCCAGGGTATTAAGTATATGTATTAATGTGGTATTGAAATACTGAACTGATTTATCTAGAGAGAGATGTTTCATGGTAGACCAGTTTATATTCCTTAATGTTTCATTGACCTTTTCTTGGGAAAACTAGTCAGATTGCAGACAGTTTGCAAGATGTGTTTTTTTGATAGGTGCGTATTGGTCCTGAGGGCATATGTGGGTAGGTGGTCACTTAGGTTGTTGGGAAGGGTACCTGTGGAAGTGAAGTTAGCAGGATGGGATAACAGAATATTGATTGTTTAGTATAGTCTTTACTATATCAAGTGGGAGAGTTAATGATTTGGTTATAACTATAGAGGCTGATGCTATTGGTTGGATTTTGAAAAGAAAGTGTTAGCCATTAACATTTATATCAGCTAATATATTTGATTTATGGTTAATAGCTTGGGAGGCCCACGAAAGTATGTCTTTGAGTGAGAGTGGTTATGTTATGTCCTGGGGGATGTAAAGTACTATGTTACAGATGCATTTGGTCCTGTTGAGATTTAGAAATGATATAAGTATCTCAGCATTTGAAAAAGTGGGAAAGCACTTAGTAAAAGTTGTGATATTATAGGTGTTATGGTAGATTAGGGCTACTCCTCCACCTTTCGTCTGGGTTCTGTCAAGCCTAGCTATGCAAAAGTTGTGTTGTAAGATTTCAGAATCTTTTATGTGGGAATTTAACCAGGTTTCTGTTAGAGCTAGTATATCTAGTTTATGTTGATTAATCCAGGCATGGAAGGTGGAAATTTTGTTACGGAGAGTTTTGGTTTAATGTTATAGTATTAAGGTCTTTAGGACAGGTCTTAGTTTGTATGTTAGGGTGAGGACCGTATTTGGGCGGATGTCTCCACAAAGCTGTAGTTTTGAAATAAGGATGGAGTATAGTGTTGTAAATTTTTTGTGGGACCAGTAATAAATGGTTTACGGTAAGGCTTGTTATTTGTAGATGTAAGAAGTTTAGGAGCCGAGTGGTGGATTATGCTACTATGAAACAACTGGGGGGAGATATTAGAGAAACTGTTGGGTTGGCAGAGGTATGTGGAGGTGGAGTTAACTGATGAATAAATATTTGGGTTTGAGTAGAGGGTGATGAGACATATGTGAGGAGTAATAGTAAAATAGTTATGCAGTATACTGTCAACATTGTTGGTTAATAGAGTATGAATATGAGGGTATGTGTGAGTTAGATGATTAGGTAACCATTTGGTTTATGATATGGTAGTAATGGGTATATGTGGATGTATGTGTTTAGAGGTAAGGTGAGTGTACTGATTATGTAAGTGGGTTGATTGGAAGTGCAGGAACAAGTGGTAGGCTACTGTGATTGGTTGTGGGAGTGGTTGGGTGATGTCTATGAAGTATAAGTTAAGGAGTAGTGGGGGAGGGTGGGAATTGGAGGTAAGGTAGGGGAACAGAGCAGGCTGACCCAGGATCATGGTTGGAGCAAATGAAGAAAAACAATCAGTGGAAACCATGAGGTAAGTATGTCTTTGGCACTGTGAAAATTAACTCAGAATGCTGTCCCAGGAATACACATTAGCTTATACAGTGAGATTTGTAAGTTATCTATACAGCTGATGCCTGAAAGTAAAGCATAGGCTAAAGATTGCAGACTTGCTAGTTAGTGGGATGTTTAGGAGAGAGGAAGGTTAAAGAAGAAGAACATGGATGGCCAATTAGTGAAATTCTATTTATGCAGAGGGGATTTGAAAGAGGCCATGTAAATATCAGGGGAAAAGGGAGAGGGATTCTTCCCGCTGCATGCCTGCCAAAAGAACTCTGTTTTATTTAATTTACAATCTGAGTAAAGTATACAGCAGGCTCCCTACTTTTTAATACAGTTCCACTTAATTGCTAGAGTTGCTTGAGTTTTCTACAAGAACTCCTTGTAGCCTTTGCTGTGTGATGACTAGTGGGAGGAGTTGCAGAAAGCCATGCCACAGTGTTTCACGGATGTATGTGGTCATCCTAATGTATTTAGATGGCTGTTATGTCAAGAATAATAACAAAAAATGGGCAGAGGGTTAGGACAGAAAAAAATACAAATAGGAGTCAGTAAACTGTGTCATAAAAGTGGTTAGTTCAACTAATATTCTGGACCAAAGTACAGTAGCAAGGGGGTTGGATAGCGAGGAGGAGGTTAGAAGGTTACAAGATAGAAAGGAGTTATATTACACAGTAAGGATAGTATATGCTGTACAGGAGGGCATACTGTTAGTAAAAGATAGATAGGAAGGTATAAGGATAGTAAATGTTAGATCTGTAGAACAGACAGGAGGGCATATGGACAGCAGTTTAGAGGGATTGCAGATACTGTTGTATAACAGGCAATTAATATTATACAGTAACAAGCAATGGCAGTTCTATTAAGAATGAGTCACTTCTAGGCATCAACAAGTTATGACAAAGCTATTCAGTGCACTACCTGAACTGCAAGCAAATACATTGTCAGAATGTCTTTGTTTTAAAATACTTTTCCCAGAAAAAACTCTCACAAAGATATATCTTCTTGTAATGCAATGCAGTACCACATTATATATCTCACTTTAGCAGATGAAATAAAACAAGTTAGAGCAGTTTGTCCATAACAACAAGAAGCATACCGATATCATTTAGTGACTAGATATTACATTGCAGGCAGTTGTATACAGTATCAGAGCTTGCATAACAGAATGACAAAAATAAACAGTATTTGCACAGGTAAATGGACTTACTTCCATTCTGAGATATACAACTTTAATTTCAATGGAAAACATTATGTTCAGAATGTAAGCATTAGAACTGGTACTGTAACAGTTCCACAATATGTGAACCTCTTTGTGGCAAACCTAGTTACGGAATTTTTTGTATTGCTGCATGCATGCATACATACAAACACACATCACTCATCACTCACTCATTTATATTGTATTGGTTTATTCAGAATTTGGACACAGCAATTCAACCAAGGACTCAAAAGAATCCACCCATCTATTAAACTCTCCTTAGAGTGCTCAACTTCGTGTAACCTTCCTTGATATTAAAGTTACTATAGGCAGTGGGGTATTATAGATCTAACTACATGAAACAACTGGCGGGCAAATGTTTCTGCACAGAAGCAATAATTACTGCAACACACAAAGAAGTCAGCTATTTATAAGCACTTTGATATCACTTCATGTGTTCTAGTGAGGCAGAAAAAAAACCACTCACAGTTGGCATAACTGAAAGAAACCATGCTTGCTCAAAGTCATTCTGCCAGGGAATTTGACAGAGCAGTAGACAGCAATACAGCTACTAAAGGAACAGTTGCTCCAGTGTAAAGAGAAGAAACCCTGTGACAACGTTCTGCTGCTGACAACATATCATCCAAAGTGAAATTATAAAGGAACTCCAACAAATGTTCAATGAGGATTGCAAGTTGAGAAACATTTTTCAAGTACTCCCATTTCTGTCATTTAAGCAACCACCAAATCTAAAGAATCTTCTTGTGAGAAGCACACTCAAACCAGAGCAGAACACAGTCCAAAATAGCACAAAAACCTTCAAACCATCCAAGGTGCAAGACATGTCAGATGATTTGTACTGCTCCCAACATACCTTCACAGAACATAAGTTGCAAAGTACAAGGTTCCTTTATTTGCATTTCTAAACTATGGTTTATTTAATCAATGCAGCAAGTCTCCAGAGACAGACCAGACACTCAGGCACAAGGATGAATGCCCAAGGATGCGTAGTGCATGCAAAATGACTGACAGGCCAGAACATTTATCACAGTCCAATCGTTCTGTATCAGAAATGTTTGTTATGGTTCTACAATGATGTTTCCATACACCTTTAGAAATAAGAACAGTAGAGATTAAGCTAATTCAGTTTTCATTCTGACAGTCAGTTGTTTGAACCTGAGTATTGGTTTCATGAAACACAATATCAGTTAAGAACGTTTCCCTCTGAGTAACTAATACTGAGCAAAATAAGGTGTGCTGAAGAGGAACAAATGTTTTGTTTACTGGAAATGCATAATTTTATGATTAATTTATCTTGAATCCAAAATCTGCCTCAGAACGTTAGCAGTAATTGTAAGATTACTGTGAGTTTTGTTTTGGCACCTGTATTTTATTCATGACAAAAAAGCAGTTATTTTCACATAAGGTAACATGCTAGTCAGAATACTAATAATCATAGGCTTAACAGTCAGTCATCTAGAGCCAGGGTTCACACCACTAGGCATACCTCTCAACTGTCCAGATTTTTACCTCTTATTTTTTGATCGTGCCTTATAAAATTTGTGGTTTTCTGGCAAATCATGGAGAATTTAAAGTCACTAAATAATACTATATAATGACAGACAGTTGAGTTTCAGACTTCATATCCTTCAGAAACTTTATAATGATGCAAAATCTGTCATTCTAGCAACTTTCTAAGTTTATAGGAGCAATATTTAAAATCTGTCCCTATTTTTGGGCCTTTTTATCCTATTATTTTTAGCTTTGTCCAGATTTCTTGTGCTGAGAGGTTGAGGTATAACACTGGATGGCTAATAAACTTAACAATAAATCCTTATTATTCAGACAGTTTTAACAGTATAACAAAACTTTGTCCAGTGCTACTTTTTTTCAGAAGTATCTTTTTGAACTTCAGACTATGTCAACACATTTTGTTCTTTGCCTCTGGCTCTGCTTCTCTCTCTCTATATATATATCTCTTTCATTCAGATAGGTAAACTACAGCATGTATAGTGTACTAAATGGACAAGATAGCCATACATTCTAGCACAATATCTTATTCTCTTGGTAGTCCCTGCCTTTCTCGTAACACATCACATCACCTTGAACTGGGTACTGTTGCAAATTCGCATTTTCTGTTAACTAAAACATCTATCTATTAAAGGTTTTTGTTCATATAAACTAATGTAGTACAAATTATAACTTCTTGTTTTCCTTCACTGGATTTAATCAATCTCCATACACATCTCTTATATTATGATTTATTTTGTCATTAAGTGTCAAAGCAGCCTCTTGAGCTGTCAACTGTTCTACTAAATGAATATTAAATCCCAATTTACCATGCTAGGAGGACCTTTAGTTTCCTGGCACACTATAACCTACCCTCTAAAGTTGCAGGCTCACATAGTCTCTCCCTGTCTCACACACACACACACACACACACACACTTTGAGGTGTGGTTGTCATACTAAGCATTCAAGCCGCACACTTTCTTTCTCCACTGGCAGTGTCAAGTGTCCTTTTTAGCCAATAAGAAAGAAATTATGTAGTTCTCAGTCTAGGCACACGTGGATATTTAAGCACTGTAGCTTAATAACTTCCAGTGAAGGGCTTCTGTTTGCCTGAAAGCTCAAGTAATTGCAAAAGCTATGTTGGTCTAATAAAAGGTATTAGATCATGTCTGTATTCCAGTATTCCTCCCTAATCTATCCCATAATAGAATATAATGCTCCCTTCAATATGTAGTTTTCCAAACATATACAAATACTTGAGAGATTTCAAAGATTGATTGCCAGAAATATCTCAAGTATGAGCTCTTTCAGCTTCACAGGGAATCATACCTTTCAACCTCTTAGTGCAAGAAATCTGGACAAAGCCTAAACTAATGAGGGGATAAAGGCCCAAAAATAGAGACAGATCTTAAATTTCTCTTATAAAGTTAGTAAGTTGTTAGAGTAACAGGATTTGTGTTAGCATGCATTTTCTTCAGGATATGAAGTCTGAAAGTCAAATGTATATCATTATTTAGTGATTTCAATCCTCAGCAATTTGCCAGAAAATCACAAAGTTTATTAGGAACAGACCAAAAATATTAGACAAAAATCTGGACATTCTACAAACATTTGGATGGTGATGAAGTATGCAGGGAATCTAGAAGTTCTCTCACTGTACTCTTATCTTCTAAACACTCATACATGTTGACCTCTCTGTCATAAAAGCAGGAGCGGCCTTAGGTCATCTGGTGCCCTAGGCAAAAGGGCTCCACGGCGCCCCCCACAACACCACCCAGTGCCCCATTCCTGGTTTCCCTACACCAGATAAATACTGGAAAAGTGCCCCTGCTGCAGCGGCGCCCTAGGCAACAAATGGTCCAATTTTTGTACACCTCTATTTATTCAAGTCCAGCAAAAAAACAATACCTGTTAGAAGGATCTAAACTTACTTCATCATTTTCACAGAAGCTGTTGGGGAATAGATATCTTTCTAAAAGGATCCCATAATCCTCTACCTATGGAATAAGCTTCTCCTTCATGTCAAAGTAGCTCCGCAACTCTCTATAAAGCTTACCTCAATGAGTGGAGGAAGACATATTAGTTGACTGCATAGCTATCTGCACAGGCCTTTATAGACAAGGGAAGCAAGTAGTATGAATTCCAGTGGTTAAGCCTCTAAAGGCCTTCTGGGCTAACTCCCTAGAGTAAACCTGTGAAAAACAAATAACCTAACAAATAAATAAATACAAATCTGCATCCTACTGCCCTATAATGTACATAATCTGTATCTCTTACTACAACTTATTTTGCTGATGTTTAGTCATTTAGACAAGTTCAGGTCTTTATGACTTCATATCTGCAAACAAAGTCTGTAGCTCAGTTCTTGCAAATTCATATTCATTACTTCAGTAATGTAGTCTATCTATATTAGCCTCTACCACACCCTTTCTTTTGTCTTTCCCAGCATCAGTCTTTTGTTGTGAATACTGTCCTCACATATGTGGCTAAAGTGAGTTTTAATTTTCCTCCCAGAACTTTTACTGACAGATTTCATCTTCTTGCAGTCCACATAATTCTCAAACATTTTTTTTCCAACACAGTAGTTCAAAAGCATAATTTTTCTGGCATACAGCCTTACTTAAAATCCAACACTCACAGCCATACATTATTATAAGAAAAGCCACAGCTTTAGCTATGTGAACAGTTATTGGAAGTGTGATGTCTTTGTTCTTTCAAATTTATCTAGGTTTTCCGTAGCTTTCCTTCAAATTAGCAAGTGTATTTTAATTTCATGGCTGCAGCCACCATCTGCAGTGATTTTTCAATCCAGGAAAATACTGTATTACCACCTCCCCATCTATTCACCTATCTGCAAAGAATTGATAGGACAAGATGATATTTTTTTTTGTTATGAACACCAACTTTCACTTTCATCAGTAGACTAGTATACTTTTGTTCTCTTTCAGCCGAGTAGTGTCATCTGCATGTCTGACACTGTTAATATTTCTCACAGCAGTTTTGATTCTACCATCTTGTCTTTCTAACCCAGCATATCACAGGGTATATTTAGCATATAAATTAAATAAGTTAGATGACAATATACAGCCTTCTTGCACTTCCTTCCCAGTCTTGACCAAGGCAGTCATTCCATATTCTCTTCTAACTTTTGCTTTTTCTTCTACTGCATATAAATTTCTCAGAGAGAAATTGAGGTGAGCCATTTCTCTGAAAACTTTCCACAGTTTCTCATGATCCACACAATCAAAGGCTTTAGAGTAGTCAGTAAAGCAGAAACAAATATTTTTCCCATTCTGGAGATATGCAATAGGTGTATTGGGGGCCATAAATTGTCCGTAGGTGTTAGTGCATGCATGTGTGTGTGTGTAACAGAAATATGCAACACAGAACTGGAAACATACTTCTGTTTCTCCGTTTGCCTTGTTAATTTTGTAGATTGTGGTGGCTGTCCATGGAATCACTATACGGGTTGGCTGTGACTTGAAAGAGAGAGAGAGAATATTTTTCTGGAGCTTCTATTCTCTGTTATTCAACAGATGTTGAAAATGTGCTCTCTGGTGCATTTGTCCCCTCTAAGACTATCTTGCACATCAGTCATTTCTCAGTCCATGTATTGTTAAAGTGTAGCTTCCAAGATCTTGAGCATTACCTTTTGCAGTTGTTCAGTAATATCAGTATTGTTTAGCACTGTCCTTTTTGGGAGTGGAATACATTATACTGACCTTTTCCAATGAAATGTCCACTGTAATGTTTTCCAAAATTTCTGGCAAATGTCACACAATGCAGGGCCAGAATTAGTTTGCAGGATTTTAAACAATTCAGATGGAATTCCATTACGTACTGCATGCTTTGTATTGCCCAGGTCCATTTGGCTTTATTTTCCAGGAAATCTGGATCAGAGAACACACCATTATATGTAACAGTGATGTTCAGGTCCTTCTTACATAGTTATTCTGTATATTCTTGCCACCTTTTTATGATTAGGGTTAATACCTGTCCCTCTTTTCTCTCTGTCCTGAAAAAAAGAAAAAGATGAAAAATACCAAATGTCCTGATATTTTAGAAGCAAAAATATTTTCTGATTTTCCTCAAAATGTTGTAGAAATCCATGATGATATATCTGAAACGCCTACATATAGTAAAAACAATATGAGCAACCTACATTCTGCATGACTGGTCTTTATTTAGTAGTAAAATAAACATAAGTATTTTTTCATTAGTTGACAGTTTGGCTTGTCCAGCAAAATCATACATTTCAGTAAGAAATGTCCCATTTTGGGTATCAGTAAAGGAGGTTAACCCTACTTGTCTTTCCCAACTTTGGCCTTTACCACACCCATTTTTGCATGGATGTTTCTCCTAATATCTGCAGTTTCCATGAGGAGATTTCTTATATTTGCCATCCTATTATCTGTTTCCTTTCTTTGCACTTCTCATTTAAGTATATTTCTTTATCTTTTTGTGCTATTCTTTAAAACTTTGCATTCAGTTTGCCAAATTTTCCCTATCTCCATTGCCTTTTGCACTCATTTACACAGACAGTTTTAAAAGCTCTATTGTCAGCCATTTTGCCTTCATAATCTTTCCATTTGGAATATTTTTTGCCACTTCCTGGTCAATATCACAAACTTCTGACCATAGTTTTTTCAGCAGCTTTGTCAATAATTCCATAACTCTGTTCTTTGCTTATATTATATTTTCATTTGGAATATTGCTGAGCTCGTATCTAGTTAAAATGAAGGTATTCCTTGTTTTTCTTAATGCAATTCTAAATGTTGCGATAAGCTAGAAGCAGATCCAGGTTTTGTTTTTGCTGACTGCATAAAACTCATCCATCTCTGACTGCAAAGTATTAACTCTCTGGTAATATGCATGTGTAAAGCCATTATGTAGGCTGCTGAAAAAAATAGTGTTTGCTATGACCAGTGAAGTACCTTGGCATAATGCTAGTCGTCTATGTTTTGCTTCATTTCATACTCCAAGGACAAACATGCCCATTATTCCAGCTCTACTTTGACTACCAAAGTCATACAACTTGTTGACAACCTCCTATTCAGCCTCTGCAATTGAAACACAAACTAATAATACCATAGTGTTGAATGGATTGTCTTGGAGTCTGGTTCAGACCATTCTGTTTTTTTTTTCTTGAGTTGTAACTAAGCACTGCTTTATGCACCCTTTTATTAACAATAAGGACTACTCCATTTCTTCAGCAAGTTTATTGTCCACAAAAGAAAATCTGATGAATCTTTGATGTAAAATGACACATTCTGGTCCATTTCAGCTCACCAGTTCCCAATATTATTAGTAATGATCCAGCCATCTCATGCAGAACTATGGACCAAGGTAAACTTGATGTGGTTAAGAATAAGTTCCAGTGGTGTATAGTTATTTGGAACATCAGATTTTCCTTTCATCCCTGAGCACCTCAGCAGATGGCCATTGTCTTTTGGCTTTAATCCATATACAGCATAACATCTGGCATTGCTTGTACTTGCCCTCTGCTCTTCCCCAGTAGTATTCTGGGTACCTTCACCCTGAGAGTCTTATCTTCCAATGTCATTTTGGCATGTCTGGGTGTGAACATAAGGTTTTCTTTGCAGTAATCCTGGATTAGATTGCCATTACCTTTTCCTGAGGCCCATATTTGGTCCGAACCCTCTGACTCTCTTGGTTGAGCAATCACTGTATAGTGTATTCCAAATAACAGTCAAGCCTGTATTTCACATATCTCTGCATATATTCTACTCACAGTTGATGACAACCAATGTCGCCTTCCTTGAAGTAGTCAGATGTCCCACAATAAAGCTAGATCCCTCTTCTCCATACCTTTGAAAACATACTAGCAACCCATACACATTTCTGCAACAATGTGTGGTCAGCAAACCATCACTACTTCCTGTCACAACTGTTTTTTTCCCATGACTTTGTAGATTTTAGTAACATGCAATTCAATGCACAGAAATACTGTAATATCTTTCTTTCTGGTACAATTGCACTATTTGTAACAATGTTCAAACACATTAGAATTCTTAGGAAACACATAACTGACTACGGTTAAAGAGAACATGTTGTCTCTCTCTCTCTCTCTGTCTATAAAATAAGCGTCATCTGCTTAATACACCACAGAAAAGCCAAGCTGTCTACAAAGCTAGTACTGTTGTTCTCAGTTTGAAACTTAAATTAAAAATATTTGCTGGAGTAGACTGTAGTACTCTGTTTATATGGAGTATACTATGTTCCTTTGAATTGGACAACCTCAAAAATGGTAGCTGTTACATTTTTGCATGCAACTCACTATCTGGAGAACATCGATATCTGTGCAGTAACTGAGACCTGGTTCAAGGCTCCGGAGAGCACCCCTGCAATACCAGGCTACAACTCTTATCACACTTTTCAGCCACCAAACCAGGACCAAAACACTAAACGTGGAGGAGTGTCCATATTCACCAAGGATATTCACACCACCAGGCTAGTTGCCCAACACAATGCGTCTGAAATTCTCCAGGTGCAACTAAAATTAGGTAAGACTGCAATCCAAATTTTAGCTTTCTACAGATCCCCCACCATGCCCCAAGATTCTCACTAAACCTTTCTAAACATACTGGAAAATATCAAGATACAACCAAACACCCTAATACTTGGTGATTTCAACTACCCTGCCATTAACTGGGAAAACTAGTCATGTAGCAACACCTTTGCCCAACGGTTCTTGTAATTCATAAATTCCAATGCCCTGGATCAACTAATCCATAGTCCCACCAGGGGCTCCAATATCTTAGACCTGGTCATTACCAACATGGGAAATCGATGCTCCACACCTATGGTCACCCCCCCATTGGTCAGGTCTGACCATAAGCTAATCACCCTTAACATTCACATCCCACTCCCACCTCCCAGTAAGGAAACCTCTGTAAAATAACTTTTCCAAAGCCAACTTCATGCTATTCAAGTCAGAAGTAACAAACTTCATGACACCCATGCAGATGGGAAGTGAAAGTTCGACTGCTGAATCCTACACTAAGGCACTGTACGAGCACATCCACTCATGTATGAATTGTGCAATCCCAAATAGAACCAAGATGCTCTCCTCCAAAAAAAGGAAGCCAATCTGGTGGTCCCATGCCATAAGCAAACTTTACAACAAAAGGAAGAAACTGTCGTAGAAAAGAAGAAAATCCCAGGATGCAAAAAACTCCCTTACCAGCCTCAATAAGAAGCTGAGATCCCTCATAAAATCCTCCAAAGCTAGTTATGAAAATAAAATTGCCAAAGATTCCGACGACAACCACAAGGCATTCTTTAGCTATGTCAAGAATCTAAATGGTAATACTCAGATCTGCTCTGAGCTACAAGAGAATGGCATTAAATATACTGATCCCAAGGATATTGCCAATATCCTGGAAGATCGATTCAGTGCCAACTTCACCCCCCACTCACCCCCTAAAGGGCCCATCTCAATACCAAAAAATTGCCATATTCTGATAATAACAGCCACACAGGTAAAAAAATGCACTCTCCAAAGCTAAGAATACCGCATCCATGGGACCAGATGACATCCCGGGCTCTGTACTACATGGACTAAAAAATGAACTGGCACCTCACTCAAGTGTCATGTTTAATCATAGCCTCACCTCAGGCTTCATGCACACTGAGTGGCACACAGTTATCCTACTCCACAAGGGGGGATCTGCCTTGGATCCTGGGAACTACTGCCCCATCAGTCTGATGAGCCTGATCTGCAAGGCCATGGAACGTATTATCATGGAACTTATAAACAAAGACACTGGCAACCTTAAAACACCGGACCCCACCCAGTTTGTGTTCATGAGGAGATGATCTTGTCTCTTGAACCTGATTGACTTCTTTGAATCAGTCTGCAGAGCTGTGGACGATGGTAAGGCGGTCCACACAGCCTATCTGGACCTTGCCAAGGCCGTCAACACCATCCCCCACTCTGGAATCATAGATAAACTTACTAAGCTGGGCATTAACCCCTACATCACTCGATGGGTTGCCAACTGGCTTACTGACAGAACCCACACTGTAAAAGTAGCTGACTCCAATTCCAGCTCCAGACCAAGTGACAAGTGGAGTACCTCACGGTTCAGTCCTGGGACCTCTCTTGTTTGGCATCTACTTCTCTGAAGTACAGTTCAACACTAAGGGACTCTGGCTAACAAAGTTCGCAGATGACTGCAAACTGGTAGCCATTATTGAATACCTAGATTATGTGGTTATTCTACAAAAGGGCCTTACAGAAACAGATGCTTGGTACCAGAGCCATGGGCTTAAGCTCAATGCCAAGAAATGTATAGTTATCCCCTTTGGGAAAAAACATGTACCCATGAATTAACACATAGGTGGCAGTACACTAAACACCGAAAGTGTGATAAGAGACTTAGAAGGATTTCTTGACTGTTGTGGCAATGTGGTTATCGAAGGTGAGAACACTATCCACCTGTGTCTCTATGTGGCACACCTCATCACTAAGGGCTTTTCATCCAGAAAAAAAGAGGTCATTGTCCCACTGTACTTATCCCTCATTAGACCCATTATAGAATACAATGTCTCATTTGGTATGCACCTCTCAAGACATCTGCAACAACTGGAAAGGCCGCAGAAATACCTCACTAAAAGAATCACAGGCCTAAAGCAGATGCTCTATGATGACCATCTAAAAAAACTCCAGCTATACTCTGTCACATATCATCTACTCAGAGGCGATCTCTGCTTAACATGCAAGACCATGTCAAACCCAGAGCTGTTAGACATGCTACACTTAAAGAAATCCCAATCCCTCAGAGCAATACACTCAAGGGATCTAAACCTTGTCATCACAATGAACAAAACATGCTGGAGGGATAGGTTCCTGACGCACAGACTCCCCAGACTCTGTAACAGACTGCCCATACATGTCAAGCAGAGCACATCTTTGGCCCTCTTCAAAAGGAACCTTGACGATTGGATGGGAGACAGGAAATTCACCCCAGGGATCACGTCAGTCGCTTTGCTAGACATGGGTCCAGGAAAGTAAATATTGCAGGAAGAAATAGCCAGGGAATTGTTATAGGTAGGCTTGTATAGGCCCAAGGGCTGGATAGCCTAGTACCAACCTATGAACCTATGAAGTACACATTGTCTTTGAGCATATGTACGCGAGGAACACAGGCATCCATGCAAATATGTAAAAATATAAATTAAGTGTTTTGTGGGGGCAAAACTCCCTTTAACCCATGTGTCAACTTTATAATTCTCACCCCCATTACTTATATATTCTCACTCAAAGGCAACTCCAGCTCAGAAAAATAGTGATCATTCCCAAAATGTGCAAAGAATAGGCACCCTTTCTCTGCTACCTACCAATCTTGGAGGTAAATTAGCACCTACATTTCAAGTCTACATGTATAGCTACAATAAGCAGTGATTAATTTGGAAGAAATAAGCAACTCTTCAAGATAGCACATGTGCTCTAATGACAGCAAAAGCAAGTACAGCTCAAACAAGTCAAGATAAACTATATAAATGTTTTGCATAGATACAGCTAGTCATTTTTTCTAACTGTAGTCAGTGCCAGTATTCCAGAATGACTCATCAATGTACCTGGTATGTATTCAGTAAAATAGCATGTAACCAAAATAACGTTTGATAGAAGGATAACAGACCAGTGGTAATCATGTCTGCATTGTGCACACTAAATGATCATGAGCATTATAAGCTACATTGATTTGCCTGCATTGATGCATTTTTCATCAATTAAATTAATGACTTGAATTACAAAAACCTGGGCATTGAAAGCAGAGCAACTGAGGAAACTAGAGGTAATGGAGATGAAGTGTCTGAGATGGGTGATAGGTTGCACCCTATGGGAGAGACAAAAAAAGGAATGATGACATCAGAGCAGAGGCTATTGTAGTTCCAATTGCAGAACAGGTCAAAGATAATGCATTACAGTGGTTTGGGCATATGTGTAGGAAATAGAAGATGAGTTAGTAAACAAGATTTGGGAGTGACAGGATGAAGGCAAGAGTAAACGAAGATGTTCAGCAAAGAAATGGATGGACTGAGTGAATGAAGGCTTTTGTCAGAGAGGCATGACAGTTGAAGAGACTAGGAGAATAGCATGAATCAAGAGAGATGGCCACAGCTGACTCAACACCCTGACGTCATGTAGAAAATGAGAAAAAGGATGTTGTTGTTGATGAAGAAGAAGATGATCATGATGATGATGATTGAATTTGGCCATCTGCTTGCAAATTATTTTAATAGTTAAAATTACATTTTCAAGTCTGTGCATTTCTTCTCTTGTAGTTTTAAATATTCACTGTGTCATTCTACATCTGTGTGGCTGTTGTATATATAGATAAACAGAGAGGTAGATATTGATTTCTTCTTTAATGAGTCAACCAATATAAGGTCACCAAACCTATGTATAGTCCAGCAGTCCACAGAAACAAATAACTAGCATGAATGTATGGCTTTCCTGCTTCTATGGCTTGCAGAAAAGTGGACTTATTACCAGATTCATTGTTAAAAGTCTGTAGGCTTTCTCAAGTTTCACAAATTGCTGGCAGATAGCCTGGTTATGTGGCATGGAGTAATGGAGGACTGACTGCTACCTAGGAGGCCAGTGTCCAATTAAAGCCCCTGGCACTGGAGAATCCAGGTGTGGTGGGTGAAAAGTATAAGAGAATGGCCTGCTTGCTTCTTCTTCTGGAGGGGGCAGGTGGAGGAGTGCTCACACTAAGGGGAACACTAAGCGGATATGATTTCTGTGCTGGAAACAGGGGCAACAACTGCTAATGCATCAGGGGAAGGCCAGGGCTACTTGGAGGTAAATTTTCCTTTTAGAAGTGAGAGGAAGTCCTCTGTGATCAGCCTATTGCCAGTCCCTCCCCCATACTTCACTGAGTGCATATGGGGGGACAGGGCTGCAAAAATGGGAACCACCCCTGACAGCAATCTGAATGCCAGTCCCTACCAGTCAAACCTCACCCTGGTGATGGAGAACAAAGGCACCAACTGACTGGGACAGAGTTAATAATCGATGGACAGTGGGGTCAAAAGTGAACAAAAGGTAAGTAAATAAATAAACTGCTGTCAGTCAGTAAGCACTAGAAAGCTCTAAAGCAGTGTTACCAATTCAGAAAAGGTTTGTGCCAGTAGTTGGCTACTGGGACAGGAGACATGTTTTATGGCAGAGTATGTTTTAAGGTTTGTATCTCATGAGGTGTGCAACATTTAGTATAATTTCCTTTATCGCTCCTCTCAGACCTTTGAATACTTTTCTAGCAAACAGGAGTTTACAGTTTTATGCATACCTCTCCAAATAAGAGGAACAATTGTTTTTCTGTACGTGGATCACAAGAAAGGATCCATCCTTAGAGTGATGCTTCATTTTCGCATTTATTTTTTAATAACGTTTGCATTTTAAAAGTGCAGCAGTTATGCAGTTTTAAGTTACATCTTTCGAATGGCTCCATTATGAAAACAAGTATAAAATGATACAAGGCAACACTTTGGGATGCAGAAAGCAGGGAGGCATTAAATGTAGTAGCATGACAGAAGCATTGTATCTTCTTTTCATTGACTTAAGTGGGATCCTAACTTCAAAATGTGTTTTCCTTTCATTGTGACATGCAGGAATAAACTAAAGAGCCTTTTGTTCTTATTCTTCTTGGTATCTTATAAAAAGGAAGTTGTTGTATGTTGTATCTACTGACAGCCAGTCACTTTATAAACCACTGTCAGCCATGATGACACCTCACAAATGTTGACATTTTTTCCACGAAACACTGTTTGAAATTACCCTTTGCTTTATTGTGCTGCCAGCATTTTCTATTTAGCAAAAAAAACATATTACATTTTTCAGCAAAGACTTTTCCCATTGTTAGCACTGTTTCCTGAAATCATCCGGCATGCTAATAGGCATTCATTTGCTAGAATAGAAAAAGAGCAACAAAGAATATTTATTAATATTTTTTCAGAAGCATACTCAAAGTAATTGCTTTCATCTGTTACATACACATAGATATGAGAAGATGATACAGCTGCTGTTTTCAGAATATATCCCGTAATTTATTTTTAGACGGTAAATGAATAATGCACATTGTAGCACAGACACTGAGCTTTAAATTATTAGACTGCTGTCCTGACTTGTAAATGTACACGGTTTTACTCTGCCTTTGTAATAAGTAGTTTGAGACACAATGCTTGAATTTCTGGCCTTATCTTTCAAAAACTGTATATCATAAAGAAAACAAAGCAACTTTTATGTAATTGACTAATGGTATATAAGACAGTATTATTTCAACTATGAATTAGTAGTTGTCTAGTTAAAGTTGTGATGTGCAACTTTCTTTCACAATGTGGTTCTTCAGAACTGAAAGCGTTTTTCTGCCTCTGATCTAATACTTAGTTAAAAATGAATTTTGTTACCATTTATTTTAGTGCTTCTTTCAAGAGATGTGTTAAAAAAATAAAGTTATTTTTCAGGCTGAAAGGGTATAATCAAAAGTGCCGTTTAGCATTTCTGACTGTGTCATCTATGAAAATATGACTGTAGTCTTCTTTATTATCTTCAGGTTTATTGTGCATAACAGCACAGGCATAACTAGGGTGGGGAGAAGAGGGTGGCTGCCCTCAGTACAAGGTCTTGGGGTATGATCATTACATGCCAATGGTGAGGATGTTCAATAGCAGCATTCAGAACTGCATGCTGAGCCTGCATTTCCAGACATGTCTGAAGTGTTTTACTGTAACATGCCACTTTTTACCTTTGTAATAAATGGTTTTGCTACAGTTTCAGAGTAGAAGTGCTTCTTGTCGCCCACTCACACAAAACAGCTTTGTCTACTTTCCATAGGTTCAAAGATCCATAGATGTTTACTAGGCTAATGACCACAAGGACCTTTTAAGCCTAGCCATGCATCCCAAATATCTGACAAGTTCTGGTACCCTTGATAAGTGTAAGCAGGGGCTTCAGAAATGAAACATTTACAAGCAGAGGCCTGGGAGATGAACAATTTACAGGTTGCCTGTGTCCTTTGGAGACATAGGTGCCAAACCAGGGATGAGTTTCCTGTTCCCCATTCAATTGACCAAGTTACACTTGAATTGGGCAAGGGAGAAACTCTGCTTCATATAGATGGGATATTTCAGTTCACTGGATCTTTTACCAGATGATGAAACAAACTAGAAGAGCTTCAACTTAATGAAACACCCAAAAAAGTAACTTTTCAGGACAGCAAGGGCCATAAAACTCACCCTCCCCAACACCATTTGGGGGCTTTGCCTCTCAGACCTTTGTTAATTATATGTAAAGAAACTGAAGTGTAGCACAACTAAAGAGAAAAAAATAAAAGAAAATCCCTAATAATTCGAGCTACTACCAGTACACAAATAGAATCCACAGCAGATTTGGCTGGGGAACAGAAATTGACTCCCTTAAACTTTCACTTTGAACTCAATGAAATGTACAGATAGCCTCCTCCATTTTCTACATGGGGTGGGGTGTCAGTTCAGCTGTCACTATCTTTGTTGATTCAGTGCCACACTTCTGCCTTCTTTGATAGCATAGTCTCCCATGCTTGGTCAGTCATGACCACTGAAGATGGTAGCATTCCATTACAACTGCTGCATGCTCTGCATCTCCCTTTGCATCTCCCACATTATCAAGATGTCTATCAACCTTTACATATTTGAGTTATTTAATGTCTGTCTTCCTGCTTCTATAGCTTTTCCTAATTGTTTTTTGATTCATATAAAAAAGTCTGACATTTGCTGAATCTTTTCAGCTACTATTGCTGATCTCCATGATGCTTCATAGTTTCTATGTCATGAGGAGGCCATGGCCAGTCAAGCAAAGGTTCAATCTGTGAATATTCATCCATCCAGCTCCCATCTGAATGAAGATAATGTATACCATTGCTTAATTTTACAGTGGGAATCTATCTGTTCCAGAAGTTGAGAGGGTGCAGATTGATGCACTTATTTCTCTACCGTGTTTTATTAACTACTGGTTAATATTTAAATCTCCGGTTCTTGTATTTGTTTGATTATTTGATTTGTGATGATGCAGGAGATCCAGAGCCACTGAGTCCCTAATGTCATGGAAGCAAGACATAGATCTCCCTTCAGGAGTCTATAAGATAATAAAAGGACAATGCATCCAGTCTTTTCTGGTAGCTTTGGTATTCTGTGCCTCTGATCTTCTTATGGCTGTAATAAATCATCAAATCCATCTCCACTACCCATAGCAATGCTGTTAGAACAATAATTGGCACACATAAAGAATCAGCTGTAGCTTTAATGTAATAAGCCTTACCAGCAGTATACTCATCTCTGTCTCTGAAATAGCTAATATACATATATATATATATATATATATATATATATATATATATATATATATATATATATATGAAAGCACTTCATTTGTTCGAACTTTCAAATGTTCAAAACTCATATGGCCGACACCATATGAGCAAACGTTTGAAAGGTCGACCGATGATAGCGGAGATCCCGCTACAGTGCAGGACTGGGAGATTCCCCTTTCCTGCACTGTAGTGCAATCTCGGAGTGAGAATATTTAAGTAGCAGGGGGGGTGAGGGGCTTGCTCCCCTGCATAACACAGTTTACTGTGTTTACAGGTAGGTAAATGGTGCTATTTCAGGATGTCGGTATTTCGGAATGTCGATCATACGGTGTTGGCCATATGAAAGTCGGCATTCTGAATGGTCGACATTCTGAAGTAGACCTATATATATATATATATATATATATATATATATATATATATATATATATATATTTATTTTGTGTGTGTTCTGCCAAATGATGTCTTTTTACACTTGCTAAACTCTAAATCATAATTATTTTATCAAGTCTACTTATTTTCCCCATTATCCCACCACCTCTTCTTACTTCTTTTGTAAGCCTTTTTCTCGTCCCTATCTTCTCACTTCTGTTGCATATACATACATGTATATATTCATAAAAAAAACAACCGTTATTGTATTGCAACTGGCTCTCTATACAATTTCTGTCTGTTCTTTATGTATCGGTGGCTCTTTGTGTAAATGCTTACACTGTTAAAGTTTACTTCATGTATGATGTTTATAGACCTCTTACTTGTTAGTTGACCTATGCTTTTACTTATTTTGTTGACTTCTGCTATGTTATCTGTTGATTTTATTTTGCAACTTTTGTAATAATTGGTAATTGTTTTGGAGCTTTTCTCCTTGGGTCTTCAATGAAAGTAGCCCCCTGGCTCAACTAGACTAACCCGGTTAACAAATGTCAATAAATAAATAAAGTTTTTATTCTGTCCAAACTGAAGGTGTGCAGTGATTTTGTTAAAGATATTGCTCAACTCACCAATAAGGTTTTCAACAAGTATTTAGCAATGCCTTCACAAAAAGTATCCGCTAATTCATAACCAGATATGTTGAACAAGCATACTAGTTCTTTAAAGATGAATTTCACTAGTGCCATTAGGGAACATACTTAATTTAAGCCCAAAGCATGGCCAGCTTCGATACTTTCTTTAAAAAAAAATATTGGATAGTAAAGGTAAAATTTTAAATATTTTCATCAAACTTTACTTACAGCGGCATTTGTTTCATTAAGTTGTTCCCTAGTCTTAAAGGCAGTTCTAAAACCACTTTTACATCAACTCCTTCATCCCCGTTTGCATTTTCACTGCTTGCAGAACTAGAATTAACATTCCTAATAAAGCAATTGATCAATTAGGTATGCCTTTAATATATCCGGTAATAGATGAAGTATGAACTCTGTCAAAGTAGGTAAAATGCCTTAACAAATTATTCCGTTCTCCTGGAGTTGCAAGTAAGATAATGCCTTCAAACAAATTCTGTCACTCTTCATCCAGGATAATGCAGGAGGAAAACATTTCAAAAAACTGAACAGGAATCCCAGACAGCATACAGAATACAGTCAAACCAAACAAACACCAGCACTGTAGAATAACAAAAAGTTGCATTTTATGGTTAAACAATTTCATATTATATAGCTATAGGCTTCTTTAGAACATGGTATTACTACTGTTGACACCCAAAATTAAAATAAAAACACTGAACTCATTCAAATGATTAAAATCAATATATACTGGTGATCCCATAATGAAGTTTTTTTTTCACTCTTAAATCTAACTTTTTAACTTTAAGATGCTATGTATTGTGACACCATTATTGATGCCTGGAAACAGTGGAGTTCACTTTTAGCTGCCACTGGAATTTGTAATATTCTAACAATGAATCAATGTACCCACCTCTTTAGTCCAGCTCAGCACAATCTACCACTAAAGATAACCTTCTTAAAATTAGAACTAATAAGTATCTACCTAAATAGGGCATTTTGTTTGTTTTTTTCTGATGGCACAACAATGTTCTTTCTTTCTTTACATAAATTTGTAATACTTTAGCCCACACAAGGCTATGTTAATAACCTGAAAGAATTGAAAAGATATTTGGGGAAACAAGTGCCCTGTTATTATTGGCCATCAATACACAGGTTCTGTTAATAACATTCCTGCATTGCTGGCAAAAAAAAAAAACACATTTAAAAATGCAATATTTTTGTTACTCTGTACATTTATTATAGTGTTATCGATTTTCATCAGTGACTTTAAATTGTTTCACTTTGTGTACTTGAAACTGGGATTCAGTGTCAGCTACCTTAAACATCTCTTTGTTCCCGTAATAAATGCTCAAATTGCTCTGAACAACTTTCCTGATATTTATGTTATCAATACTTTATTTTAAATCCAAATATCCAGTTTTATATATATTGCCATTATCCATTCCTATCATATTACTGTTGGGTCCGTTCAAATCCCTTCCTAATATGTGTGCATGCAAGCTTCATCTGTTCCCTTATTTCTTTAAAATAAAATTTAAATGTTTAGTTTTGCACTCTCTGTCTCTCTTTTTCAGTAAACATACTGGAAACATTTTTCCACTATAAGGTGGAAAATACCTTCATCTGAATTAAGTCTTAAGTTTGGATTTTTATAACATTACAAACTGAGTATGAGCTGTTCTAACATGTATGTAAGAATGTGTACAGGTAGATATCATGTAAACTGAGGAACTAAAATAGAATAATTATATGTGGAATTCAAAATCTATATACTGTTTTTCAAGAACTTCATGAAGTTATTTTAGTTATGTTGTGGTCCCCGACTACAGAAAGAAAATATAATCTATAACATTGATTACATTCTGAATTCACTATAACATTGTTTTCTACTGTCACAAAATAAGATTAGTAAAGTAGATGATACTACTGCTGTAATAACAACACATGAATTTTTACTGTAATATTCATTGAAAAGAAGATAATTACTATTATGGAAGATACAATCTTTTACTTCATATACCTTAGTTTGTTTTCTGTCTAACTCATCAGCTTGTGACAACAAATGTCTCAGTAAAACTAAACCTGCGTCTTTGAGGTACAATTATAAATAAATCAACTATATCAGTTATTAGGGACAATGCATCTTCATTAAATTAAATGTCTTTTAAGAACTGTATGAAATGCCAGGTCTCTCTGACATGTCTTTTGCTCTGCCAAAATGAAATTGTTCTGCAAAAAAAGCAAAATGTTATGTTCTAGAACCTGTAACAGAATATTAGAATCAAATGGAAGATCTGAATCATTCTTACAAATTTTAGGAAAGACAAACAAAATTGGTGGTATGGGATGAGCCACACAAAAAATCATGCAACAAAACTGTTAAATTAGGACAAGAAAGCATGTCAAATAAAAAATTAGCAATGTTATTGCAGACTTTTTGCAGGATTTTGTAACACTTGACAATGGTACCAGACAGAATGTTTCATCTAGTAGTTCTGAGTCTGTCTATCTTGTGTTATCTGCTGTGTTCATCAAAATAATACCCTCATCCTCACCCTTACACTGCTTCATTATTCTGATCTTATTGGCATTGCTCAAGCTTCTCAATTAATATGTTGTAATCTCATATAATATTTATAACATGACTTCTTGGTTAGCAGACCATATATTTCAGTTTCAACAGCCCTTTCAGTCATGGATATTATTATGTTTAATGGGAGATTGAATGTACTACTTATTTTTACATAAGCATTAGTGTAGACCAACTTAGGCAATTGCTGTGTAACAAATTTTAAATAAAACTCACACAGAAAGAGTTTCCGTTTAGTTAGGAGTTTCATTTCAGTTAGTGTTCTTTCAATATTTGCTTTCCTAATAAAAATAATTGAACAGCTTTTCTTTAGCAATTCCATTTCATTGTTTAACGAAACATAAGTATTCGAAGTGAATAACTAAAATGCTTCTAAATGGCACCCTTCTAACTCTTTCAAATATGAAGGCTGCCTATGTAGCCCCTTCTGATATAACTGCTATATGATCTGTGTTTCTTCTTGCCTTTTACAATGTCCCCAGAACTCTGCTATCCTTTCCATATTGGATTTGTTGTGGCCTAGCACTCTTCTTTGATCAGCAATTCCTCTACATTGTTCTGTAACTGCTTGTTGTTTTTCTTTTGGCTTTTCCCGGTTAGGGGTCACCACAGCGGGAACTCCGGTCTGCTAATGATTGGCAGTCGATTTTTATGGTGCCGAGGTGCCAGCCTAACCTTCAACAAAGGCACACCCATTCATGCATGTCTTTCGAATGCCACTCAACCATGGGGAGGATATGCAGACTCCACACAGAAGGGGCACCAGCTGAGAATCATTGCTCCATAACTGGTGGAAAAGACAAACAGATGTATGCTATTATTGCCTGTAAAACTCACTCTAATCCAGAGTATTATTGATGTATTACATGCGATTTAAAATCAGTGAGCAAATACCTGTTCTTACTAGAAATAACCATCCAGAAACTACATGTATCCAATAAAACTATAACAACTGAACATGAATATACCATTATCAAATTAACATCATGCATGAGTTGCTTTAATGATACCACTGATTTGAGACTAAACATGAAAATAACATTTTGAAACCTTATTCATAAATAAATTTCTTTTTATAAATCCCTTTAACACTGATTGAAGAATATAGAAAATAATCTGTTTTAAAATAATAAACATACAGCATTAAGAATATCATGCCCAGCCTAGAGTCCCAGCCCAATATCCAATCTTTAAAGTCTTAAATTCCTACAGAATTTCCTTTCATGTTAAAGGCATAGCTATAACTCTATATTTGGTTGCTAATACAGTTGAAAAATACAGACTTATGCAGCCTAAATACACTTGCTAAGCTTCATTTATCAGTGAGAGAATGGTATACTACAGAAGAAGCTAATGTAACTCATGGGAAGCTGCATTTCTGATATAAAGTTGTTGTTACTTCCATGGAGTTAAATGGGTAAAGCATGACCTTTTGACCATGGTTTAGCCAAAAAAGTTAACTGTTTGCATTCTTTAGTTTACTCTGGGACCTTAGTCTTGTAGCTTCATTTGTAGTTGCATGAAGACTGTACATTACTGTAAGATGTTAGCATTGTTTATACATTATATTGCACTTGTAGGATAATAGCTAAGTACTAGGCTAGCTACCCTTGCAGGACACTTTTTAAAACCTACCCAATTTCTCTTACAAAGGTAAGATTCATATTCTGTACCTTGTGACTATGAGGTAAACAACTTAACCATTATGCCAACCCCCACCTCACTTGTATTTCCATAGGTAGAATTACAAGTAAAAGGCAGCTTTTTTTGAATCTTGAACCCATTTAAAGGCCTCAGTCTTGTAGCTTGTTTCACAGTTTTATCAGGGTTGTGTTCTACTGCCAGATTTGAGCCTCATTTAAAATGTTTTACATGATTACTGATAATTTTATGCATAGCCTGGTGCTTTAGTCTGTGGCAGGATTCTAGTAGTGGCAGTATTGTGAATTCTGCTCCAGGATTTGTGGTTCAGCACTTTTTGCAGCTATAGTAGTGTAGCTAGAGTGGAGTGAGAAGGGCAACTGCCCCACGTGCAAAGTACTGGGGGGTGTGCTATCACCTGATCCTGATCTCTTTTTAATGCAACACCAGCTTCTAAAAGTTACTATTCCATTCATGGTCAAACTCGATCACTGTAGTAGTATGAACTGTATCAACTGCCCCAAACTAAAATACCCCCCCACATAACCTCTAGAAACTACCTAAATAATATACACCTCCAAATAAATACTCATGATAGATAGGGACACAATTTGGTTGGATTACACGGCTAGGCTTATAAAGGCCCTGGTGGTCATTAGCCTAGTATATACCTGTGAACCAATATACCTATGTTAGGAGACACTCAACATAGTCTGTAGGCTCCATTTACTACAACTAAAAGTCTTGCAAAGCACTTAGCTTAAGGAATGTTACCCATCAACTCCATGTCTATTGATATGACCAAATGACATATTTCTTTTCCTATTGCATATGTTACAATTAACCCATATTTTCCCTGAATGAGCTCTTGCTTCAAATTTTCCTTCAATGTGCAGATACTGTTTTGGTTTCTTCCGATCCACTAGCACAGATTTCTTTTCCATATAATCCAGCCATTGCTGCAATCATTGTAGCTGGTCTGTCACCAAATTACCTAAGGTTATTATTGTATCCCTGTAGAAAAACACCATTTTAAAATGGATTGAAAATAACTTGTACCTCAGTTTATGCAGTCAATACTATCTTATGGCAGCCAAGAACTAAACCCATTTCTGTATGGTTGTTTCTGAGAAATCATAACCCTCAAGCACATATCATCCATCAATGTTTATCTCCTTTCCAAGCCACCAAAGGAATGGCAAAACCTGTTTCTTCTCATAAAAAAAATCATAAATAGAACCAAAATTACTCTGTCAACAGTATGCTCTGTCAACCACTGACAACAATATGTTAACCATTTTAATACATGGCAATCTTTTACAAAACCAAGTCTGTTGCAATGTCAGGGTATTCATAAACTCCACACAGTCAAACCTTTCCTCACATTATAAGGTCCCACTCCACTGCAGATTTCTCCACCCCTGCTTTGCCTTCAAGTGTAGCTAATTCTTTGTTAATTTGACAACTTAGTTTTATTATTTATTTATTATTCATCATTTGTTTACCGGAAAAGTCTGTTTGTGTGGGTGCCCATTTTCCACAGAGGTCCAGGGAGAAAAGTTCCAGAGACAATTAGCATCCAATAGAATCATGTAGGCAACCACTCTGTTAATCATAAACAGAAATAAGAACTTTGATAAAATAAAAACATAGACATATAAAATAAAAATGGACAAACACTTTCAGGTACACCCCCCTTCTTGAAATCCATCCAATCAATATTATACAAACATATATAAAAAAAGCAATAACCAACCATCGACAAGGTCTCATCCTTTTCAGGGTTGGCTTAATGGGAACCACACAGTTCAAGCCAGGTGGCCTGCCAGCCTGAAATTCTGCTATCCAATTAGATTCCTGTGTGTCTGTATTATTAACAATGTCCCCACCTCTTATGCTAACATTCATTATCTGCAGTACCATAAATGTAAAAGTATGGTCATTATTCAAAGCAATATGCTGTGCTAAAGAATTGTATTTAGGCTTAGATCGTATGTCCTTCATGTGCTGCAAGATCCAATCCTTTAAACACCTATTGTTTTTTACCACATAAAATGAAGGACATTGTTTACAATTAGCCAAGTAAACAACATTATTCTTATGGCAGTCAGCATACAAATGAGAGGAGTATAAAGTCTCTTTATGATTGGATGAATTAATCTGTTCTCTCTACTGATTTGTTGACAGGCCTTGCAACGCTGACAAGGAAAGGTCCCAATCCTAAGAGGTTTATTATCCCTTCGCTTATGGGGACCTTTACAAAGTTTTCTCTTCAAATTCAAATTGTTCTTAAAAATAAAAGAGGGCTGATCACTAAAAATTTTTCTTAAGTTATCATCAGTTAAAAGAATTTTCCAGTTATCAGTAATAATACAATATATACTTTTCACATCACTACTATATTTCAGACTAACTCTAGTGCAACAAGACATAACTTTATACAAAGTAGATGCATTATCAAGTTCCCAATGGAACCATGGCTTGCACTGTGTGCTTCTCATGCCACTCACTTCATTAATTGTATCTTCAAGTTCTTACTTTTTATAACTTAGAGACTTCAGTCATGTTTGTAACAGATTCAACCCATTAAAAAATCACCATTTGTACATTACATAGATGCTCTAAGAGCCTGCCCTTTAATAATGTTATTAAAAACTCATTTGGGGTGCATACTATTATGAGACAAATAATGTGTCTTCTAACAGGGCTTCCTGTAAACAGATATTTCAATACCACCATTGGCCCTCTTGGTTAATCTAATAACTAAAAAATCAATCACACTTGAAGAGCTGTGAACCATGAATTGTAAAAACTCCATTGTATTTTCCAAATACTGTACAAACAGATCAAGCTCTTCCTTGGTGGTGTTCCATAATAAAAATAAATCATCAACAAATATAGCCTCAAACCTTTCCTCACATTATAAGTTCCCACTCCAGTGCAGATTTCTCCACCCCTGCCTTGTCTTCCAGTGTAACTAATTCTTTGTTAATTTGACAACTTAGTTTTATTATTTATTTATTATTTGGTATTTGTTTACTGGGAAAGTCTGACTGGCTTGTTGCCCATTTTCAGCAGAGGTCCAGGGAGAAAAGCTCCAGAGACAATCAGCATATTACATTAGCTTATTACAGAGCAAAAACAAATGTTTTCACATACAAGAAAGAATATACAATAACGGATAGCACATAATTTTTGCATATATTAGATGAAACATACTTGCACATTAATTACAGACATTAGATATTACTAAGGAGACTGTATACATGAGACAAGTGGTCTTTACAATTATATGATTCACATCAGTATGATTCTGCTTGATAGTTAAATAAATTTTGTTTATTATAATGTACTTAGTATACATATCTTGTAGTACAGGGTTGAGACAGGAAAGAAATTAGGAGATAGAAACATATGTGTTTATTTGTAAAGTGTGGGGTATGGATAGAGAAGAAGCAAAAGGGAGAAGGGACTGTACAGTGGTAATAGTAGTGTAAGATATAGGTAAAAGAGGAAAGAAATTATCAATTGTATACGATATAATGGACGGTAATGCTGCTACAGTTACAAATTAGAGACATTTGATTAACCTAGTATAGAACATGAACTATGTATTTTTCAGATAGGTTTTTAAGAGTGTGTGAAGGATTTGAGGGATGTGTCTGTCCTTATAGAAGCCAGTGTTGCATATTTTAGCTATGGAATAAGAATACAGAGAATACCCTGCTGATTTAGTTGGGTTATGAACAGTGAGTTGAACTTGGTTACTTGATTGCAGGGGCTGTTTAGGGGAGTGTGTTTGTAGTACAGAACTTAAGGCTGGGCAGGTGGCTGGGTAATGAATGATTTTATGTGTGGTGATTAGCTGAATATATTTTAGGTAGCTGGATAGTTCTAGCCAGTTAAGTGTTTTCAATGCAGTGCAGTGGTGGGTACAGCAGTGAGAATTTGATGCACATCTGGATATTTTATTGTAACATTGTTCAAATTTTTGAGTAAGTGAGATTTGAAGATTAATGACAATGGGGGCTTCATACAGAAGAGAAGGCAGAAGGTAACTATTTGCAAGGGGTATCTGGATGTGGGGAAGTTTCTAACTCTGTTAAGTAAGCCTAGTTTTGGTGTGTTTTTTTATGGCATTTTGTATCTGTAAATCAAATTTAAGGTTGTCGTCTATGGTCATGCACAATAGCATTGTAATGGTTTCCAGTTCTATAGAGGTATTATTGAGGGATTATATTTTAAAGTTGTGTTTTTCATGAGACAGAGATTTAGTATAGAAAAGTAAAAGGTTTTCTTAAGGTTAAGCAGGAGTTGGGAGTTCTGTAACCATTTTTAGTGGCAGTGAGGGATTCTGGTATAATTTGGCTGAGGTGTTTATGATTATTGGAGCTACATCTAAGTGTTGAGTTATCAGCATACTGTATGAGAGAAGCATGTTGTGTGCAAGTGTGAACAGAATTTGTAAGGATATTAAAGAGAAGAGGACCAAGGACTTATCCTTGTGGGACACCAGTGTTGACAGGGAGAAAGGTCAGAGCACTGATTGCCATTTTACTGATTGGCATTTATCAATAAGATAATTCTTGAAGCAGTTTAGGATGTTTGGTGTTAGACCTAAGGTTGACATTTGCTCTTGTAGTTTAGTATGGTTGACCATATCAAAGACCTTTGATGGGTCAAGGAATATGGCAGAGACAAGTTTACCACTGTCTCTTGCTTTGTTCACAGTATCTGTGAAAGCTATAAGAGCTCTATTTGTGCTATGGAAAGGTCAGAAACCATGCTGTTTTTGAGTTAGAAGTTTTTCTTGGTTGAGATATTGTAGGAATTATTTGTGGATGCATTTTTCTAAGATCTTAGGAAGGGAGATAGGATAGCTATTGGTCTAAAATTAGCAATGTCTGTAGAAGTACCACCTTTATGAAGAATAATGATTTGTGATTTTTTTTGAGATTTGGAGCATAGTTTTCCTGTATGGATCTATTTATGAGTATGAATATGGGGTAACATATGCTACTTGCTGTTATTTTAAGTAATTCAATGGGTAGATGTAGAACAGATTTTTAATTTGCTTAAGAGGTTTGTTATATAGGGTGTAGACACTGGTTGAAGTGTAAATCATGTGGTAATAGTTTTTTGTCATTTGTGATCTGTAGTACTATGACTAAACTGTTTTGTAATAGATGCTATGCTATCTACAAAGTAGGTATTATGTTGTGTAGCAGTGGACACAGCTGTACTATTTGGACATGGATTGGGATTATATTTTTGCCATGGTTACAGTATTTTCTTGATGGTTGACAGAATTTCTTGGGATTGGCTTTGCAATTATTTTGGAGTTTGCTATAGTATGTTTTTTGTCAGAGATTATCTGTTTTTTGGTCTAGTTATGAAGACTTTTATATTGCTGGAGGTTTTATGGGGTTATTTTGTCTGCCAGTTCTTCCAAGCTTTGTCTCTAGATTGCATTAGTCTTCTTGTAGTGTTAGTTAACCAGGGTGCATCTCTTGTTTTTATTCTTCTATTTCTGGGCGTGCCATTTTGTTTAAGCTGTTAAAAATTATTGAGTTAAATTTCTCAACAGCATCATGTAGTGGAATATTTCCTTAGTACATTCCAATTTATTGAGAGGATATGTTTGAATATCAGAGGGTTAAAATGTGTTGTGTTACAAATAGTTTTTATATAGTTTTCTGTTTTGAAGAATTGTGTGTGTGATGTTTATTACAGACAGTGAGATAGTCACTGAGGGGATTTGATAGGGTGCCAGATGAGGTCCATTTAATGAGATCTGATACTAAAATCCAGTCTAGTATGGAATTTGAATTTTGTATCAACTGTTTGTATCCAAAAAGATTTATGTTAAATATAGGGGAGGTAGATATAAGGCCAAGCCATTTAATATTAGCATCTCTAAGTATGACTGTTTCTTGAGGGATGGAAGGTGAGTTCCGGTGCAGAATGTCTTCTAATGCATTGATATTATTGCCTGGGGGAATATATAAGGTAACGGTACACATTTGTTTGTGTTTGTTTACTACGAGGAAAGTAATAAGAAGTTCTGCATTACTGAATTGTGGTGTGGGGGCATTAGAAGGGGTTAGGTTGAAACAATCTGGGTGTATTACTGTATGCCACTGCATTTTCTTTTAGTTCAGTCATTCCTAACTATGCTATAGTTTAGTAGTAATATTTCAGTGTTGCTAATATTTGGTTGTAGCCATGTTTTTATTATAGCAAAGATACTAGGTTTTTGAACAGCTATCAAAGCATGGGGTTCTGTGATTTTATTATAAATACTTTTAGCATGTAGAGAAATGAAAGTTAGTTGACTACTGTTAGATGGATAAGGTGCTGGTTGATTTTGTTGGGTGCTATTGACTTGGTTTTCTTTTGAGATGAATTTTGTTGAGCCTGGATTAGGGTGAATATTGCCACTGGTTAGGACTGATGTGTGTTGGAACCACTGTTTCTAGATTGTTTTGCATGGTGTTGTAGCAGGGGATGTTATTTTAAGTTTACTTGATGGTACAGTGAATGGTTTAAGTTTGAAATAGAGGTGCAGTGTGTCCTGATAGATATTGGCTATTATTAAGATATTAACTAAAGGGCCTCCCAAAGGTACATAAAAGTATTTTTCCCCCTCCTATACGCCCTATAGTGGCGGGTGAAAAATGGGTCACAGAAAATATTTCTCGCTATTTGGAATCAAAGCTAGGAGTATACCAACGATTGTGAAAGATACCCATCAGCAAATAAATGATCTGCAAGATTTAGTGACAAGAAATATTCCTTCATCCTCTTTATTAATATCTCTTGATGTTAGGAATCTTTTCACAGCAATTCCTAACGATTATGGAATTGAAGCCATTAGGGAACTATTACACCAGAATGAAACTGTTGATAATAATTCACAATTACTTATATGTGCCTCTTAGATCTGGTATTGAATAATAACATTTTTTTGTTTCAAGACACCTTATATGCACAAACTTGGGGGGTTGCCATGGGCACCCCCTGCGCTAATTCATACACAAATTTGGTTATGCATCGATGGGAATCTTTATTTTTGTTTGAAAGTGCATTTTTCCAGCATATTCTACTGTACAGATGTTTTGTGGATGATATTCTTATTGTTTGGAATGGAGACCATGATTTGTTAGAACAGTTAGTTACGTACTTAGAATCTACAACTGATTTTTTAAGGTTTACCATGGAATCCTCAGCTCTTAAGATAGATTTTTTGGATATTACTATATTTAAAGATGCAAATGGTTTGCTCTCCACAACACTGTACAGGAAGCCATGCTGGAGGAATGCACTATTACATTTTAACAGTATGCACCCATGCTTTATATTTCCTAATATTGTAAAAAAACAATTTACAAGAATCTCAAATTTGTGTAGGAATGGTGTAGATAGGAATATTCAATTAGATGCCATGGATGAACTATTTCAGGACAGGGGTTATCCTGTCTCTGTAATAAAAAGTATGAAACAATCCTTATTAAATACCAAGGATGTTAACTTAAATAATTCTAATGATTTTCAGACTGCAACAGTGACACATCAGAAGGTTAAATTTACCCCTAAGGCTAACTCTAATAATACCAAGGTTGCATTCATGACCAGGTATACTAATGACAATAAATATATTACCAATATCATAAGGAGAAACTGGAATATATTACTTATAGATCCACAGATTGGTGAATTAGTAGGTAAAAAAACAAGTTTTAGATATAGAAATAGCAAAAATTTAAAGAGATTGTTATGCTCTGAAAAGATTAACACAGGAATAGTTACGAGAAGCAGACAAATACTAAGATATGGCACATTTCCTTGTAATATGTGCAGGTTTATTACCAGTGACCATCAGTTTACCGTCCCCGATTTAAATTATGTATTTGTACCAAGTTTTTATGCTACCTGTGAAACTACTAATTTAATATATTTGGCTACCTGCACTGAATGTATGGCGTATTATTTAGGTTTAACTTCCAGAAGATTGAAAGATCGTGTGTATAATCATATTTATGACATAAGGAAAATGAATCTAACAAATGCTCTAGCCAAGCACGTAGCCATATATTCTGACCATACTTTTAAGTTTAGAGTTTTGCAGATTGTAAATCTTAGTAAACGAGGGGGTGATAACCTGAATTACTTAGAAACAGTGGAGTTGAACTGGATTTTAAGGCTGAGAGCCCATGTTGAACCAGGGCTTAATCAGTCTATTAGTATAAAACCTGTGCTAGCCACACACAGGTGAAAATTTTGTATATGTTTCCTATTTATTTACATATAACTATATGCATATATGTATATATTTTTTACATTCTTTACTTGTACAGTTTTAGTATTTTTTAGTACTTTTAGTACTTAGTTTTAGTATTTAGTACTAGTTTCATATATAATACTATTAGTGAATAATATTATTATTGCTTGACTGATAGGTTTTCATATATTTTTGGAATTGGTTTTAATCATAACTGTAGTTTTAGCCATAATTTAATTTAATATTAATTTAATATTACTTAACAGAGTTAGTCTTGATGCAATATTTATACATTAATGTTTTGAGCATGTCTGAGTGTTGTATTATTTATTTACTTCTGTTTATTTTTTTGTTGAAAGCAACAGTTACATGCTCTATGTACCCTTTTAGTGACAATGTTTCACTTTAAGTTCTAGCTAAATTAAATTGAATAATTGAATAAGTGAATTATTGATATATTTTAATTAAACTTTGACTAGCTATATAAGCTGTCATATGAAATGTTAGTTTGAAACCTGAGGAAGCGTATTTGGATATACGTGAAAGCGCTTGTTTTTATCTTAATAAATCCAGTTTGATTTCATCGTGGTGGTCTCTACTTGTTGTTGCTTTGTACGATATTAACTAAAGGTGAGGTAGATTTATCTGGTTGGGTACTTAGTTGGGGAGAGGGTAGTGTGAATCTGGTGCCTTTGGTAGCAGGTGAGATGGTTAAGACATAGCAGTAGTAGACTCAAGCCTATAGTTAAGCAATTCATACTGTTATTGTTACCTAATTTGGAAATGATAGATATATGATAAATATTTTGGGAGAGAAGTTGTGGGTTCTGTAAGTAATATATGTCTGATGATGGAATACATAGTAAGTATGTAACAGGTGTGAAAACGGTTAGTGGTTATATATGCAGTGGAAGTAACAAGAATGTAGTGCTGAATGTTTGAGCTACAGCTAGGAGTGATGAGTAATAGGGTGCTAAATGATGATGGAATCTTCAGGGATACATGTTTAAGTTTTATGGGAAGGGTTTAGTATTACTGATGGGGTGTGGCCAGATAGTATAAAAGTAGACTTAGTGTGGGTGGGTAGGAAATGGAAGTAGGTTAGGGGAGCAAAGTGGAGCCTGAGCAGAGCAAGGACGGAATGAAGCGGAGCCCACACTTGGTGTATCTGCTTATGAAAAACTGTCTGTTGGGAAGGATATAGTCTGTGAAGGTAAGAATGTTGGTGGTCAATGCATTAGTACAGCATTCAACATTTATAATAGACCATTTCTGTTCAGAAAATTCAAAAATGCAATCTGCCTTACAGTAATATGATGCAGTTGGATGGAGAGAAGTTAACTTGGGTCATGGGGTAGAGAAGTGATTTTGAATTTGGAGCCACAAAAGAAGAAATAGTTGGAGAACTGAGGTGAAGGGAGTACCATTCAGGTACTTCAATGGACTACAGTTACTCCCCCCAGAGATGGTTTACCACCAAATCCAATCAGTGAGGTAGAATTTTATGGATACAAAGACAAGGTATTTGAATTCTAAATAACTGATGTGAGTCACAACATTTAATGTTATTGTTAAGGGCTTTTATTGTCTTTCTATGGAAATGTTATACTACTGGGGTAAAAATGCTAATTTACCTTCAGCAGTATAAGGACTGTGGGTGAGGGTGGGGGTGTTCTTCCAGCAGATTCACCACTACAGTGCAGTACATACTGATGCAGAAATGAGTGAAAACAATTAATTCTAGTTTGATTCTTGGAAACTGCCTTAAATAGATTTTAACTGAAGGTATTGCTTCTTTTGTACTTATGCAACTGAAAGTGGAATTCAGCTATAGAATTTCCTTTGGTAGTGTGATCATGTTAACGTTTGCAGCAGCAGTTGTCAGACATACTAGGTGCTCAGTACAATAGATTTTAACAGAAGGTATTGCATCTGTTGTACTTTAGTTCAACTGACTTATACTGCACATCCATCACTCTTTACTGAAACTGTATCACGGCATCATTTGCTCTTTTAAAAATTCACTAGAACTGTCCCCTGACTGCTTGAGCCATTTAGTGCCATGATCCCAAAGTTCAGATTCCGTAATCGTCCATCGTCTGACTACCATTAAACATTGTCCCCTAGGTGCTTTCCACAGCCTCATTATTGTTCACATTACTTTTGTCACAGGCTAAAGCTTATCACTAAGAAGGTGCGCTTCATATTCAGTCTGGTGCACAGAGAACCCCTGCTCCTCATTTTATTGGCAAATCTGACTACACTATACCTCCGGTACCAGAACTCTATCAAGAAAGCATACGTAATCATTAAAGATACACTTTTGCTCATTATTCTCAGCAAATCAGCAGATGTATATATATTCCAAAGGGTGGCAGTTTTGTGACCTAGTAGTGCTGTTGTGAAATACAATGAAACTTGGTAAATTATATTATTTTCAGAGCTACTGCTTCATGGATTAAATAGAACCATTTCAGATTTGCAGTGAACTCCAGTCTTCTTAATGTAGAGCTAAGCTATAAGAAGAGAAATCTAATGCTGCCCCCCCCCCCCATTTGTGCTTTAAAACCTTTGCTGAATCTCTGTGTACTTCCTTCATTCATACTAACCATCCTATCTGTTTGGAGTTTGGTTTCTCCTGTAGGTGCTGTACAGATTAATGACAAGTCTCACTCCACCTTATCTTTGCACTGCACATCTGTGAGATGTGCCATCACTGTGATACCAGCCTCTGACTATAGCATGACACTGCATTTGTGATATCACCCCTTTATTAGTACTATGCATTTGTGATATTAGTACTGGGCATTTGTGATATCACCCCTTTATTAATACTATGCATTTGTGATATCACCCCTTTATTAGTAATATGCATTTGTGATATCACCCCTTTATTAGTACTATGCATTTGTGATATCACCTCTTTATTAGTACTGGGCATTTGTGATATCACCCCTTTATTAGTACTATGCATTTGTGATATCACCCCTTTATTAGTACTATGCATTTGTGATATCACCCCTTTATTAGTACTATGCATTTGTGATATCACCCCTTTATTAGTACTATGCATTTGTGATATCACCTCTTTATTAGTACTATGCATTTGTGATGTCACCCCTTTATTAGTACTATATGTATATAAAGTGCAATTGAGTTTCAAGCATTAGGACATGCACAGTCTAGAGCTGTCACTTTATTATGCAATGGTGAGGATGCCTTCAGGTGTAGTATTAATGTCAGAATATTTTATAAGTATCTCTTTGGGATCCCCACTAAAAAGCTTGTTACAGTAGAAAGAAATTAACCCTGTGCATTTCAGCATTGATAAGGCACTGTGAAGGCCCACAAAAATGAATACAGAAATGAAGACTAATGCTAATTCTATTTACCAAACAGCCCACTGAATGACATCCATTTCTCTACAGCACCTCAACAGTGACGTTCGGAGTTAAATGCAGTGATCAAATTAAAGTGAACACTTGGAGATGCGGTGATATAAGCTAAGACAAAACTGGGAGGCATGTTTTTTAGTCTGCATCAGCATTTTCCCATGTATTCTTCACTGTTCCTTTCAGTTTGATGACAATTTCTACCACTCGGTTTCTGAGTATTACCAGCAAGGTGTTACAGGCTGACAGATTTCAGTCAATAGGCAATACTGTCAGGGTGATTTTTATCCAGGTGCAGCCCTGAATCTCATAAAAATAAATAAATAAATGTAAAATTACCACTGAATGCCGCAGCTCTCAATTCAATGCCAAGGTCCATGGAATTTTTGGATATTTATGTAAGAAGAATGCTAAAGGACACCATCTGTACTATTTTATAATACATGCTTAAGTAAAGAAATTAGTTTAGTAAGTGAAATACATATGTTGGAGGTATGTAAATTTCATTGGCAACAGTTGAAAAATATCATCAGTTCATGTCTTGTGTCTCAAAGCTTGCACATTCTTGTCAGAATGCACCAGCATCTTAGCAGCAGAAAATGACAGTACTGCAGTTTATCTAATGGTGCTAGTGTTACTTACTACATGAAAATAGAACATTTGGACTACTTGTCACAGTTCAGGTGCCTTAGGCCATAACAACAAAATTAATTACAATGTCACCTCTTCAAATACTAAGCCAGGAATGAATTATCTTCTTGGGCATTGCTAGCAGTGTGAAAGTGAAAAATGCAGTAGCTGTTTACAAATCTCTTAAGGCATTTGTATGTAATGCAGAGTTAATGCAGTGTGTTTGACATATACATTTATACCTGATTTGTGTCATGCCCTGCAAAATAAAGTCAATGTGTACATCTTTCAAACTATGCATGAAATATGTAGATCCATTCAGTGATATGAAACGGATACAGTCATTCCAGCTGAATACCTGCATGAATTCATTAAAGAAGACATTTGCTGTTCTCTGGAAACATGTAATTACCTAGTAGATTCTACCTGTGTTTAACAAAGATGTCATTAAAAAATTAATTGAATGCCTTTATGACACAGGTGAGAATTACAACACTCGGCTTTAGTCATAGACTGTTTGCACAACAAAGATGATGTTTCTTTTTTATTATGCTTTTTATTTACTTAATTCATTTGTTAACCAGTTAAGTGACTTTGATCTGTCTTTAAGCCTTTTTAGCCACAACACAGGCAACAAGAGAAAGGTTCATAGGTTCATAGGTTCATACTAGGCTATCTGCCCGAGGGCATTTACAAGCCTAGCCCATAGTTTTGTGGCTTACGCCACCCCTTTAGTATGGGGAACTATACCCATTATTTTGCTGTGCCTCTGTCGAGCAGTGACACTGAGGTAATCCCTGGGGTATATCTGCGATCTCCCATCCATTGGTCAAGATTTCTCTTGAACAAGGCCAGCGAGGTGCTCTGCCTCACCTATACCGGGATTTTATTCCACAGCATAGGGAGTCTTTGGGTGATGAATCTATCCCTCCAGCATGTCCTATTAATAGCCGTGTCGAGGTTTAAGTCTCCGCCCTTGTGGCTCTGACGGATCTAGATTTTTGAGGTGAAGCATATTCATCAAATCTGGGTTTGACATGGCCTTGTATGTTAGGCAAAGGTCACCTCTGAGCAGCGATAGCGACTGAATAGAGCTGGAGTTCTTTCAGTCGGGCAGCATAGGACAGATGTTTGAGACCCTTTATCCTTTTGGTGAGGAACTTTGTGGCCTCTCCAGCTGCTGCAAGTGTCGGGTCAGATACATTCGAATGGGGCATTGTACTCAATCATTGGTCTGATGAGTGATGAGTATAGGGAGACTATGACCTCCCTTGATCTAGATGAGAATCCCTTCATGATAAGGTGGGCAATGTAGAAGGTCTTCCTAACTACTTTAGCTACATGGGTGTCGAATGACAGACTACTATCAACCTGGGTCCCCAGGTCCCTGATAACTTCTTCTGTGCTCAGTGGATTGCCACCTATTTGGTAGCTAGGGGTAACCTTGTTTTTCCCGAAGGGTATGACTATGCATTTTTTGGCATTTAACTTTAGGCCATGGCTCTGGCACCAGTTATCCGTTTCTGTGAGACCCTTCTGAAGGATATCTGTGTCAGATGTGTTTTCTACTATGGCGCCCAGTTTGCAGTCATCTGCAAACTTTGTCAGCCATAACCCTCCTGTGTTTGCTTGTACTTCGGAAAAGTAGATGCCAAACAAGAGTGGGCCCAGGACTGAGCCCTGTGGTACACCACTTGTGACAGGCTTTGAGTCTGACATGGCGCCAGCAACTCTGACCCTGTGGGTTCTGTCACTCAGCCAGTTTGCAACCCATCTTGTGATGTATGGGTTAACATTTAAGCTGATGAGTTTTTCAACGATACCTGAGTGGGGTATTGTATCGAAGGCCTTCGCCAGATCAAGGTAGGCTGTATGGACTGCCTTTCCCTCATCAATGGCTTTGGTGACTGTTTCGAAAAGTCAACCAAGTTTAGAAGGCATGATCTGCCTTTGACAAAGCCAAACTGGGATGGATCCAAAGTCTGCAAATTCCCTATGTCTTTATTTATGAGGTCCATTATGATCCTCTCCATGGCTTTGCAGATAAGGCTTGTCAAGCTAATGGGCCGGTAATTTCCAGGGTCGGTGGAGGCACCGCCTTTGTGAAGTGGGACCACAGTTGCAGTGCGCCACTCCTGGAATGCGTATCCAGAGGCAAGACTATGATTAAACAGCTGTCCTAGCTGTGGGTTTAATTCCTCGTTGAGTTCGTGGAGCACACAGCCGGGGACACCATCAGGTCCCATGGATGCTGTGTTTTTTGCTTTGGAGAGAGCAGTACTCACTTGGGCGTTGGAGATGTTTGGGGGGCTGCAATCGCTTGGTATAGATATCTCTCCTTTTGGGGGGGGGAGTTTGCACTGAACCTGTCAGCCAGTATTTTGGCAATGTCTGTAGGATCAGTAATCTTCACATCACTTTGAACTAGTTCTGAGCATATCTGGGAGTTTCCTCCCAGGTTTCTAACATAGCTAAAGAAGGCCTTATGATTGTCTTTTGAGTCTTTAGCTATTTTTCTCTCAAAATTTGCTTTGGATGATTTTATGAGAGCTCTTAGTTTTTACTTATAGTGATCAAGGGTGTCTTACCTTTTAAGGATTTTGCTCTATCTTGTAGTAGCTTCCTCCTTTTGTTGTAGAGTTTGTTTATGGCTGGGGTCCACCAGACTGGACGCTTGCCTTTGGTACAAAGAGTCTTTGTTTTGCTTGGGATTGCCTTATCCATGCAGTCCTGCAGGTGCTGGTAGAAGGCATTTGTAAGTGATTCAGCGGCTTGAGTACTGTTTTCCGCCGCTCGGGGCCTTAAAGGAGACCACACTAGTCTTTAGAAGTGTGAAGTCGGCTTTCGAGAAGTTCTTTACTGTGGTCTTTTTTATTTCAGGTGGGGGTGTGATGAGGTCCTCCAGCGAGATTAGTTTGTGATCTGATCTCACCAGTGAGGGGTATACTTCCGGTGTTGAACATTGTGCTCCCATGTTCGTGATGATGAGATCAAGTATGTTTTCTCCTCTTGTGGGGATGGTGACTAGTTGTTCCATGGCATTTGAGTTTATGAATTCCAGGAACTTTTGGGCTAGGGTGTTTGGGCTTGAGTAGTGTTCTCAGTCTATATTAGGGTAATTGAAGTCACCTAGTATGATGGTGTTTGGTGATACATTTATCCCCTCTAGTGTTTTCAGGAAGGCCATGTGAGGTTCCTGAGTTTGTGAAGTACCTGTGGACAGTTTAGAGGTCCACTTTACCAGCATATTCTTGCTACCAGCATATTCTTGCTAAGAAAATAGATTACCAAGGGGAAAAAGAAAGTTAGATACATAGGGTGAACATACAAACCCTGCATGGACAGTGAACAGATGATAGGACTGGGTCTGGGTGCTGAAGGTCCGAGGCAGAGACTTTAACCACTGAGTTGCTATGCTTTAAAAAACATAATTATAGAATATTTATGTGATAAAAGTGAGTTCTGTGGTAGAAGTTAGAAGCCCACTAATGTGAATACTGATGCTTCAAAAATTAAATTGTGATACAGGAAAGAAACAGCACATTGCAACCCTCTGTGTTATATCTTACAAGCATTTATGTATGGAGTTTTACTTCTAAATTGTGGTGTATGACGATGCATATGTACTAACTCAGGTCTCACTGCACCTTGGAGTAGAAGTATTACTTTAAGATGCCATAGCATCTCTACATTTATTGCCTGTGGACTTTTAACTGCCTATTCTCCACGTGGTGTGTCTTATCACTCAGTAAGAAGAATATGCTGATCAAATATTTAACATCAATAATAGCTGAACCCATGTAGCCATTGAGTTGTTCTTAGCAGGTATCTGCCTGTAAAGGACATAGTAAAGAAATGTCAGCCAATTATTCTTCAGACACACCAAGTCTGAAGTAATGTGAGGGGGTCAGGTGAGAAAGGGTAATTTACAACAAGGAGTGATGTTTTCATTATCATTTCATTATATGTGTGTGTGTGTGTGTGTGTGTGTGTGTGTGTGTGTGTGTGTGTGTGTGTGTGTGTGTGTGTATATATATATATATATATATATATATATATATATATACACACACACACACACATATAATATATATATATATATTATATACAGATTCGTATCACTTCACTGAAAGACCATTTCACTGACACCCATTTCACTGAGACCAAATCAAATATATAGATTCGTATCACTTCACTGAAAGACCATTTCACTGACACCAAATCACCTAAAGTTAATTTCACCTAAAACTCATTTCACTGACAAGTAGTACTCTAAGGCAAGTCAAAGCTAAATGTCCTTTTCCTCACTGTAGTGCGATCCTGGTGTTAGTATATATATAGTTGGGGGGTGAGGGGTGTGGGGGGTTTAGCCCCCCACCTAGTTGGGTTTTACCAAATAATGTAAAACAAAACCAGACAACAGAAAACCAAATTAAGTAGGGGGGCTATGCCCCCACACCCCCCAACTATATATACTAACACCAGCATCCCATTACAGTGGGGAAAAGGACATATACCTTTGACTTGCCTTAGAGTACTACTTGTCAGTGAAATGAGTTTTAGGTGAAATTAACTTTCAGGTGAAATGAACTTTACGTGATTTCGTCTCAGTGAAATGGGTGTCAGTGAAATGGTCTTTCAATGAAGTGATACGAATTACTATAGATATATATATATATATATATATATATATATATATATATATATATATATATATATATATATATATAAGCTTGCCTTCTATTTTTACACATCATTCAATGAGTCTGTTTTCAAATGTGCGGATTTGAGAAAACTAAAACATAACAGAAAACCCTTTCCCTATCAGTGCCACTGCAGCACCCTGACACAGGCAACACACTATATCCTAATTTAGCCCTCTGGCTCTAACACTTTTGATAATTCCATTTATATGTAGACAGATATAGATATATAAACTATAGTTATACAGATACATAAATACAGATAGATATACTTACAAGCGGTAAAAAGTATCAGTATGTTTATGTTTCACTGTTCTGTGTGCATCAAGTATTTATCTGCATTCTATATTAATAATTCTTTAATATTAAAACAACATAAACTATTATTATTATAATTCATTCCAGCTCATACCAAAAGAGAAAAAAAGGGAAGCTTCACACATACCACACAAAAATAGTTACACCTTCAAAAATCAACTCCTAGAAGTGAAATTAAAAAAAAAATAAGTTAGAAATGTAACAGAAAACTACAATTAAAACCAGACTATCAGAAAACTGTGTTACCAGCAAACAGACCCAAATCTAAAAGTCTACATTAAATGAGATCATGCTAAAAGATTTGAATGTAACTATCCCTGTACTACTAAAATTGTACTGAATAATCCAAAGTAAGAAAACAAACTAAAACTGACCTGAGAATTACAACAGAAAACAAAGCATAAAAATTTGTATAATATATAAAATAATGTTTGCTAGGCAAACTGTGCAATTGCAAACTTCTTTGAGGAGAATATAAATAGGATTTGTACCATGGAGAAAAGTCCAGATAGTCTAGGAATACTTAGTGACCCAAGAACTGAAGCAGCTGATGAGGGAGGGTGGGAATGAACAATCAATGCTGGCCTGCCAGTAGTAGGAGGGAAGAGAGAGTTATCGTGGGTAATTCAGCTGCTGACATCCAGCAGAGACCGTGTGTTACAATAAATATGCCAGCAGCAGCTGTTAGGCCTTGACTGAGGCATGCATATCAAATAATGCAGTCTGTGCCCACTGTTAGGTATGTGTGGTAGTGCACATGCCTAAAAACCTGTGATTGGGGTTTGAACTCATCAGTTGTGTGTGACCAAGGGTTAGGGCTTACAAGGAAAACCTTAATAACTGAGTTAATATCCTCCCAGGACTGGCACTCATTCAAAGTGGAATGAATAGGTCAGTCATTTCATGGGAGGGTTAATGTTTGCCAAACAGTAAGGATAAAAAAGATATTATAAAATGGAATAGAACAGTAATCCAGACTAAAAAATATGTAACAAACAAGAGACAGAATATATTGGAATCTATTTTAATAATAAATAAAATGTCTTGTACATTAGAACTAGTGAAAGTGACTTGTAGGATCATCCTTCATTATGAAACTTGCGTGTTAAATCTGTTACTATGTATTTCATCAGTCACACAGGAACCCCCTACACATAGACAGACACATACACATACATACATACATACTTATGTAGAGCTAGTGAAAGTGCACTGTGATTTGTAAGATCATCGTTCATCATGAAACTTACATGTTAAATCTGTTACTATCTATTTCATTAATCTGTTTATCACACAGGAACCCCCAACACACAGACACATGCACACACATGTATACACAGACACATACACATACATACATACGCAGATACATAGACACACACACACACTCATACATATATTCACTGACACATACATATGTATATTTGTACACACACACACACACAAATACATACATATGTATATTCGTACTCAAGCATACGCACACATACACAAACACACATAAATACATGCATATGTATAGTCGTACACACACACAAATACATACATATGTATATTCATAAACATACACACACACAAATACATACATATATATATTCATACACACACACATACACATACATATGTATATTCGTACAAACACATATACCACACACACACACGCACACACACAAATACATACATATGTATATTCGTACACACACACATACACATACATATGTATATTCGTACACACACACACACACACATATCAGATTAACCACAATTGTTGAAGAAACACACTTGCTTAGTATAGCCTGCTACAGCTCATTTTGTAGTGAAATAAGGTACTGGCCACTTCCAAGTGTGCCGTCAGAATGTATTGATTTTTCCTCTGCTGATGATGCATCTTCCTAGAGCAAGTACAGATCTTGATCATATTTTAAAAGGGTCATTTCTTAAAATGCATCCTTTGTAATTTAATTATTAGTCCTGCATTTCTGCAGAAAGCCAAGAATCGGATTCTCTTCAGTGCTGTAATCAAATTAATGTCGCTTCCATTCTGCTTTTCTTGGTGATTTGATTTACTCTATATTCAGTGCTACTTAGAATGACAAAAGAACAACATCTATCATGTCCCAATATATTCCGAGTATGACAAGCCACATACATTTTAAAACTGTGTAGTAAGAGAAAGCTGCTCCTTTTGTTTGTTACTTTATCTTGATCAGATGATCTCAGCATAAAGTTCTTTACAGTATTTGCTGATTTTTTTTTTCATTTTCATCGAAGTTCAATTGTATCAACTTTTGTTCATATCTTGCAGTGCTTTGAATTCCACAAAAAATGGAAATACTACAAATGACAAGAACTATGTAAATTACAGTAGAATGAATTCTAAACAGGAATGCCACATTGCAGATTAAAGAATACATCTAAAGAACATTTGCCCAAAGACCCCTTCCAAGAAGCTCCAAAAAATTGAAATTGTGACCACTTATTAATAAAATTCAATTGATACATCACAATGAACAACATAAACATAACATTTATCCGACTAATAAACAATATTACAAATTAGCATTACAGTTTGGCAGTGTAAGAAACACTCATCTTTCATTCAACAACAAGGAGTGATAAAACCCACTGCTCAGTCTAAACACATCACCATCCCCTGAAGCAGCATACCACCACTCACTTTTAAATGACCATCACCAAAGGAGAGAGGAGAACAGAAGAAGAGTTCAAATGATCCCCTCCTACTCTAACTACCAGCCTGCTACTCCCCTCGTTTTACCAGTCTTTAACCAAGTCCTTCAAAACTGGTGACAAATAAACATGGAACAAATGCAAACCTCTATCACTTAAGTGAACTCCATCCATCCTGTACCATGATAGATCCCTGTCATCGAAATCCCTGTCTTCAATCACATACAAGCCTAATGTCTTTAAAACCACTGCGACTGTATGATTTACAAACTGAGTAGCTCTTACCGTGTGCATAAAACTATCTTGATGTCTCCATACTGACCTAGAAATAATCTCAGACCATGCTATGTCTGTGGAAACCTCTCCTTCAGATCCTAATCTTCTCTATCAAAACTCTTTTGGACAACCGACCCAAATCATTAAACCCTAAATGAGTAACCAACAAGCAGGGTACACCTAATGCTGTCTATATATCACCAAATTTGCATAGCAAATGCTTCCACCTGAGTCCTTGAAAACCATGTCAAGAGGCCTTCCATCTTTCATAGTTTAAACCCACCAGACATCCATCTGGTTGAATCACAGCTTTCTTCTCCACACAGAAAACAAAGGGATGACAAGACAATGGTTCCACCTCTAAAACAAGAACAAAAGTTAGCAACTAAGAAGATAAACATATCTAATGTCAGATAAAACAGTCTTGTGATGACCATCTCCCCACCCTATCAATCAGCTGCATTGCTTTTCATTCCTCCTCCAAATCAGATGCTCTCCCAATCCTAAGGGAATGTGCCAAAAATCTATCACCACCAATACATTGACAGTCCAAAGCAACCCTAATCATATACCCAAGCAGTGCTGTAACTATAATTTTCCCATTTCTCAAACAGCAAACAAAATCATCCATCACACCACCACACATCTTCCGCAACTGCCTAACCCACACCACTGGACATAACAAATGTTCAGCATTAGCATTCAACACAAACTGTTGACCCTTCCCTACCTGGTCTGTTTTTCAGTTGCATAACTGTATCACTACTGATGAATCAGTAATACAAATGTCCGTCCATCATAAAGCCTACATCACTACCCCAATCCTAAATGTTGTCATGTACATAAATACTGCCAACACCATCCACATAGTGTAATCTGCATGATTGGATGCCAGAGTATACTAACCTCTCATATAAAACCCACAATAGCTGGTTATTTAAAAGAAAATGACTCAACTCTCAGACCCTGGAGTCTCTGCCAATCTTTGACAAACCTACTCACCACCCATTCTTTCATAAAATCCTTCAAACCTGCTGACCAAGCCATACTTTTTAGCTGATAAATGCACTTAAAATGATCTAACTGCCTTACCCAACAACCACTGATGAACATCATACGTCATCAACAAAACAAGTGACCACCTTATCAGCAACTGTCTGACAAACCCTGAAAATGCAGCAATCATTGCATTATTAGCCTTCCATGTAGAATTCCACCATTACTTCTGAATCAGCCATTTCACTACACCTCTCCCAGATTCCATACCTCTTGTGGCAGCACCATTGGTTTCTGCCTTGCACCTGGAATTAGTGAACAAAACCTGTGAAATATGAAGATGAGAAAGATTGTCAGTCCACCTCATTAAAATGTCTAGGTACATGTCTGGCTGAAAAACTAAAATTAATTAACAAAGTCTGCAACATTAACTTCCATAGCACCAACAGAACTAAAACTGACTTCTTTGTCTTTCTAACCAAAAACTGCTTTGTTCCCAGAAAGATAAATAACTCACCTATTATGTAAGCTCTCCGTCCTGATCACAAATACCACCCAAATTGGCATAAGCTCCAAAAACATCACATCTCTCCTCCACACCCCAGGCCACTAATCAGGCCAAGAAACTTCAAGCCATCTCCATCCAAGTATACCCCCATGCCATGAGCTAGTGATGCATCTGTATACAGGCTTAACTCCACGTCCTGCACCCAGTCTTTGTGCCAAAATGTCACCCCATTAAAACTTGACAAAAACCCCATCCTTAATTATAAATTTAACTTCACCATCCATGAAATCCTAACCCAATGGTGCTTAACCTTACACCATTTCAGCAAATTCACAACCAACCTACCGTTAACCCTCCTCAGACTTATCACCCTACATGCAAAATTCATCAGACCCCTAACTTTCACCTGTCATCTCCCTCCAGCCAACTCAGTCTTACCCTTCAACTTATCTAACTTGTCTGCTGCATAAAAAATAACTACTTTATGTCTACTGTCAAACCCAAGAAAGTCAACAACTGACATGTCCTTTCAAGCTTATACTGCACTAGTGGCATGTCCAAGTCCCTGCACATCTCTTGAAATGTCACCTTCCCTGCCTTAGCTCCCTGTTTACCCTCACCTATCAATAGGAAGTCACCCAAATAGACTGCCCACTCACTGGGAGCCCTCTTTTGACAAAACCACTGCAACACTGAGCTGAATTTCTCAAATGTGGTACCAGCAACCGCACACCCCATCAGCATTGCTTTGTCAAAATAATACAGTCCATCCACACATATACCAAGCAATTGGCAGTCCATCTCCCTGATCAGCAAAATGCAAAATGTCACCTCATTGTCCAATATGGCTAACCATGGGTGCTGAAATTCCCTGATTAGAAGCACTGTGTCCTCTAAGGAGGCATATTTTGTCTGAGCATCCACTCTCCTGATTAAATTATTTACTGAATATTCTTTGTGATAAGATCAATAATGAATCAATCTGAATTCACCTGGCTTCTTCTTGGGAGCTAAACCCAATGCTGAAATCTGATAACTCTTGGTACGCAAACCTTAAAAGGGGCTAGCCCTCTGCCAGCCTCAACTTCCTTAGCCAACAGCTTCCAAATAATATCCTCTTTTCCCTTGACTGACATCAGATTGTGACAGAGTAGATTTAATGGAAAACCCATCCAAAAAGCCTTCAGTCAACTCCTGCTGTGGCTCATTATCAGGAAAAAATAAAACAAACCAAATTATACTTCCGTTCTAAATAAAATAACTAGAAAAAACAAAAGACTGTATGGAAATACCCAAATAAAGCATTTAATCAAAACACATCATACAGTAAGTGCTTTTGTCATTCACCATGACTTCTTCAGACTAAATGATGCTACATCTCATAGACACAGTTTAATAGTATATGCACCAATCATGCACCCAACACCTCCCATGTGGGTGGCCTTTTTTAATGCTTGAGACCTTTCCTTTTCATATAAGCAACAAAGTCATCTCTGTTGTTGAGACCTGGTGGAAAGCAGGCATTCAGCCTACCTTGCCACATATATTTTCTCCAACTTAACTCATCTTCAGTATCAAAAACTGTATCATAATTAGGTACTTCATCCAGAATTAAAAACTTAAAATTAACCAGAAATGTATTGGCTTTATAATGCTTAGCTAAAGCATTTTTTACATCCCCAATCCCTATAGCATACTTATGCTCATACATACGTCTGTAGAGCTCTCTACTTAGTCCACACACAAAATGAGCTGCAAGACTGGCACATTACCAAATACACTACAAATCTACTTTTGCATGTAAAATAATTTTACATGTATATATAAAACCATTAACTTCCTGAATATCAGTTAATAAATAATTACACAACTTGCAATTAAAACATTTAAACATACCTTTCTTGGCATTACTAACACACTTATATACCTATTTAGTCCACTTTGAAAACAATTCTTAAAACTTTTGCCTTTCTTACGAGTAAAATAAGGTTGATCACCTAGCCTGCCTTTTAAATCACTCGAGCTCTGCAATATTTTCCAATTGTTTCTAATAATGTTCTTAATAGTAGTGCTGACAACACAGTTACTAACTTGCATGGACAACCTACAATCCTTTAAATCACTTTTAATTTTATCTGGTCTCACTTTCTTCTGCCTCATCTCTTCCACTTCGTCTATTGATTAATTTATTACCTCTTTTGGATACCCTCTAGACTGAAATTTTTCATATAAAGCTTTACTTTCAACTTTAAAATCATTATCTTTTTCAGTCAATCTATTAACACGCATCATTTGACTTTTCACTATATTATCTTTCATTTTCTTAGGGTGCATACTACTATAATGTAGAAATGAGTTATTTTGAACTTCCTTTCTATAAATCTTTGTAAATAGTCTATTTGCATTCTTATAAATCATTACATCCAAATATTTAACATTAGATAAACTAAATTCTGCTGTAAACTGCAGATATGTGTTGATACTATTAAGATATAAAATAAATTATTTTAAACTATTGTCACCTCTCCACAGGAGGCACACGTCATCAATAAAACACACAAAAAATTTAATATTTTCAAAAAATCTCCCTTATGCCTTTGTAAAGTGGTTCTTGAATATGACATGAGATATGGCTGTGGAAAAACCACCATAGTTCGTTAATGGTTAACTGGTCTCAATCATTTTCTGCTGATTGTACATAATGAATTGTGTGACATATAGTGTAAGCCAGTAATACAATGGTTAAAAGAACACATTTGCACTTCACTGCTTCTTAAAGTCATCATTTTAGCAATCTGATATTGGCACAATGAGTTTAATGACCAGTGCAGCTCTTTGAGGTGACTGTTTGTAATGCTATATATATATCACAGCTCTGTCTCCCTGAAGTAGAAATCCTCCTGAGAAAATGGGGAAATAAAAGAACTCTAGTAAACTGCAGCTGTTACTGATGGGTATGAATGTAGCTCCTGGTGTGGTACAGTATATTTAATCCTTGAAACATCTTGCAGTAACTAATTTTCCGATTTAAACAGTACCTGATGACATCTGGATAATTTCAACAAAATTCTTAAGATTCTGTGTATCTTGTGTTTTACTTAGCTGTATGAATAGTGTGCATAAAACCGTTTCTGATGCATTCTGTTTGTTACATTTTCTGTTTTAGAAGCTATAACATTTTGTCTGCAGGCTGTTCATCACAGTCATACCTCTTACAGTCTTAGTACAAGAAATCTGTACAGATCTAAAATAGTGAGGGGACAAAGACCCAAAAATAGGAACACATTTTAAACATTGCTCTTCTAAACTTAAAAAGTTTCTAAAATACCGAGCCGGCCAATATCAAGCTCACGTCAGCCAAAAACTCTCGAGCCAAGGTCCTACCCAGAATGCTCTGCTCCCTGTTACCTCAGATCTCATTTTCCAAAACAAGAAGAATTTTCAACAGAGGAACTGGAGAAAGGGAAGAAAACAGTATCGGAGATTCTAGGTACTGCTGACTGCAGTTTTGTGATTGTAAATTTATCATCCTTCATATTTAATGAAGAGTTTTTTGTTTTGTCTAAAGGTTGGAATTTTGTACCTAGCAAACAAAGTCAAAGTAATCTTTATTGTCATATAAATCAACACAGAGGAAAAAGTGCATGTCACTGCACGAAATTTCGATACTCGTGCTCATACCATAAGAATTATAGTTTACAGAAGGAAGATTAATAATTTAAAAATACTGAAATAGAAATCAAAAATAAGATACTAAAAAATAAACACAATAAAAGATACAGTGCAAAGTGAGCTATGTGGATAACAATGACATATTGCACATAAATAATGTTTGTTTACCCATTTAGCAGGTTAGGCTATGGGTTTGTTGTTCAGCAGTCTGATAGCACAAGCCAACATTTGTGATACTATTAATTCTTTACGTGATTATGTTAGGAAATCGTATGATAATTTTGCACATAATGTAAGTGATTTCAAAAAAACAAGTATTTTTAATCCCCCCCTAAAAAAGGAACTGGATGTTTTTTAATGACGTCTGAGTTACAGCTGATTGAAATGTTAAATAAGAAACCCAGCTTTAGGTATTATAATTTAACTGTACAAGAAAATGAGATTCTTAACTGTCTAGTTAATTATCGTGACATCTTAATTACTAAAGCTGACAAAGGAGGGGCTTTAGTCTTGCTTAATAGAGAAGCATATGATTGTAAGATGTATGATATGTTGTCTGATGAATTTATAAGAAAGTGTATTTTGATGATGTTAAGAAATCTTTTTCAATTATTGATGGCTTGATAGAGGAATGGTTTTATACTAATAGACTTACTGAGTCTATTAGCAAATATTTAAGGATAGATAGTCCTAAGTTGTGTCATATTTTTGGTTTACCCAAAATACACAAGTGCCTGGATGATCCACCACTCAGGCCGATAGTATCTAGTGTTAAAAGTAAAACGGAAGCTTTAGCCATATATGCAGATAGACATCTGCAGAAAGGAGTTGAACATGGTGAAACTTGCATCAAAGACACATTTGACTTTAAGAATAAACTCGAAACCATGGAAATTTGTTCAGCTGATATAATGGTTACATTAGACATCCAGTCCCTATATACTATGCTAACTAATGATGAAGGGCTTGATGTCGTTAGGTTTGAGTTGCTTAATTTAAAAATTTATTCTAAAAATCTGGTCGAGTTATTAGTGGAAATTCTTGATGTAATATTAAGTTATAATTATTTTGTATTTAATAACAACATATATCACCAAGTTAATGGTGTGGCAATGGGAGCTGCTATGGCTCCCAGTTACGCTAATTTATTTATGCAAGGCTGGGAAAGGGTTAACATTATGTTAAGTAGGTTTTTTGAAAAGATTATATTTTTTGTATGTTTTATTGATGTGTTCCTCCTGTGGAGAGGTGACGACAATAGTTTAAAAAAATTTATTTTATATCTTAATAGTATCAACTCATATCTGCAGTATACAGCAAAAATTAGTGCATCTAAAATTAAATATTTGGATGTAAACAGCCCATCTCAATACCGGGAGATTGCCAAATTCCAGTAATAATGGCCACACAGGTAAAAAAAAAAACTCTCTCCAAAGCTAAAAATACAGCATCCATGGTGACCAGATGACATCCTGGGCTGTGTACTACATGAACTACAAAATGAAGTGGCACCTCACCTAAGTGTCATGTTTAATCATAGCCTCACCTCAGGCTTCGTGCCCACTGAGTGGTGCACAGCTAGGAGTTATCCCACTCCACAAGGGGGGAATCCACCTTGGATCCTGGGAACTACCGCCACATCAGTCTGACGAGCCTGATCTGTAAGGCCCTGGAACGTATTATCATGGAACTTATAAACAAAGACATTGGCAACCTTCAAACACTGAATCCCACCCAGTTTGGGTTCGTGAAGGGTCAATCTTGTCTCCTGAACCTGATTGACTTCTATGAATCAGTCTCCAGAGCTGTGGATGAGGGTAAGGTGGTCCACACAGCCTATATGGACCTCGCCACCCCTTTGACACCACCCCCCACTCTGGAATCATAAACTTACTAAGCTGGGCATTAATCCCTACATCACTTGATGGGTTGCCAACTGGCTTACTGACAGAACCCACACTGTAAAAGTAGCTGACTCCAAATCCAGCTCCAGACAAGTGGTGTACCTCAGGGTTCAGTCCTGGGACCGCTCTTGTTTGGCATCTGCTTCTCTGAAGTACAGGCCAACACTAAGGGACTCTGGCTATCAAATTTCCCAGATGACTGCAAACTGGGAGCCATTATTGAATCCCCAAATGATGTGGATACTCTACAAAAGGGCCTTACAGAAACATATGCTTGGTACCAGAGTCATGGGCTCAAGCTCAATGCTAAGAAATGTATAGTTATCCCCTTTGGGAAAAAACATATACCCATGAATTACCACATAGGTGGCAGTATACTAAACACCGAAAGTGTGATGAGACTTAGGGACACAGGTGGACAGTGGTCTCAGCTTTGAAAACCACATCACCACAACAGTCAGGAAATCCTTCTATGTGGCACACATGATCACTAAGGGCTTTTCATCCAGAAAAAAGAAGTCATTGTCCCACTGTACTCATCCCTCACTAAACCCATTATAGAATACAACACTCTATTTGGTATGTACCTCTCAAGACATTTGCAACAACTGGAAAGGCCGCAGAAATGCCTCACTAAAAGAATCTCAGGCCTAAAGCAGATGCCCTATGCTGACCACCTTAAAAAACTTCAGCTATACTCTGTTGCATATCATCTACTCAGAGGCGATCTCTGCTTAACATACAAGGCCATGTCAAACCCAGAGCTGTCAGACATGCTACACTTAAAGAAATCCCAATCCCTCAGAGCCACACTCTCCAGGGATCTAAACCTTGTCATCACAATAAACAAAACATGCTGGAGGGATAGATTCCTGACCCAGAGACTCCCCAGACTCTGGAATAGACTGCCCATACATGTCAAGCAGAGCTCCTCTTTGGCCCTCTTCAAAAGGAACCTGGACGATTGGATTGGAGAAAGAAAATTCACCCCATGGATCATGTCAGTCACCCTGCTAGACAAGGGTCCAGTGAAGTAAATAGTGTGGGAAGAAATAGCCAGGGTATTGTTATGGCTATGCTTGTATAGGCCCTAGGGCCAATAGCTTAGTACCAATCTATGAACCTATAAATAGACTATCTTTTTCAGTCAATCTATTAACATGCATCATTTGAATTTTCACTATATTATCTTTCATTTTCTTAGGGTGCATACTACTATAATATATTTAACTCTGAACTATCTAATCTAACATCATTGTTAAACAAATGTCAGCATGCCTGACTTTCCAACGCAAAGTTTTTTAGTCTGCCTTCCATTTCAACAAAACACTGGTTGTGCCACCACCAAGCATTACCAGCTGTCAGCCTGTGTGTCTGCGAATCATAAGAAAATACACTAACAAATGCAGGGCCTGTGATCCATCTTTCTCTAGCACTACCACCATGTACTTAACAAAATTCATGATCCAATTGTCCTGGGTCCATGCCCCAAACTTGCCTAGCTTCCTTCTACCCAAAGCAGCCAATGTGGCTACCAAATTCTTAGTTCTTGGATTTTCTGACTCGACCAGTCTCTGCACTCACTCTGCATCAGTCAGGATGAATGCATCAACAAAATTCCCCCTCCATATTTTTTCTTTCACAGTTAAAGTAATATGGGGTGTAACAAACACCCAATAACCTTCCTCAAGGAAAGTTTGAATTGCCAACCAGTCCCCTGGTTGTCTTCCTATATCCAAAAAAAAACACCCACAAGCATCTGTCCTGAGTCCTGATCTGTCCTCTCTGAAAGTGACTCTAAGCTATCTAATCCTTCACTGCTACCTGTGTCCCTGATACCTAACTGGCTCCTTACTTCTTGAACCTGTTAATATAAAGAAACTAATTCCTGCAGCCCAGGCCTCCAAATACTCACAGTAACTTGGCTATCCTACGTAGCCTTACCCCTCCATCTACTCCAACAACCACATAAAACAGCAGCAGTAGTGTGGTTAGGGTGGGACAAGAGGGGCAGTAGTCCTGGGCACAAAGTGTTGGGAGATACGATCAGCTGATACCAATCGCTATTTAATGTAATGATCTTCTTTCGGCTTTTCCCGTTAAGGGGTCACCACAGCGGAACTCTGGTCCGCTAATAATTGGCAGTAGATTTTTACTCAATGCCGAGGTGCCACCCCGACACTCAACCTTCAACGAAGGCATGCCCTTTTACGCACGCATGTCTTTCGAACACGCTATCCAACAGTGGGGAGGACATGCAGACTCCACACAGAAGGCACTTCCAAGCCACACCGAGAATCAAATGGGAGACCCTCTTGCTGTGAGGTAACAATGCTACCGCCGTACCACCACGGCATTAATCGCTATTTAATGTAATACCAGCTTCTAAAAGCAGGTATTGCATTTCTGATTAAATCTGAGTACTGTAGTGCTCTGTTTGTGGTTTAAACTGTAGCAACAACTTGTTACATTATAGCAAACAGTTTACTACAGTTTAAGATTAAAAAAAGAATATATTTTTTTTTGTTCAACAAAAACTTGAGTGATGTAGCACTCTCTGTGTGCAGGGTATAAACAGTAGCAACTATTTGCTACATTTTGTAGCAAGTGGTTTGCTACAGTTTAAAGATATTTTTTTTAAAACTAAAACATGAGTGTTGTATCACTCTGCATGCAGAATATAAACTGTTGCAATTGTTTGCAACATTTGTATCAAGCAGTCTGCTACAGTTTAAAAAGATTTTTTTTAACTAAAAACATGGGTACTGAAGCATTCAGTGCAGTCAAGTAAATACTGTAACAAAACTGTTCACCACATTTGAACCAAGCATTTTTTTTTAAATAAATATGTTAAAGGAGGGTTGGGGCCAGGGCACAGAAATGGGACTTGAATGGCTGGGGCTGGGCAGTGGAGGTGTATCATGCATCTTGCCACCTGGTTAGTGTGCCAGTAGAAGGAACACCCATCTTTTTGTTTTGGGGGCAGTGTAGACATAGCTGACCTTAAGCATAGGCCAACTAGCCAGCTGCCTAGGATGCCAGTGGGCCAGGGTCACTTTTACAAGTTTTTCTCCCATCTCCAAGCACCACTGCTCCTACTGAGAGATGAACAGTGTCCTATAAAGAATGAGCTGTACTCACCCCTCACAAATGTACCACTTCTTATTAACTGCACCTCATACTTCTCAAGTGTCCAGCATTTGCTGGAAAATACAGAACAGTATACTTTAATAATAGTGTACCACAAAATTCCATGTGGCCCCTTTAAATTACAGGTTTCTTTAGTTTATCCTGTGACCTGCAATGTCATAATCCCCTTGTCATAATGTCACCACAGCTCATGAATGAGACTACAAGTAGCCATATGCTAAGAAGCCACACAAAAGGTTAAAAAAGAAAAGAAGAAAAATAATCATCAGACTGTCACCGACTTCACTGACTTTCTTGCTGACAACTGAGCTACACAGACTGTTTATCACTCAGAGACAGAGAATAGAAGGGTAAGACTTGTCTAAGTTCAGGTGATGTACCGGGGATATGTATGGGTTTCAGTGTTTTCAAGTTGGATGCTATATGGCCAGGTATATTCACTAAAAGTGCAATCTTAATTGCTGCTTTTACCTGGTGGTTCACACAGATTTTCTTTTCTACTATAGTATGTTTATTTCAGTGAAGGATACAGATCGTTCACTGCTATGAATAAATAACATCCTTGTCTGTTGCTTTTAAACAATTCTGTCATTTTTGTTGTCTGTCAGCAGATGAAACATAAAACTGAACAAAGTACAATTCAGCAGATTTCTTAAGTGTTTAAACGTCTGCATTTCATGTTTGGGGCAATCATAAACTTTATTTCACTGCATAAGGAATTTCTGTTTTTCTGTAATTCCTTAACTTAAATAATAGAAAACATTTCTGTGTACTATCAGATTTAAATATATAAAAAAAAATGCCTTAACTCATTCAAGCCTATAACGCCTTTTTTCTATATTTCCAGTTCACACGGAAAGCTCCTTATTGTGTCCAGACATTTCTTGGGCCTGGCTTGTTTAACTATATGACTTACCAGATAATAATACACAGTATTAGAAAGTGTAAGCAGGTATTAACAAAATGACACTAAGATTATGAATCTAGGTGATCTCCTGCAGTAGAGAAATTAATTACTGTTTGTCATTTATTATTCATATTTTCATATTTATGACCATATTTTCAGAGCTGAGAGACTCATGTGTTCTTCTTTCCTCCAACACTCCAAAGACATGATGTATGTGAATAGACATGATGTATGTGAATAGATTTGCTTTATCTGTGGACATGCACAGAATTGCAACTTCATCTAGTTTAAAGCCAGGCCTGCTTAGAGGTATGCAAATAAGATTGTTGTAGCTTGTGTGGGGAGATGGCAACGGTTTGGTCATTACTACTTTTTTTTTTGTAAATCAACCTTCTTAGCTTGTATACAGAAGCTATGGACAGCATGGTCATTATTTCTTTACCTACCCCCCCCCCCCCAAATCTTAGAGGCATGCACAGAATGTCTCACTGGCTTGTCTAAAGCCAGTGTACTGTTGGAATGCATTACTGTAACAATTACTACTTTCATTTTTCTCACAAACAACCAAAACATAAATACACAGTTGGTTATTTTGGGGGTAGAGGTAAGGAGGCATGCCGTTCTGTATGTCTGACCGCAACACCCTCAACTATGTTACTGTGTTCTATTTGCTCTCTCAGTTTTGTCCGAGTCTGACATTAGGGTGGTCCACAAAAGGTGGCTGTCTTTTGGGGGTAGTGGTTAGTAAACATGCAGTATATGTTTAACAGCAGCCACATGAAATATATGACTGTAACAGTTTATGTCTTTACCGCAGTCTAACACCAGAGAGATGCACAGAAGGTGGTTATCTTATTTTTGGGGGTGTAGAGATGGAGCACGATCCCCAGATATAATATATGTATCTTTGTAAGCATTTTATTTTGACCTGCCATTTTGCCAGACACAAGTCTTACTTGAAAGAAACAAAATAAAGACTAAATTTATTTCTTTGTTCATGTTTTCTGTTCAGGTCATTAATGGATCAAAAGATTGGTTGATAGCACTAAAATGCACCTCAGAGGATATGTAACACCAGGGCTTCTAGCTCTGAGTTAATTTGATTATTTATTCCACATATACTACCACACACTCTTGGAAAGTTATGTTAAGTTGAAAGAATGCAGGAAAAAGCAAAAAGCAAAGTTAAAGTATAATCCTCCTTAGTCGTGAGTTTTGTTCAAGCCATCATGGAATCAAACTGGTTGGGGGAAAACTGTAAAATGTACCTGATAACATTTTAGTGGCTTCTGGGGGCCTAGCAGCCCTCACACCTCTGGCAAAATCCAGTTACTTTCTTCTCAGTTATTACAGTAACAGCTGGCCCAGTTATGGTGTGTTGAAAATCCTGAAAGATGACAAAATATGGAAAAAGTAATCAGGATAATGGGAGAAGGGTGTGGTGGAAGGGGTGAAGGCACTGGTGTGTTTGTGGAGGGACAACCAGTTAGTACTGCAGGGGTAAGGACACCATAGATCCCTCTGCCTAAGATGCCATTTCACCTAAGGCCAGCCTTATGTGTAGAACTAACTGTAGTAAGTTGGTCAATTACAGATTATTACAGTGAAGTATTTTTTTTTCCTGTTTTTATCTTCACTTGAAAATCTGTGTGTGTGTGTGGGGGGGGGGGGCACTGGTTCATAGCACCAGCCCAGGGTGCTAATTAAATCAGCTACTCTTCTGAAACCAGTATCACTGTTTCCTGTAAATGGCTGGGCCCCACTGTAACAGTGCCACTGGTGCCTTTCTTTGCTGCTTCCCCTGATTTTCTCAGTCTGTTCACAGTGTCACAGTGGTACTGCTCCTCTACTCCTCTGGTGCCTTCCTTTGCTGCTTCCCCTGATTTTCTCAGTCTGTTCACAGTGTCACAGTGGTACTGCTCCTCTACTCCTCTGGTGCCTTTCTTTGCTGCTTCCCCTGATTTTCTCAGTCTGTTCACAGTGTCACAGTGGTACTGCTCCTCTACTCCTCTGGTGCCTTGTATTTCCTCTTACCTCTCATATGTGTCTGTGTGGCTGGCACCTTGGATTGCTTCCCTCTTGACTGCATAGGTGTCACAGCATCCCTGAACTCCTCCTCCACTTGGAACACTAATTAAGCCCATGGCTTTTCAAGAATTGTACCTCAACCACCAGCAATACAAGAAAAATAATTAATACCCAAGTAAATGAACCCTGCAATACATAACAAAAACTTTTCAAACCGTACCTAGCACTATTCTACCGCAACCCTTTGTAAATTACCCTCTTGATAAAAACACCACTAATCCTTTATACCCTACGTGTAACATGCCAGTAGCCTCTGCTATCTGCTACCAACCTGAAAATAGTACCCAACCATTTACCGCCCTATGCAGCTATGCCTGTGACTGAAACCAAACTGCAATGGGAACCTTAGAACTGGACCTCTCCCAAACTGACCAACACAGTCGCTAACTGTTTGTCTATATATATATATATATATATATATATATATATATATATATATATATATATATATATAATAATCTATATGCATACATACTTTTATATTTTCAATTTCCCAGCCAAGTAAATTTAAACAAGGTGATATAGAAATGTGCCTCCCAGCTGAACTGCCCCTAACCTACAAGACCATTGCCTACCTCAGTCCAACCCTCACAACTGTCCAAAAATGAAGATTGTGTTGAATATGTATTTTCAGAAGACATGCATTGTAACATTCAATTACGTATCATTATTTAGTAACTGCACTCCACAGTGATCTGCCTGAAGACCACAAACTTTCATAGGAGCAAACCATCCATCTTGGATACTAAAAACATACTTTTGACTGGGGAGGTTTTATTACCCTACTACTGACTGGTTAGTTCTTACTGGTGATACTATTTTTGCAAAGGCATTTATTAAGGTACTCTAAATGCATAATCTCCATCGGTTAGTTACAGGTAAAACTAGGGTGAATAATGCATTAGATGATACAGTTGACACACATGATTTCGGTCTTATTTTTTATTTTAGTTATTAGCCATTATTTTTATAATAATAAAAGCTCCCCAAGCAAAAGTATGTTTTTAGCATCCAGTATGTCATCTAGTTTAAGTAGTCAAGATGCAAAACAGAATCCATACTTGGACTTCTGTAACTATTACTCATAGAACCATTTATTCCTCAATCAGGGCTTTCAGCAACTAGAATTTTTTTATTACATTATACATTTTAATTAAAATGAAGAAATAGTTCTGTGTGTTTGAAGACGTGTATCACCTCTTCTTGAAAGTTCTCTGAGGCTCTCATATTTTTGAACTCTGGAAAACACAGATCCTTAAAATTCCATGACTCAGAAATACTTACAATTTTATACTCTTCAAACTGAATCAGTCTGTGTAATTCATCATATTTGGTACCCAGACTACGAGCATTACAATAGTCGCATTGTGTAAGGTTATTATGTCATCAATCTGTAGATGGTTTTCAGTTACTCAATTTTAAAAGCCCTAATGTGTTCAGACATTTTCCCAGAAACAAAACCATCCCCAAAGCAGCTTCAATGAAAGTTGTCATTAACAAAGATAAATGGGTCCTGAATGCAATTTTCTTAGTAAGTAATACGTTTTATTGTATAAAATGCACTAAATTGTCTCATACAAGCTGCAGAGTCCAACCTTTTTGGCTCAGGGGCCCCTTATTATACAATTCAGATTGATGTTTACTAATATTGCAAGGTTTGGGGGAGGGGGTCACATTACCATGTCCAACATATATCTGCCCATTCAAAACAGTTTGTTGTAGGACATTCAAAGGGCCAGATAAAAAGCTTTAATGGGCCACCTGTTGGACAAGAGTCTATATTATTTTATCACTTACTTTAGCAGCAGCACTGTTGCCCATATTTTTGACTACGTATCTGCCCATTCAAAACAGTTTGTTGTAGGACATTCAAAGGGCCAGATAAAAAGCTTTAATGAGCCACCTGTTGGACAAGAGTCTATATTATTTTATCACTTACTTTAGCAGCAGCATTGTTAACCATATTTTGACTGCGGTGGTGGTGCTGCGGTAGCGTTGTCGCCTCACAGTTAGACGTTGCCCGTTCGATCCTCAGTTAAAGCATCTTCTGTGTGGCGACATGCGTGAATGGGCGTTCCTTTGTGGAAGGTTGTGCATTAGGCCTGGCAAGCCAGCACGTAAAACTCTACTGCCAATCATTAGCGGACCGGAGTTCCGCTGTGGCGACCCCTAACTGGGAAAAGCCGAAAAACACAAACAATCTGTTGCCCATATTTTGCATGTTATTTTCACTGTTGTCTATATGCGATATCACTGATAATGCAATAATTTCTTCATTATTGATATCTGTCTTTTGCTACCTGATGGAAGAATTATCACGTCTTGATATAATACTTCCAGCTGACTGTACACTGTTATACCACTAAATGTATCATTAGTATTATCATCCAGGTTTTGCTTATTAATATCCATAATTGAAAATTTTGATTTTTTTTCCTATCTCTGGAAAATCTACGCTCTCAACTACACCATGTTTTTTAACATTCACTCTTACGTGCTGATTAATATTGTTTGACATCATAGTCAGAGAACCTATACCAACATCATTAAAAGTTTTCATGTCTTTTGATTCAGAATTATTTCCAGAAATATGAGGAATAGTATCACTATTAAAATTATTTGCATCACCCACATTTGTCTGCATTTCAGTTTTCTTTTTGTCATGTTGTTGCCTTTTTCTTTATTTTTTCTTTTTCTCTTAACATAAACTGTGTACTTCCACATTCATTACTGGCTGGTGTATCTTGACACATGCTGCTATCAACATTGGAAGTCTTACAGTATTCATTGACTCTGAACATTTTACTGAGTTTACTATATAGTTGCAATTTATTTATTTATTTTATTTATTTATTTGACACTTGTTTACCAGGGTGGTCTGACTTGGTCTACAGAACCCATTTTCAGCAGAGTCCTCGGGGAGAAAAGCTACACATACAGTACAAAACAAATACAGTACAATCCAATACAATACAAATTACATTAGGAATACTATACAAAAATAAGTTGAAAGAACAAACTATGTTACAAGATGTTGCAATATATTAATACACATCTAGACAATTCTATAGAGGTAAAATATTACAGACAATAATAATCACTCTCGCCATACATGATGTTGATAGTGTCCAAAAAATGTACCTAAGTAGTGCGTTGTGTGACATTGATTGTAATAGCACATGCAAAATAGAATGTTAGTTTCGGTTAGATAAATAGCAGCTGGAAAGTTAGTGATACAGATAGATAGTGAGAGAGAGTTAAAAAGAATAGAAGCAGTAAAGCCTGAGCAGTAGCTTAAGGATGTGGTATAGAAGCAGAGAAGGGATTAGAAGAGCTTTAGGATCTTGTAGTCTGTGAGGGATTGAAATGTGACAGAATAGGATGATGAGGCTAGTGTGGAAGATGAGGAAGACCTGAACGCTAGGCAGGCTTTATGTAGGAGCAGAACCATGTATTTTTGAGATGATTTTTAAAGAGGCTTTGAAATGGGTCATCCTTCCAAGAACTAACCAACTTAATATGAGTTTAGAAAAGCTGTACCATAAAGACAGGTACAATCCTCTGAATTTCCAGTCAATTTATTGTATAAAATACATGATAACCCTGGAGACCAGATCTTTACTTTTAACATAAAAATGACAAACAATGCTCCCATATAAAAAGTTTTTTTTTAAGTTCCTCACATTCATAGAAATTAAGTGAATCTACAATAAAATGTTCGTGGCATCTAAAAATGTGGAAAAAATTAATAGAGCGTGATAAAATACAAATTATAACCAAATGGTGGGACAGCACCCCTAGTTGTAAAACTGTATTCATACTACCAAGTATGAACTACTAACTAATGAGAACAGTCAGAGGTTAGGCAGATGCATTCACTGGTAAATACTGCAATTATAAAACTTAACCTTAAGCTTAGGTTACTAAGAACAGGTACATGATATATTCTAAGACAATTTATAAAAATAATAGTAATGGAAAATATCCCACCTATAATAAAATCAGGAGTGCTGATGTTATATCTCTGTTCAGCTGAACTGCTCTAAAACCAATATGGTTAATGCAAAAAACGCAGAATATTTATAAAGATTTTTAAACACATATTGATACAAATATATACCATGGCACATTGTGTAATTATATAATTGCACAACATGCCATGGCTTGGCAAAATATATTCAAGAAAGTAGTAATCAAATATAAATGGCAGCTTAGAAATTGAATAAATGGAATTTCCTCAGAATAGATAGTATACACACTAATGAATTGTAAAAACTGCAAATAATCTGACCTACTAGCTGTCTGTAGCAATTATAATTAGTCTGTGATGTAATCCAAAAGAAAATGTTGTGTATACCTGTGCATCAATTACCTAGTATCACAATAATTCCCATCTTTTCATCTTCACGTCACCACAATAAGCAAATGACTGGTGCAGAAACAGGACAAGAATTAAACGGGATAAGTTGTTCTTCCCAATGCAACATGGTGATTTAGGTTTACCTGATTTGAAGGGATATTTTAGAGCTACACATTTAAGGTTCATATACGTAACACAAGCAGAAGGTTATAACTGAAAGTGAAAAGGGATGATGATGAAGTAAGGGTAAAGTTCAAGAAATAGAAAGCAGGATTTGGGATGCAGATGCTTAAGGAGAATAACAGCAATTATATAGAATGTTATATTCATAAAGTATTCTAAGAACTAAGCCAATACTTAGAGAAAGGAGATTTTGCCATTGGGTTAAGTGCAAAACAGAAAAAGGCAAAAGCAGGACTGGAATTTACTGGTGAAACCTGGCAAAGGAAGCAAGATATTGGGAGCAAATATCTCAGGCAGGAAAGGAAGTAGAGTGGAACAAGGCCAAGAAGACATTTGAACTGCAGGCTAGAGGCTGCCTTCCCTACCAAGGCTTGATCTCAGAGTACAGGCAAAGAGAAAGGGATAGGGGAAGTTTAAGTAAAAGACCTGCTCTGGTAGTTTTTAGTTGAATCTAGAACAAAAGCAACTGTTAAAAAAGAGATAATTAGTAAGGCATATAAAATATTGCACGATAACTATACGAATCAATAAGAGTAGGTTAGAAAAGATTGGAAAGAGAGATTGGAAAATCAATTTAGAAAAAAAAATGAGAAGACATATGTATGGCTCCCATGTATGAAACCGAGTCCAGCTGCCTAGATATATATAGTAAGGCCTTATTAAGTTTAGTTCTGTTAGCTGCTCAAAAAGCAGTTACTAGAAAATGGAAACCAAAGTCCACACCAAATGTATTTGAGGTATTGAATATTATAAAACAGATATAAGAGCTCGGAGATGGATCTTTAGAAAAGCAAATGAGCAAATTAAATAGGAGTTAATGGAAGTTGCGAGAACAATACATGCATAATAATGTTTAGGAGAAGTGAGGTTTAAAGGAAGGTAGAAATTCAACATTTTTTGTAATGTTGGATGATATTAGCAAAGAAAATATATGTGATACACATTGTATTTAAATGGAAAAATCTTAAAAAGTTTTTTCTTTTCTGTTAATGTATGTTTGCCTATGTCTTAAGAGCTGATTTAATAAACCAAGCAGATTTTAAAGCTCAAGACAGCTGTGGAATGGCTAAGCCAGCTGTCAGTCACAGGACATCGAGGGGAGACACAGATTAATTGAAAAAAAAACAAGTCGTTTTTCCAGCAGTAAGTTAATTAATGTGTCTACTTGTAAGTGAGTGGATTGTAAAGCTGAAGACAGCTGCAATTGACTAAGCCAGCTGTCACACAAAAAAACAGTACAGTGTGGTACATCCAGTGCCTTTAAAAAGGCATGAAAGCACACCTAAACAAAATAAAACAATGTAAACTCAAATCCTTTGTAGGTCAGTGAGGAAAGACACAAATGAATTAAAAAAACAACCCTTTCTTCTGCAATAACCAAATTTAATCTGCCCACTCATAAATGGGTGGATTTTAAATAGCAAGGCAGCTGTAAATTGGCTAAGCCAAGCCAGTTGTTAATCAACTGTCAATCCCAGGACAACACAGAGTGGTGTTCCTGGCATCTTTAGAAAGATACAAGAACACACTAAAACAAATTATATACACACACTCATATATATACACACATACATACATGTGTATATGTATACATACACACACACACACACACACACATATATATATATATATATATATATATATATATATGGGTCTACTTCAGAATCTCGAAAGCTCAAAATCTCGAATTTCAAAAGACTGAGTCCAAAGCTTTCGAGTTTCAGAAGCGGACCCATATATATATATATATATATACATATATATATATATATATATATATATATATATTTATATATATATATATATATATATATATATATATATATATATATATTTATACACTCGTGAGGGTTATAGAAATGGTTGATAATGCATTAGATTTAAAGCTGATCAACAAGAGTATAAGATCACACAATTCCTATGGTTTCCCTCACCCCGTGTTTGTGGAATGTTGGAGTTAGTATATATAAATAACAGGGATGTAGAGAGGCCAATTAAAAGTTTCCATGCACCAAGGTTGGTCTCAGCTCGTGTGCTGGCATATCAACATTGGCATTGTTGACATTTTGCCAGTTGACAATGGTTGTGTTTGTTCATTTAAAGTACACACACATATGTATCTTTATGGCACTCCCATCCATTGTATCCCTCAGGCATCACAAACAGCAAAACTTGAACAATACTTTAATAAAGTTGCTGAAATGGCTGCAAATACCTCTTTCAGAACCCACCACTGTGCAGCACTAAAAAGCCTAACTTGGTTAGAACTACCCAATCAAGTAGCATAAACACAGGGTCTTATCACTTATAAATTATTCAGAATCCATCTGCTTTTCCAGCATTAAATAGCATTCTATACAACTATGTTCCCAGTTGGTCATTAGAATCCAATGCAAAAAAACTCCTGTCTGCCCACAAACCTACTGGGCACTGTCTGTACTTGTATGATGTTGCTAAGGCCTGGAACTCCTTATGTCTGTCCATCAAGTCACTACCTCCCATCTTTCAAAACCATTCTGAAAGACTTCCTAGCCAAAAGCTGGCTCTGTTCCTTTAAACACCAGGACAAACTATATCACTAAATGTGAACCAATACCTATTCATACCTTACAACTCCTTACTCTCCCTTCTTCGCTTATTTCCTTACTTCTATCCATTTCTCTCCCCTGGCTTCTCTCTAAATATAGCATAAGCCTGCTTTTCTCAAACTTTGTATTGCAATTCCTATTTGTATTGTACTAACTTGCCTTTAATTTCTCTATAAACTGGCTAAAATTTCTCAAACTAAGACTGTAAACTTACTGTTCTTAAAATGTTTTGTAATAATTTTGAGCTTTTCTCCCCAGTCCTCCCCTGAAAATAAGCTCTTACCTAGTTGGACTTTCCCAGTAACCAAATGTCAGTAAATAATAAATAAATATATACATAGATAAATACACACAACACACACACACGCACACACACCCTCTGCAGTCTAAGGTTGACAAGGAGGGTCAATCAGTAAGGCAGCTTTCAGAGTTTTTTGTGCCATTAAGCCCTATTCCCCCCTGTGCCTTCCCAACAACATCCTTGGGTGGGATGTGCAATGACAATCATTGCTGCACTGTCCCTCACTTCTACAAGGAGCAGATGTCTGTAAGATGTCCCACTCATCCAGGCAGTCACCATGTAGTTGTTCCCCTTAGTCTCCAATCTGGCAAAAAGAAACCACACATCTGCCTTGGGGCACACGTATCAACACCCCCCTCCTATGATGGGTGTGCCCAGGCCATCATCCCCTGCCTCTGCCATTAGGCATCTGAGCTACTAATCAAACCTGGGTTACCAGGGCCATAATCAGAGGTTTGTTAGTCTGTACCACTGGCACAGGCCTCAAAAATGTTACATGTATAAATGTAGTGAGTTTACCAACTTTTATCCATCTATATTACAATGCAGTGGATAAACAAGCATCTCTGCACCTTAAATGTAGGCTTCTTAAAAAATTATCATTATGAGTTTAACTGTATCTCTGCATATTAATTATAGATATCTTAAAACTGTTACTGCCATAAGTCTTGGAAAGGTTGACCACCTTCCAGCTGAGAATGTGTGGTGGAACCTGCTGTGCTGAATCCCAATTGCCGACTTATCTATTGAAGGTTTTTTTTTCAGTTTTGCTAGAACATTATGTACAGCAGCCTTGGGACAGCCCAGGGCATAGGGATTCCCAGAAAGCATAAATAATTGCATCTAAACTTATTTCATAACAAAGTAAATTGGTTTTACAGTCTTTCTGAACTTTTTAGTGGATTCATTTCCTTCTGGAGTTTATTTCCCCAAAATATCTGACCTTCCAAATTAGAAGATAGTTCTTTTAGCTATATAATAAAACAGTGGGTCTCCCCTGTTCAAGATGCAAAACATCACAAGCAACGTATCTAAATAGCACCACAACAACAACATCACACATCATCCCTCAGGAGATTACACAATACTAGAAATTCTTCATTTTTCTACAGGGGGCTTCATTCCTGTATTGCCATGCACCCCCAGCTTTTACTATACCACCTGATAGGTCATGAAGACTTGGAGAAAGGTGAACATTAAAAAAATCTAAAGAAATGTACCAACTTTCTATTCCATATGTCATCCAACCTCAGCCTCGGAAATAAAATTACACCTACAACAAAGTAACATCTGATGCACATATATCTTGGCAAAACCAAAATGCTGCCTATTACTTCATGTTGACACCTTGTAACATAATAAACCATTATTATGTTATTATGTTACTTTTTCTTTGCTCCCTTTATTTAATGTTATTTTCCATTTCTGTCGGATGGCTTCTACCAAATAATAGACAGCTTCTGAACTGATGGTTCTTACTATTCAAGTTTGGTGCTTTTATCATTTCTCTAAATAAAAGTTGCCAAGAGGACAGACTCAGCAATATTGTGAGTAGAGTATAAGTGTGTGCCATAAGAAATGGAAATATTATTACTAATTGCATATTTCTGCACTGAAATAGAATTGTCAAATACATTGGCCAGCTTTGTTTTCTCCCTTGGAAGGGTCTGCAGTATATTCCTCATTCTGCTTGAAAAGAAGATTGCACTCCTTGACCTACAAAACAACCACTTCTTACTCTTCTCTACTAAAGCATTACGTAACAAAGAGCTTACCCCAGAACTAAAAGCACTTCTTAAAATAAGAGAGCAGGCCTGGGATAATTGGAAACAATACCGCGACCCCGATGACCATGCAAAATGTGTCCATCTGTGTAACTTAACAGAAAAAAAAAGCCAACAGAAAATATCACAACAAACCAAGAATCTTTCCAATCATACATTTAAAAAAAGAAAAATCTGGAAAAATGTTAAACTTATAACAGGACAGTGCAAGAATACTGGCACAGGAGGGCAGCCTTAATTCAATCCTCAGTAATTATTGATCATTTCCTTCAAAGACTTCCTACAAGAATTATTTAAGTTCCCATAACATCACATCACTTCATATCATATAAACATCCTTATGACCCCCTCCCCACCCTAAATCATACCCTGAATTCACTCACCCCTTTACTGTCATTACATAAGGAAAAGAAATATGCATATCACCATGGGATGGGTAAGTCCAGTTTCTAACCAACTGTGTTAGGCTAATTCAAGCACAAAAAGAGAAACTGGCCAGGCTTAAAATGACCCGCAAGAGCAGCCAGCCTGGTACTTACCTATGAAGCTATGAAAAAAAAAATCTAAGAATTCTTAGGTACAATTCTACATGAACCTGATCTGATAACTTTTGCACCCTTTGAATAAAATCTCGTATGAATCTCTAACATGGCTGGATAAGTTGCACATGCTCACACCCCTATACAATATTTACAATATGTCACCAAATTATAACATCATCCCCAAAATCTGAAAAACAGCAATTGTAAAAATTTCAAAAATACCAAAACCAAACTTAATAACAGACTTCAATTTTCCTTCTTCTTACTTTAGAAAACAAATCCTAGAAAACCTATCCCTCCATGGTGTCTTGGAAAGAGGAAGTCCTATGACAGCTATGTGGGTAATCACTAATGAAATCTTGTTATGTAAAAAATAATGGAAATCTGACTGGAGCAATCTTTTAGACCTCATCAAGACATTTAACGTTGGCATCCATAACCTGTTCTTTAATGCTGTCTTACTGTCCTGGATAAGTGACAAATCACTGAGGTGATTTAAGGATTTTTTAATACAGCTTTCAAGTCAAGACTGGATGCTCAATTCAGACATCAACTCTCTAAACAACTGGCTACCTCCTGTTCTCTTGTTTTCTGTCTCTGTAAATAAACTCTGATTTCCACACTCTACTTATCATTCTCTTTGCAGATGATAAGGTAATATGTAGGTCAAACCATTCAACTCTAAAATGGCTGCCTGTAGAGAAATGAAGGTCAGTTATGCTATTGCTGCAACCCTTGAGCAGTGTGACACACTGCGGAATGCACTAATACATGGAAGCTCAGGACACACTGTAAGTAATGTTACACAACTGTCCCCAAGTGAAACATTATTTGCTACCTCTAAGTCAAAAAGTCCTCCAAAGAAAAGACTTTCTTCAATAATTCCACTTTCTTTGAGTAAAACATGATGGATTTCTCTTTGAATAGTGTACATCTACCTAATTAACCTACAGAAGACTTACAACAGTGCATCTGATTACTCTTTTAACAAACACATTCCATAATCTAATTCATTTATTTAGTATAATGTCGTTATAATCATTCTATAAATATAGCTAAATGCTGCACTGTGATCAGTAACTGGGCTTAACAGAGACTTTTATTTGAGTAAATTGTGATGAGTCTACCATTTCATTGTGAAAGGCAACACAGCGTAAGGAGTTGGGGGCTGGCATAATGGTTAATATGTTTACCTTGTAGACACAAAGTACAGGGTTTGATTCTTGCCTTTCAGTTGGGAGGTTTGGCTAGGTTTAAAATGACCTACAAGGGCAGATAGCCTAGTACTAAACTATGAACCTTTAAACATTCTGGCAATATTACCACAAAATCTAAACTGCAAACATCTAACAACTTTCAGTGAAATTACACCAAAGAAGCTACCGCACACATGGCAAGCCTTGTTACATGCCTCCCAGCTTTCATATAGTAATTCCAAGGTCATTCCATCTGTGACAGACAACTATCTCACTAAATTGGCAACAGTGAAATGGAATATCTACATTATAAACTGTAACTTTGTTTGATGTAATTGTTTAATTATTGGATATCTGTGGCTAATTGCATACGCAGCATTTCATAATACCTATGCCTAATTGCATTTGCAACAATTACATCACTCTGTTTGTCCATCTATGTTATATAACTCAATATTTTCTGTTTAAAGAATTGTGTATTTGCTCTGGTTTGTAGAGTCCAGATCATGACTGAAAAGGGTCAATACAGAATCTTACTTATGCAGTTAACAAATAGAAAATAAATAAATAAAAAATAAAAAGTGAAAAATACACTTTAAGGCATAAATTTAGCACACTCTTTCTCTGACATGCAGCAAGTGTATACTTAGCAATGGGTGGCAGAAGTCAGATTAGTTAAAATACATCTCCAGGGAAACACCCTGACTGAAAATGTATCAGCAACCATGTTCTGCCTCTTAATTAACAATAATTATTTTCAGCTATTTGTTGAAAACTGTTTAGTCTTACCTGCCATTTAAAATACATGCTTGTTAATATCATAAATGTCAGTAAATCTCCTATCAGCTGATACCAAAGTATATTTGTTCATTTTGAATAACTTAAACTGTTGCTTGATACCACCCAGTAAATGCCTTAAGTATATTCTCTCAGTGTCAGTGAAACTTGTCATGTGGTTATAAATCTATTTCTAGTTACCTTTATATGATCTGTCTTATGCTGTCAGCGAAAGTGAAGAGTATGAACAGTAAAGGCCCTAATGCTGACACCCACAGCATTTATGCTTGGAAGCACTTTGGCATTATTACAACAAGTAATATGATTCACACATTTCCTTCTTCCAGAATGCCATTCATGTATTCAGTATACTGTTCTGTTATCACTTTAGCTGTACTAGGCTTTCCTTATTATCAGCATGTGAAATGGGAATCTCCTTGCTGGGTCCACGCAGTGGTTGTTTGTGAAAGCTCCTTTTGTCTGATAGCATGTACATAGGTTCATAGGTAGGTATTGCCTGAAGACATTTATAAGCCTAGCCGGAATGTGTTGATTTTCGCCACCCCCTTAGATTAGAACCCTGTGCCTCTGTCCAGCAGAGCCATTAAAGTGATCCTTGGGGTAAACTTTCTGTTTCCCATCCACTCATCAAGGTTTCTCTTGAAGAGGGTAAGCGAGGAGCTCTGCCTAATGTAGATTGAAATCTTGTTCCAGAGCATGGGAAGTCTCTGGGACAGGAATCTATCCCTCCAGCACATCCTATTTATTGTTGTGGAGAGGTTTAGATCCCTGAAGTTTGTAGCACAAGGGGATATGATTTGCTTTAGGTGGAGCATGTCCATCAATTCTGGGTTGGACATGGCCTTCTATGTCAGGCAAAGATCACCTCTGAGTACGTGGTATGCAGTCGAGCTGCATAGGGCATCTACTTGAGGCCAGTGATCCTCTTGGTGAGGTATTTCTGTGGTCTTTCCATATGTTGCAGGTGTCTTGTAAGGTACATCCCAAATGGGGCATTGTATTCTATGATGGGTCTGATGAGGGATGCGTAGAGGGGCCCAATGACCTCTTTTGATCTGGATGCAAACTCTTTTGTGATTAGGTGGGCCACATAGAAGGATTTTCTAACCACTTTGGAAATGTGATTATCAAAGGAGAGGTTACTATCAACTTGGATCCCCAGATCCCTTATTACGTCTTCCATGTTTAGGGGGCAACCACCTATGTGGTAGTTTGTGGGTACTTTGTTTTTTCCAAAGGAGATGACTATGCACTTTTTGTCATTTAGCTTGAGGCCATGGTTTTGACACCAGGTATCTGTCTCAGTGAGACCCTTTTGGAGGATGTCTGTGTCAGCCAGAGAGTCAGTTATAGCCCCTAGTTTATGGTCATCTGCGAACTTGGTCAGCCATAGTCCTCCTGTGCTTGCCTATACCTCTGAAAAGTATATGCCGAACAGGAGGGGCCTTAGGACTGAGCCCTGGGGAATGCCACTTGTAACCGGTTTAGAGTCAGACTTAGCTCCCGCAACTCTTACCATGTGGGTTCTGTCCATGAGCCATTTGGCAACCCATCTCGTGACATAGGAATTTATGTTCAGGCTGGTGAGCTTGTCTATAATACCTGAGTGGGGAATGGTGTTGAAGGCCTTTGCGAGGTCTAGGTAGGCTGTGTGGACCACCTTTCCATCGTCTATAACCTTGGTAACTGTCTCAAAGAAGTCCACCAGGTTTAGGAGGCATGATCTGCCCTTGACAAAGCCGAACTGGATATGGTCCAGTGTTTTGAGGCTCCCAATGTCTCTGTTAATGAGATCCATGATGATGCGCTCCATAGCTTTGCAGACCAAGCTAGTCAGGCTTATAGGGCGATAGTTCCCAGGGGTCCATTGTGACTCCACCTTTGTGGAGCAGAATAACCATTGCTGTGCGCCACTCTGTGGGCATGTAGCCTGTGGAGAGGCTGAGTTTAAACAGTGTCTTTAGGTGAGAGGTTAGTTCATCTTTGAGCTCGTGTAGGATGCAGCCTAGGACACGTACGGTCCCATTGATGCTTTGGCTTTGGAGAAGGCTGTTTTAACCTGAGTGTCTGTGATTTCAGGGACACTACATTCTTCTGGTATAGTTGTGGGCCCTTTTGGGGGTGAGAAGGTCAGTGTATTTTGTGCCATTCTGCACTATCTCTGAGTAGCTCTGAGAATTGCCACTTAAAGTCTTGACATAGCTAAAGAATGCCTTGTGGTTATCTTTGGAGTCCATGGCAATTTTTCTTTCGAAGCTAGCCTTGGATGATTTTATGAGGGAATGTTGTTTCTTGCTGATACTGATCAGGGATGTCTTCCCTTTTTGGGATTTTACTCTCTTCTGTACTAGTATCCTCCTTCTATTGTATAGCTTGTTTATGGCAGGGGTCCAACAGACTGGTTTCCTTTTCTTGGAGGAGTGAGTCTTGGTTTTGTTTAGGATAGCATGATCCATGCAGTCTTATAGGTGCCCATAGAGTGCATTAGTAAAGGATTTTGCAGCTTGGATAGCGTTATCCTTTAGCAAGGGGGCTTTGAAACTTCCCACCTCGGTCTTAAGTAATGTGAAGTTTGCTTTTGAAATGTTTTTCACGGTGGTTTCTTTGACTGGGGGTGGTGAAGGAATGTGGATATCCAGAGTGATTTGTTTATGGTCATATCTAACCAGCGAGGGGTTGACCTCCAGTGTGGAACACCGGTCGTCCATGTTGGTGATGACCAGGTCCAATATGTTGTCACCTCTGGTGAGGGTGTTGACCAGTTGATCCAGGGCGTTTGAGTTTATAAATTCTAGAAAATGTTGGGCAAGGGAGTTTGTACTTCTCCCAGTTAATGTTTTGGTAATTGAAATCACCCAATATCAGAGTGTTTGGTAGGACCTTTATGTTTCCCAGTGTTTCTAGGAATGTGGAGTGGGGGTCCTGGGACATGGTGGGTGATCTGTAGCAAGCTATAATTTGAATAGCAGTTTTCCCCATTGTTAGTTGCACGTGGATGATCTCTGAAGCATCGTGCTGTGCCACTAACCTGGAGGTGTGGGTATCCTTGATGAATATAGATACTCCCCCGCCTTTTGTATTTCGGTCCGAGTTTTGTGGCTGAAATGTATGGTATGAGTTGTAGCCTGGTAGTGCTGGAGTGCTCTCTGTAGCCTTAAACCAGGTTTCTGTTACTACACATATATCAATTTTCTCCATACTGAGGAGTGCCTCGAGTGCATGCATTTTGAGGTTTAAACTTCTGGCATTGAGTAGCATTACCCTCAATTTTTTGTTACTTGTGCAATTTACGGTGGTGGGTTTGTCTTTTGAGCCTTGCCTAAAAAAGGCACTATGGGGGTGGCAAGAGCCTTGGCCAGTATTCAAAAGCCTAAGGGTGACAGGTGCAAGCCATCTCTAGCAAAGCAGCATGGCTTGTCGAGCATGTCATCCCAGGCTGACAGACACTGGATCCCCTTTGAATGACACTAGAAGCTTAGCCAATTGTTGAAAATGATAATTTTTTTCTCTATATTGTGGTATCATTCTTGGTGAGGGCAGGATGCTACTCAGGGTCAGGGTCATACCAGCCTGGGCAACTTGATTAGAGAGCTCCTCCATGTCTCTTTTCATGTAGTCCAGGGAGGTACAGCTCAGGTCATTCACACCAACATGGACAATGACAGAGTCATATTTGTACTTGTTCTGGAGTGGCCTGAGTGCTTGTGTTATGTGGCAGATCCTGGCACCCCGACAGGCAGCTAACAGTAACTTTCTCCTTGTTCAGCCTAGTGAGTTGGACGTCAGTGTGCCTGACTTATAGAGTCACCTATTACTAGTGTGTTAGGTATGTTATTTTGCCTTAAGGGCTGTGGTTGTTTGGCACACTGGTTTTGTGAAGTATGTGATTCATGGTTTGTGTTGGGGGGTGGAGGTTGCTTGGTTGTCTGCTTTGGAGGTCTCTGTTGTTTTTGCAGATTTTTATTTAGAGCCTCCGAGTATGTTTTTGTGTATTTATGTGTGTTTTTTGCTGGTGCTGGTTTCATAGGTCTATGTGAGACTGGTGGTGTGATGCAAGTACTTTAATTCTCCTCTTGACTGCCTAGTCCAGTCTTGGGTTGAGAGAGCTTAGCCTCCAGTTTGGTTGTATAATTGCATCTCTCGCATGTATTAGTGTTTGGTGGAAGGAGGAGAGGGTTGTCTGTGTACATGAGACAATTGTAACATTGCCTCAAAATGCCCAGATTCACCAGTTGGACCGGAGAGTACACCTGAAACTGCCCTTTGGACATGCCTGGATAGGTACAGTGAACTGTTTTACTGATTGGCTGGTAAGGTCGAATAGAGAGCCTTATGCTTCTCTACAGTATAGGGGGGTCTAGTGCTAAGGTTTATTAGTGCTTGCTATGAGTTTTGAGCAAGTGCTGGGATGAGAAGTGAATGGTTTGAGTGCTTATGTTGAAAGTTTGTCTAGTTCCAAGGGAAAAATTGAAGAGTAGACTTTGTGGAGCCAGGAATAGTTATACCCTAGCTAATCAGCGCAAAACTGCGCAAATACGGGTTTTATAGCAGGGAAATGAAAGAGAGAGAAATTAGCCCAAAATGGCCAATAAACTACTCATTTCTGGGCTGAAACCACTCCTCCAGGAACAGATAGGTTGCTCAAAGCTCCCTCTCTCACAGTGAACAGAGAAACTTCCTTCTGTCCAAGTAAGGTATGGGCAAACACAGAAACTTGTAACATAGCCCTGAATTCAGCACTAACCTGAAAACTGGACTATACTAGCTTAGAAAGGCGGGAAAACAAGTATATTTTTTTGGTTTTTTGTTGTTTTTTTTTCCAGAAAATAAAGCTGATACAATCAAAAAACCACTTTAAATGCACAGAACAGAAATGGTTATCACACTTGAGTGTGTAGGCTACAACAGTTAAACAGGTAATTTAAACACAAAAACGACTTTATTAAAGTGCAGGCAGTAAAATAAGTACAATATGTAGCTGAAACAAGCTTTTTAAATCACAGAAATTCTAGAAAATTGGCGTTTTAGGCGGAATTAGCTAAAGGCAACAAGAAAATGCAGAAAAATGATACTTAATCACTCCAAAGTCTCTCTTTTGTCTCTCTACTACTGTAGAACTCTGCAGGGCACCAGGCAGGAGCTTGTTAAGCTGTAGACTAGTGCAAAAACCTCGCAAATGTGGATTTTATAGCAGGGAAATGAAAGAGAGAGAAATTAGCCCAAAATGGCCAATAAACTACTAATTTCTGGGCTGAAACCACTCCTCCAGGGGCAGATAGGCTGCTCATAGCTCCCTCTCTCACACATACCTCTCAAGTGTACCTCATTACAAGGAACATACCTCATTTGGGGTCTTAAAAAGTTCACGTTCCTCAAAGTTCTACATTGAAAGAGTCTGTCACATATTCAGTTTAGGAATTTTTTTAAGTGAAATCCATGGTAAATAGAAATTAATCATATTATATCATTAAAGGATCTTCTTTATAAGTAAAACCAGCATATTTTAACCATTCTATGACCTTCCTAGCTGAAGTTGTTAGTAAGCCATTAGTATGTGTTCCACATTTTGCTCATTTGTTCTACATTATGAAGGTGAGTGTTCCTCATTTTGGAGATGGAAGGTTGAGAGCTATGCTCTCACAGTGAACAGAGAAACTTCCTTCTATCTAAGTAAGGTATGGGCAAACACAGAAACTTGTAACACAGCCCTGAATTCAGCACTAACCTGAAAACTGGACTATACTAGCTTAGAAAGGCAGGAAAACAAGTATATATATATATTTTTGGGGGTTTTTTTTCCAAAAATAAAGCAGATACAATAAAAAAAAACACATTCAGAAATGTAGCCAAGTTAAGGCAACAAGACCTTTATTTAAAAAGCAACACAACTTTAATTTTCAGTTTCCCTTTAGATAGTTATTTTTTCCAGAACTTTATCTAGAGCAGAGGTCAGAATGAGGATTATTTTTCTAAATCCTTATATAGGATAGAGGTTAGACTTACTGTTCAGATGTTTAAAGGGTATGACTTCAATCCACTTCTGTGGTTGGTGATTCTAATCACCAGTTCAAAGGGTCATAGAACATACAAGGCAACTCAGTGATAAGACCATTTAATCTTTTTCAACACCCAAGCTAATATTCTGTCAGGACCTTGCTTCTACTTCAGACAGACATATACTGAGTAGTAAGTTTCAGTCCTTTAACATATAATTCTCCTGGGCATTACCTGAGACCAATGAATTTGTGCAGCAAACTCAAGTAGGTGCACTACTAATGCTTTCTTTAGCAAGTACCTAGGCAAACGCTCATTATATTTATTTTCTCTCTATTTGACTGGAATGTCATAATACTGCAGTATCTATATGTAGACATCATTAATTTTAGTGATCCTTTTCATATGATTAATTTTGTTGTTTAATCAGAGAATTTTGCTTTAATTGTGATTTGGGTCTTTTTGATAGATTTGGCTGTTCCTTCTTTTTCAACTTCATAAATGAGTTAGTTTGTATTTTAACACCTTGGTTTGTATTTTCACCTTATATATACTCAATGAGATAAGTTTAGAAATGCAGTCATTAAACATGTCTTAGAGTAGGCATACTCTGCCACACATTTATAGAGTAGGCATACTCTGCCACACATTTATCTCTAAATAACATTTTCCAGTTTGTCTTTGATAGGCATTAGTTATACAAATAATTATTCAAGCAACATTAAAGTACAATGACATGATTTTAATGTTATCGCTGTTAACCTTTATTGTGAACACAACAGTCTCATGATCAAGCCCATTATAGAAGAGATAAGTCATGGAATAGCATGCTGTAACTGCCCAGAGGTTAGGGAATAAATCAAGACATTACCTTCCACTAAAATAAATGTTTATAGTCTGTTCTAGATTAATGCTGCTAATAAAATCAACTACATTTTTTTATCCATATTACTATAGTGAGATTACTCCCATTAGTCAGTATTATAGATAATGACCCCCCCCCCCCCAAAAAATGATATCAGGAGTGAAGCTTATTAACCATATTAAATGAGAAACTTCATGTCCTTAAGGGTGTCATGCAGGTGTTTGAGTATTCACTTGTTTGAACGGTGAGATGAGTGACAAAAGTGATGTGGAAAGATCACCGATTACTGGTCTTCTCACATACAAGATCATGGTACATTGAGGATGGAAATTTGTCCTTTCATCACTGTAATCTTGGCATTAGTACATGTAAGTAGCATGGGATGTGAGAGGTGCAGTACTCCAAAAATGTTTTTTTTTATGTTTCAAGTTTTTGTTTGTTTGAACACTTGTCATTAAAAGAAGTATTGTTTGAGTACCATCTACTCAATGTTTCGTATTTTATCAAACTGTTATACATTTATCATTATTAAAAGTAAAGAGCTCACCTCACCTAATGCATCTAAAGATATATAAGTGAAGGAATAATATATTTAGCATTATGTTCATGTTCTGCCTTCTACACAGGGAAAACTACATGCAAATTTATACACTGCATTTCCAAACATCTCAGTGAAATAGTGTAAATAGATGAATGTACTATAAAGACATTGTCCTTTGCAAGACTGCATCATTTATGTTTTTAGGTACTGATGATAATACAAAAACAGAAAGCTTGGAAAATGCTGTTGATGATCAAAGAATATTTCTAAATGGATATATTTCAAAAAATTTATATTATATAACTGACTTAACAGTTTCATGGTTAAATGAAAATGCTTTATGACTATTGGTGTTTAGTTTAATATTTAATCATTTTAAATAACTGATTCCTGTTGACCTTAGCAGGAAATATTGTTTTGGTGAGGTTAAAGAAAGTTTATATAAGGCAGCAAAACCTTTGTGAAGGCAGTTACTCAAAAATATACATTTGTAGCATTGTTACTCGTTTAATATGATCATGAGGTTTCAGAGGTTCCTTAAAGCTTTTTTGGATTATTCCTTTTTTGCATCCCTTATCTATTGCTGGGATACTGGCTGTGGTGTTACTGTGTTATGTAATGCCATTTTGATCAGGAATAAGCTTGGTATCATATCTAATTTGCCCCATGTAGACTATCTGGCATTTATCTCTGAGATGATCATGACTTTGCCTTAGATACTGTATCCCACCAGGCCGTCTTATAATTTATAATCCTAAGAAGTTGTACATGGTTAGGGTAATGGGCATTTATTGTTTATGCCTGGAGCTGTTAAGGGTGGAGATGGAGGATATAAGACCTTTGAACATGGTGAAGGGACAGGGGCGAATAGCAGATTATTTCTTGTATACCATTCAGCTTTTTTCAATGCATTTATGGAAAAGATTTCAGATGTCCTCATTGACCTAGTTCATGAATCTCAAAAATGGTTAATTCGGGGGGATTTTAACACTCGAGTTGTTGATGAGACATATGAACTCACCATGGAGCTACTAGATTCTTTTGAGAGTTTCATTGTCACTCAGATGGTTTTCACTGTAACCCACAGGCTTAGACAGTCAGTGGTCTTAATCTTTTAGGTTGGTCTTGAGACCATTGTCTTGGTAGTGGAACCTATCACTTAATATGTTTCAAGTTGCCCTTTACATCTCTTAGTTTTCTGGTACAGAGATGGTCAAATAAAGAGATCTTAGGGATTTAAACATAGACATTTGGTGGTCAAATCTTGACCAGCACCTTGAGGAGTCATTGTTGTTGATCCAGAAGCTGTGGTGTTAGCCTTTAATAATGCAGATGCTTGGGCACTGGTTCAAATTGCCCCAGTTTGTGCATACTTTAGGGTGATGGTTAAACTGGACCCGTAGTCTGATCATAACATTGTTCAGTTACAAAACATTCTGTTTACAGAAAGTTCCATTATTGTTCCAACAGAGAAGGTAGAAAAGAGAGGAAAGGGTCAGGCTGAAAGTAAGAAATCAAAAATGAACCTGGAAGGATTAAAGCACATTACTGTAAGATAAAATGAGGAGAAAGACTTAGGCTGACAAGCTGGCTCAAGCTGCAGAAGTACAAAGACAGCTGGATGAGAACTGAATGCTTACCAGTGAAATAACCAGTAAAACAGTGATATTAATATGGCTAATGGTGATGGAGATTATTAATTTGAAACAATTGATAGAGCAGACATTACTGAATTAGAAGTGGAAGATTCTTCAGGTCTGGTCAGAAATTAAATATTAGCAATTGGTGAGTCACTTATTATAGCAACATTATACTTGCATTTGCAGAGAGAATAATGAACATGAATATAGTTATGCTTGATAGGAGAAAAACTACAAGATGTGAGTAGAGTATTTGAACTCCTTACCTTAAGGAGGTATTGGGCTGTTTTATTCATGTCTGATCTCTTCTTCGGGAAGTCTTTCATTGTTAGGATATTTACAACCCCCTTAACACAGCTTGCATAGGTGCTTGGACGTATTTTTTTTTACAAATCATATACAGAAAAGAGATTCAGGTCAGCATGAATGAATATATTGCAAGATCTGCTAAGGCAAGACAGGACTTTCCCCAGGTCAGAAATGTAACAGTTCATAGACGACAAAATTTGATTATTACTGTCTATTGTTAATGCTGGGAACATTAGTAATAAAGTATTTTCTACAGATAAATTTTCTACACTCACATAAAACTAATATTCTTATTATTTTTCAAAACATGGTTGAAAAAACAATGAATTGAAACCAGTTTTGTTAGAGTATAAATGTTTTTTCTATAACAGACATTCTAATATACATTCAGGAACAACAGTTGCTTCAGACTGCACACATATTTACCAGTGTGACAGAATATAATGGACATTGTGTTTCTAAGGAATGACTGTTGCTTCATGCTCAGTTTTACCACCGATGATATGCATTGATCATGGGGTTATAAAGGTAAAATTGCTTCTAGACAATTCTGCCAATAAGAAGTCTAAGCAAATGCGCAGAAGATTAATAATTAACTATACTGGAGCAAAAGTGTCACTATTTAAAACTAACTGGAGTGATGCATTCAGTGGAAAGACTGGAGAAGGAATGAGGAATGTTTTGAAAGGGAAATGGAATGCAAAAATAAATAAAAAATGTTTAACATTATGATCAAGGCACACAAGGTCAAGAGAATACAAAATACTTAATAAGGTCCTTAATTAACATGAGAGATAAATATAAGAAATGGAACCAATGTCAAACAATAACTTTCAAAACTGGAATAAACAAACTGGAGAGACAAATTAAACACAGTATGAGCATAATAGGAAACCATTTTACAGATACCCAAGAAGTAGCAAGAGTAAAGACATATAAATCGATAAATTATTTTTAGATTCTAAAATTTATTCTCAAACACAACATATTATAGACATTTCTTTTTTAAATATTATGCAAAATAGTTTGGCTGCAGTAAGGGGATGAAAGTTGTGCTAGTAACATCCAAGTAATTTCAGATTGTTACATTAAATTGAGCAAATAACTATGCAAAGTAGACCCAAACAAAGCACAGGCAGGAGTTGCAATTAGTAATAATGACATCAGCATGAACTTACTATACCATTATATGTTATTCAGTAGATTGCTTAAGTATGCTTAGAATCCAAAAGATTGAAGATATGCATTTGTTAAAGCCATCTGTAAGGGAAAGGGGGACAGGACAATTCTAAAGTCATGCAGCATCATAAGTTTACTTTCTTGTTGTGAAAAATAATAGAAAAGGTATTTTGGATGAATTGTTAGAATTGTACAAGTTGGGATGTGAAACCTTATATCAGCATGCATATCTGGAATAACTTAATAACAGCTGTAAATAAAAAAAAAACAATTGTGCTGTGATGCAATTAATATAGATTTAACTTCAGAATTTGATAGGGCCATGTACAAAACATTGGTCAATAAATTAGAACAACTAGGTATTGATGTAATCTTTGTAAGATGAGTAGCTATAGGGCTTACAGAAAGGACTTGGCAAGTATCACAGAGCAATTGGACAGGTGAAATTCAAGGTTAGAGATAGGGTGTTCCAAAGGGCTCTATCCTAGGCACATACTTATTTAAATTGTATCTTTTAAAACTATCTTTTTCATCTGAGGTGTTCTACAGTCTGTATGCAGATGACATGAGTGGGTAAATTGACAACATCTGTTAAAGATAGGGCATATCCACAAAATAACTTGATTAAATTAATCAACTGGGCATAGTAAAATAATATGATGATAAAGAAATCAAAAACCAAGCCTATGAAATTTGGGAGATATAAACTGAACAGTGAATATTTAATGCAACACACACTCTGATTGAAGCTGCAGTTTCATTTAAGGACCTGGGTATATGGTAGATCAAGCTATGAATTTTTCTTATTATAGCAACCAATTGTATAATAATAGTTATAAAACTATAGGCTGTATAAAAAGATTAATAACATCTATGAAATCAGAAATGATTAAATCATTGTTTGTAGGTTACATTATATCTAAACCAGAATATGAGTAAAAAATATGGAAATCATATTGATATTTATGAGGAGACCTTTTTTGGGTATATAGGCATTTGAAGACGGCTTCTTTTGGGAAAGTTTAGGGTGATCAAAGCATAGTAGAGAAACATCAGATATCCTATATGGGGATGCCCCCTACAGTAGAAGCAATACATAGTCCACAAAAATCACAAAACAGGTAAAAAAGATCCATAAAGATGACAAACTGGACTACCAAGGTTAAGGAAGAAATTATGTATTGTTACTATTACACAAGAAGTCAAGAATTTTTAGATAGAAGATATTCAAAAAGATTAAGAGAAATTAGAAAAAAATACTTGCACAGGAAAAAATGTCAAAAGTTTCAAATAAAAATTTTAATACAACAGATCCTTGAAAAACATTACACAAACAAAGAAACTTTAGGCCAGCCCAAAGTGATAGAGGAAGTGTGATAATAAAGAAAATGGAATATGAAAGAAGGGAGATCTGGTATGGTGCAAAATTTATGCAAAGGCGAAAACCAACTTGATTGATAAAACACAGCTCCAAAGATATTTGAAGAGAAATACAGGCAAAGGCACCCAGATATGGAAAAATTCACAATTCAGAAAAGAAGAAAACAAAGAAGGAATGTACAAATGAGAATTGGTACAGAAGTCGTCAAACAAATAGAAACTGAAGCTATGAATCACCTGCAAAGTAAAGGATTTTTTGTGGAGAATCCAGTACAGGTGATGTCACAGCATGAAAGAATAGAATAATGGGTCATCAGATTAAAGAATATCAGGTAGAGCAGGAGGCATCTCAAGAAGATTTGTCACATGGTGATTCGGGTCTATATTATATAAGCGAATGCACAGAATTATGAATGCTATATAATTGACCAACAATCCCTAAAAACCCAAAATGTTGAACACACGGATCAGAGATTTTTTCCCAGGGAAAAAATTTGCTGATCCAAAAAACAAAAAAAAAAAACAAAAAAAAATCAAAACACAAAATAAAGTGGGGTTCTTCACCCACCACACCCCCAGATGGGAGGGCTGTGCCCCCCCCACCCCCCTGCTTAAATATACCAACTCTGAGATCGCACCACAGTGGAGGAAATGACAGTCCCAAAAATGGCCCAATGCTTTTTTTCCCTAGGAAACAAATCGCTGTTCCGTGCTTTTGGTATTTTCCCATTTTGCGTAATGACGTTCGACTAAACAGCATTCGCAATTCATTGCATTCACTAAAATAATTAGGGACCCAGTAATCCTCTGGAGCCTTCTGAAGGAGACTGGTACGAAAGCTGAGTTGAAATTGAACAGCAAGGGAAAGCGCAGGAAACAGTGGCAACTCTGTTGCTGATATTGATGTAGAGTGATAGACCAAAGGGTTCCCATATGAAGGAGCAACAGATGAAACATGGTACATCAGAACAGGATATGTCAAAGAAATATATTCTGGAACTTTCTGTGCCATATCCACAAGGAAAAGAAAGCAAAATAAGATGCTCTCAGTCCGGAAAAAAACTATTTAAGGGAAGACCTTATTGATTTTATAGAGATGGATAAACATACATTAAGACATATGAAAGAAATAGATTACAGAAAGTAAATATGACCCATAATGTTAGAAGATTGGAAAACAGATAAATACAGTAATCAGGACTATTAAGATAAATTCATGTGACGTAACAGTATTAAATTGAGTATATTACTGTCCAGCTAAATTAACAGATAAAGTGTTACCACAAAAATGTAGAGTAACAAAGGAAATGAAGGAAGCAAGTAGAATGCCACCACAGAAGCATGGAATAAAGAAAACTATAAAGCAATTAAGGCAAAAAGTAGCCCTGTTAGAAGAATATAGAAAAGGGAGCAGATCATCAGAAATACTTAGAAAGATACTATATTAAAGCAGATCAGACTCTATCATACACTATCACCAATAATAAACTAAACCTCTCAGCACAAGCAGAAAATCCTGGAAGATATGTAGGTAAACATAAAGGAAAAGTATAAAATAAGCAGTTTATTGATGGCCCAAAATGTTTTATAGAGAACTGGGAAGCAAAGCAAAAGGAATACAAACACAACCAAAAAAAGAAGAAATAGACACATTTTGGAGAAATGTTTTGAAGACCCTGTTGACCTAATAAAAATGCATAATGGATGGAATAACTAAAAGAAGCAGTAAAGAGTTCTAATTTTGAGGAAATGAAATGGGACAAATTGATGACTAGAGAAACTGAAACAAAATAAGAAAAACTCCTAAGTGGAAAACTCCAGGTCCAGATGCAGTACCTAACTTCTGGCTAAAGGTATTAATGTTTTTCCACAAAGTCAGCCCTGAGTAAAAATTATTTATATGCAGATCCTGAACAGACACGAAACTGGTTTACAACAAGAAAAACAATACTGCTACCTAAGAATGAACCTGTAAATCATCCTAAAAATTGTTGACCAATAACTTGCATCCAGACAATATACAAAGTGTATACTGGAATTTAGTCATTTAGATAAAAAAAATCAATCATGACAATAGAACAAACTGATAAGAAAAGAAAGTCATATTGAACAAAGGATCATTTGTTGCTAAATAATGGAAAACTGTAAAAAGGAGAAGAATCTAGTATAGCATGGATAGATTAAAAAAAAAACATTCAACAGCATCCCACATTCATGGCTAAAGAAACGCAAACAGATATACAAGATATACCCTATATTGATTAATTCCATTATAGTGACCATGAAATAGTGGCAAACCACTTTACAGTTGAGCCATGATAAAGGGCAAATTAATATTTCAGAGATAAAAATCCAATGGGGATATTCCATAGTGATTCTCTTGCACAGGTGTTGTTCTGTCTTGCTATTAACCCATTACACTGTTTACTTAACAGATTAGGCCCAGGATACAATTTGGTCCCAGAAACCAACCTTGTTTAAAGACATCTCATTTACTTTTTTGAATGACTTAAAACTGTATAGTTTGTCAGATAGAGTTGAAGGCAAAACTACAAATGGTTAAAGCTTTCTCAGATGGCATAAGAATGTCATTTGGGCTTGATAAATGTGCAAAAGCAACATTTAATATAGGAAAGCTAGAGCACCAAGAAAATATTAGTCTGGGACAGGAATGTGATATGAAGGAACTTGAACAAGAGGGAGCATATAAATATTTTAAAATAGATGAAGGACTGGCAATAAAACCTAAACAAATTAGAATAAAACTCAGTAAGGAGTACTTCAGAAGACTAAAACTAATATTCAAAACTAGTATCCAAAAAAGCCGTAGAGAGAGAGTAATACTCCATTGCTGGTAAATATAAAAACACAAATACTGCAAAATAAGGCAGCAAAGTAAAACAACAGCTCTGTCCTCATAAAAAATCAAGTTTTATATGAATAAATAAAGGTAAGAGCTGTCACAAACAGTTTCATCAGTCCTGATCTATTTTGAAATAGATGAAGGACTGGCAATAAAACCTAAACAAATCAGAATAAAACTCAGTAAGGAGTACTTCAGAAGATTAAAACTAATACTGAAAACTGCTTTGACCTCTAGGAATAAAGTTCATGCTATAAAACATTTGCTCTTTATGTTCTAACTTACAGTTCTGCAGAGATTAAGTTATTAACTTTCCCCAAAAAAATTCTGGATCATTTTGACAGGAAAACAACAAAAATACTTCATGCTTATCAAATTACATATACAAATCAGTGTATATCATGATTGTATACTCCTCTTTATGAAGAAGGTATGCACCTCCTCAAAGTTGGTTACATGTATAGATTTGTAATATTGGGCTTGCATACATATCTGCTGTACCCAGCAGATGCAGACATAGTGAAAGTTCTAAAACATGAGGAGAGGAAATCTAAGATGTCATCCTTGCTCAATTTAGCAGAAGCATTTTGATGTAAAGCAGGAATGGAAATTATACCCGAAGTAGACAAAACTCATACAGGAACTGAATGTACCAAAAAAACAAAAGAAGGAATATAACAAAAAGGATCCGATGAGAAGGAAAAAACAAAACAGAAACCTTATAAATATAAGAACCACAAAAGAGCACCAAAGGATCATGTACAAAAAAAAAGCAAGTTACCAAATATTCCAGTGGCTTCTACCATTAAATATTTCAAAAATTTAACAAAATATCAGTTGAAATAAAGCCACAGTTAAGTGCTTTCATCCACATAAATACAAGGAGTTTATCACAACTTTGAAATTACATAAAGCCAGTTCAGTTGCATACTTAAGCTGCAACAACTTTATTACAAGCTGAGATAAGTACAAACTTGCAGTGTTATAAGATAGTACTGCATTTTTTCTGTTTTATTGTTTCATTGAATATTGTGTTAAAAATAGTACTGCATTTATCTGCTTATTTGTTCACTGAAAATTGAGAGTTCTCTGTGTCTGCAGTTAGTTGGTTTATTCTTCTCATTTCATTGATATTCGGTATAGAAGTCTTAGCCTAGAGGGCTTCTCTGTGCCTTAAAGTCTTAGTCCCTTATCTCTGAAATTATTTCTGCTGAATAGTTGCATAATTTAGCTGCAACAACTTTATCACAAGCTGAGATAAGTACAAACTTGCAGTGTTATAAGATAGTACTGCATTTTTTTCTATTGTATTGTTTCATTGAACATTGTGTTAAAAATAGTACTGTGTTTATCTGATTATTTGCTCACTGAACATTGTGAGTTCTCTGTGTCTGCAGTTTTCCCCACCCACCCTCCATGTTCGTGTTTTGGTATTAATCTTGGTGGCTTTGGAATTGACTGCCCCTACTGTAAATTTGTGTTTGAACACTCCTCCTGGGCCCATCTCATTTGCTCACTCAACAGAGTACAGTGAGATCATATTTGATTTCAGACACTCCTACCATTCCCATCTTTTCAGCCCTATCCCAGCTCTATCCTAGTCTAGTCTCATTAGCTCATCCTGCCTAATACAGAGAGAACATCTCAGTAGGCATACCCACTTAGGCCCTGAACTTGTCTGATTGAAGACTGCTGAAACAGGGCTCAGTTCTGAGTTTTTTTACTGGTTAATTGGGTTGTTGTTGTGTCTTTCGGCTTTTCCAGGTTAGGGGTTGCCACAGCGGAACTCCGGTCCGCTAATTAGTTGATTTTTTACGTGCCGAGTTACCAGCCCTGATGCACAACCTTCAATGAAGGTATGCCCATTCACACATATCTCCACGCAGAAGACACTCTAGCTGATAATCGAACCGGACAGCATCTTACTGTGTGGCGAAAACGCTACCGCAGCACCACAACCGCGGGTCTTACTGGTTAATTGGGTAATTTGTTTAAATCAGTTTGCTTGTTTTCCATTGTTATATATAAAAAAAATTGCACTTTACCTGCTTTTACTGTATTTGTGTTTCTTCCTACTTTATTGCCTTATTTAGCTTTTGTCTCCTCTTAAAAGTATTCAATTGTGTTTATTCTGCTGCATTTATTACTGCTTGGTAGTAGCCTGATTAAATTGTAACTGTTATTCTAAGTCTTTTGGTTAAAGCACTTGGGCTTCAGCCCAGTTGTTTTACACTAAGAAGGTTTGTGGTCTGCACTGTTGTGGCAGGACAGGTAGCTTACAGCCTTATAAGTTGGGAATTGCTGATTAAAGGCTCAGTGTCTGTTATTCTAAAAGTGTATTAGTTCTGGTTAAGCACATGGGCTCCAGGCCAGTTATTTTACAATAAGAAGGTTTGTGGTCTGCACTCTTGTGGGAGGAGAGGCTAGTTTCTGCCCCTCTAAGCTGGGAATTTCTGGCCAAAGGCTTACTGTGCCTGCTTATTTGAACTGTTTTTCTGATATTGGTGCACCTTGTCTGTTGTAGCATAGACTAGATTCAGGCCTGCTAAATATAGCTTTGTTTGTATAACTTGAGCACTAATCCAGGCCATCTTTTTTGGAGAAGGTTCCCCTGCACCCTAGTGGCAGGAGTGTGCAGTTAGAACTTGTCTGACTGAAGACTGCTGGAACAGGGCTCAGTTTTGAGTTTTTTTTACTGGTTAATTGGGTAATTTGTTTAAATCAGTTTGCTCATTTTCTATTCTTATAAAAAATTGCACTTTATTCATCTGCTTTTACTGTAATTGTGTTTCTTCCAACTTTATTACCTTATTCTGCTTGTACTACTTAAGAAGGTTTGTGGTCTGCACTCTTGTGGGAGGAGAGGCTAGATCCTGCCTTTCTGAGCTGGGAATTTCTGGTTAAAGGCTTATTGTGCCTGCTTATTTGAACAGTTTTTTTCTGAAATGTGTGTGCCTTGTTTGCTGTAGCCCAAAAGTCAGTAGTCTATTGGCCATTTTGGGCTAATTTCTATCTCTTTCATTTCCCTGCTATAAAAAACGCATTTGTTTTTTTTTTTTTTGCACTTGTATTCAGCTCAGCGAGTGCCTGCAGAGTTCTACAGCAGCAGAGAGACAAAAGAGAGAATTTGGAGTGATTAAGTATAATTTTTCTGCATTTTCTTGCTGTCTTTAACTAATTCTGCCTAAAACGCCCATTTTTTAACGTTTCTGTGATTTAAAAAGCTTGCCTCTGCTACATATTGTACTTATTTGCTGCCTGCACTTGAACTGTCATTTTTGTGTTTAAATAATCTGTTTAACTGTTGTAGGCTACACACTAAAGTGCGATAGCCATTTCTGTGCATTTAAAGTGTTTTTTTTTTATTGTATCTGATTTATTTTCTGGAAAATATATATATATATATGTATATATATATATATATATATATATATATATATATATATATATATATATATATATATATACATACACACTTGTTTCCTGCCTTTCTAAACTAGTATAGTCCAGTTTTCAGGTTATTGCTGAATTCACAGCTGTGTTTCAAGTTTCTGTGTTGCCCATACCTTACTTGGATAGAAGGAAGTTTCTCTGTTCACCGGTGAGAGAGGGGAGCTTTGAGCAGCCTATCTGTCCCTGAATGAGTGGTTTCAGCCCAGAACTTAGTAGCTTATTAGCCATTTTGGGCTAATTTCTATCTCTTTCATTTCCCCGCTATAAAAAATGCATTTGCGTGGTTTTGCGCACTGGGCAGTGCCAGTTAGCTAGGGTTAAACTATTCCCGGTTCCACGAAGTCTACTCTTCAATTTTTCCCTTGGAACTAGACAAACTTTCAACTTAAGAACTCAAACCATTCATTTCACAGCACAGCACTTGCTCAAAACTCATAGCAAGCACTAATTAACCGTAGCACTAGAACCCCCTATACTGTCCAGAAGGACAAGGCTCTCTATTCGTCCCTACCAGCCAGTCAGTAAAACAGCTCACTTTACCTATTCAGACATGTCCAAAGGGCAGTTTCAGTTGTACTCTCTAGTCCAACTGGTGAATCTGGGTGTTTTGAGGCAATGTTACAACTGCCTCATGTACACAGACAACCCTCTCCTCCTACCACCAAACACTAATATATGCGAGAGATGCACAACCCAAGACTGGAACTGACCATCAAGAGGAGAAGGAAAATACTTGCAACACACCACCAGTCTCACTTAGACCTACTAAACCAACACCGGCAAATAATACACATAAATACACGAAAACATACTTGGAGGATGTTCTTCATCTCACATTGCTGCAGTCCTTACACTTGGGTAGTCCGCTGTCCACGGTCGGCCCGAATATCAAAGTATAAGGCTGACGTCGGTCATGGCGCATTTAACTGACGTCAGGACGTCAGGGTACAAATGCGCATGACCGGCGTCATATCCTCAGTCTTTTTTGCCGCATGGTCCGATGCAGAAGCAGCATTGCAAGTGCCGGTTGGCGTTCTGAGATTTTTCGATTTCGAAGTTTCAGACCGAGTTCAGAGTTGGCTAAGTACCCCGTTGGGGAATATTTTAGTTTTTTCTTGCCTCAGTCATTTACCGGATGTCAGAAAAAGTTAATAATTGCGTTTCTTGTGGGAAACAGATACCGCATAGAGATTATCATACTTTGTGTATTCCTTGCTTAGGGCCTGAGCACGACGTTGTTGGCTGTCGCTCTCGTGCTAGATTTAATAAACGCACTATAAAGCGAAGGTTGGATTGTGCAAGGTTAGTCTTTGGGAAGCGGTGCAATTATAAAATGCCGTCGGATGCTCCGACGCCCGCTTCCTCGAAGAAGCGCAAGGACAAGGCAGTTAAGCCTAGGCTAGAAGAACCATCTGTACTGGACGCCGGTTCTTTAGAGGTGTCGGTGGAGCCGGTGGCTCCACCGGAGATTTCTTTGTGTTCTCAGAGTGAAACCTTATTATTGCAAGATGTGGCCTCTCAGGAGGCAAGTCAGGCTGAGGGGGCTTCTCAGGTTACTATACTCCCCTCCCTCCCTAAGGTGGCTAGGCCCTCTCCTTCTGTTTCTAAGGCTTCTCCCAGGGGAAGGCCAGGTTTAGCTTCAGTTGGTGTTACCCCTAGCTCTTCAGGTACTATGCCCAAGAAGCATATGCTTAAAATGGCAGAAGATTTGATTACTTTGATTAGGGGTTCTATGCCCCCTCCTGCTAAGAGACCTAGGGTGGAACCTGAGCTGGGGGGTTTTGAGCAAGCTTCAGATGTTTCAGAGTCTTCGGCTGAAGACTTACAGGAGTACTCTCCTTATTCTGATTCTGATGTGGATGATTCTACTCCTTCTGAGGATTTTTCTTTTTCAGAAACTCTTCATTCCATGAGGGAGCATTTTAAGTGGGAGGGTCAGGACTTCTCTGTTTCCAGGAAACGGCTTAGGGAATTTCTGTTTTTACCCCAGCATAGGCCTTTGGCTATACCTCCTGTTTTGGATGTAGTGGAAGATGTTTTTACAGAGGCTTCTCTTAATCCTGATTCTTTGCCTCCTGCTCCTGTTAAGCCGGATAGGTATTACAGGGTGCCTGAAGTTCATAAGTATCTTTTTAAGAGTCCTAGGGAAGACCCAGAAACTGTTAGCCAGGGGCCTAAGGGTGTTAAGGCTTCTGTTGTTAAGAATCCGGTTCCTACAGACAAGGAGGCTAGGGCCTTGGATAGATGGGGAAAGAAAGTTTATACTTCTTCCACTCTTGCTATGAGGGCTCTGAATTGCCAGTTTCACATGTTGAAATACCAACACTATCTCCTTTCACAATTGAAGTCTAAGGTTGATGCTCTGGCAGTTGGTATTGATTGTAAAGAGTTGCAAGATTTAGTACATGTTTCTGAACAGGTGGGTAAGCATTCTTTGCAATGTGGTTTTGATGCTGTACAGGCCTCGTCTAGGGTGGCTGCCACTGGGACTGTTCTTCGCAGGCACGCCTGGCTGAGGGATCAGAATTTGTCTGAACATGTTAAAACAAGGATCTTAGATGCTCCTTTACAATCTGACGTATTGTTTGGTCCTCCTGTTGAGACAGTCTTGAAGAAAATGGAAGACAAGGCTAAGTCTATGCAGACTGTTAAAGATTTTTTGCAGGTCCAGCCTCCAAAGTTTAGTAGAAATTGGCCTACTAAGGGGTGGACGTACCCTTCTTATGATTCCCAGTCTTGGGGTAAATCTAGACATGGTAAGGGCAGAGCTCAGGGCTCTTTCAGGCCTAGAACAGGGAGTTCTCCTGCACAGGCTTCGGGTGAGGGCAGGGGTCAGTCCTTTCGTAAGCAGACCCAATGACCTACCTTTTCAGCTGCCAGAGCCTGCTCGTCTGGAAGCACCTTTGGGAGGAAGGTTGGCACTTTTCAAAGAAAATTGGAGTTTAATTACCCAGGACAGATGGGTATTGGATATCATACACCACGGCTACAGGTTTTATTTCCATACCTTGCCTCCTTTCAAAGGCATGCCAGACGTTCCTCCTCAGCAAAGAATAGAGGCTCACAAACAGGTTTCTCTGTTGCTCCAACTAGGGGCCATACAGCCGGTCCCTCTGCCAGAAGTGGGCCTAGGATTTTATTCTCGCCTGTTCCTAGTACCAAAGAAGGGGAACACGTGGAGACCAATTTTGGATTTATCTATCCTCAACACTTATCTGGACATTCCCAAGTTCAAAATGTTGACGTTGCAGCAGCTTTTACCTCTGCTGGGCAAAGATCATTGGATGGTAACTTTGGATCTCAAGGAGGCTTACCTTCATGTTCCTATCAGACTCAGTTGCAGAAAGTATCTGCGTTTTCGAGCTGGGACTTCTCACTATCAGTTCTCTGCATTGCCCTTTGGCTTATCTACTGCCCAGAGTGTTCACGAAAGTTCTGGCTCCAGTGATAGCTTTCTTCAGACTAAAAGGAATACAGATCTATCCTTATTTGGACGACTGCCTAATTCTGGCTCAAGGAAGGGAAGAGCTTCTTCATCATTTGGAATATGTGATAGCAGTGCTAAGATGCCTAGGGTATTCTGTGAAAGAAATAAAGTCCAGTCTAGTACCCTCTCAAGACATGTGCTTTCTGGGTGTGAGACTGAATACAGCAGCCCAGATGGCCTTTTTAACCCCGGACAAACAAAAGAGTCTATCCCTTTACTTCCATCAACTATCTCATCAGTCCGGGCTGACTGCAAGGACAGTCCTTCAAGCCTTAGGGTTCATGGCATCTTGTATTCTGGTGCTTCCCAATGCCAAACTGCATATGAGGAAGCTACAATGGTATCTCAAAAATGTATGGACACAGCACTGCCAGGATCTGGACACTGTCATTCAAATAATACCTTGCATTCAGAAGGAATTTTTGTGGTGGGCTCAGGAATGTCACCTAAACAAGGGACTTTCTGTGACCCGGCCAGAGGCAAGTCAGATTTTAACGACAGATGCCTCAGACAAAGCTTGGGGAGCTCATCTGAATGGAAAGTGGATACAAAACAAGTGGCCTGTCAGACTACAACATCTACATATCAACATGAAGGAGATGTTAGCAGTCCAGTTTGCATTAATAGCTTTCAAGGAATTCCTTCTTCCAGGACAGGTGTTGATTCTAACAGACAACACAACTGTCATGTGGTACATCAACAAGCAAGGGGGAACGCATTCTTATCCTCTATGCAGGCAAACAATGATTTTGTGGGAGACTGCTCTCAGTTTACAGCTCAATCTTCAGACAAGGTTTCTGCCAGGAGCACAGAACTCCTTAGCAGATGTGTTGAGCAGGCAATTATGGATCCCCACGAGTGGAAATTGGATCCTCATGTATTTCAGAAATTGACAGTGTCATGGGGAACTCCAGACATAGATCTGTTCGCTTCTCCACTAAACCATCAGCTGCCAAAGTTTTGCACAAAAAGGTTTCATCCCACAGCTTGGAAAGTGGATGCTCTTTCTTTCAATTGGAGCAATCTTCATGTGTATGCCTTTCCACCTCTGCCTCTCCTCCCAAAGGTACTTCTGAAGGTCAGACAGGACAAGCCAAGGATGATTTTAATAGCTCCAGATTGGCCTCGACAGCACTGGTACCCATTACTGAGAAGTCTAGTACGGAAGCCTCCATGGCCTTTGCCTTCAATTCTACACCTGTTGTCACAGGAAGACAGCCATTTGCTCAATGTCAAACTTCACTCTCTTCACCTAACAGCCTGGCATATTCTGTTTTGAACCATAAAGGGTCTCAACTTCCACAACAAGTTTTGAATGTGATTTTGGAAGCTAGAAGGCCTAGTACAAGGAAAGTGTACGCAGATAAATGGAAAAGATTTTTATTTTGGAGTGCAGCAAAGGATTTTGATGTTTCTGAGCCTAATTTAAGTGTGGCTCTTCAATATCTTACTGAGTTACTGGACAAAGGTTTGTCCTTCTCTTCTATTAAAGTTCATGCTGCAGCAATTTCAGCTCACTATGATTGCGACCACCATTGTTTTCTCATCCTTTGTTCAAGCAATTTCTTAGAGGGGCAAAGAATATAAGACCCCACGAAGAGCTCCTACTCCTGCTTGGGATCTCAATTTTGTGTTGGAGAAACTCACTCTACAACCTTTTGAGCCTGCAGCTACTGCTGAGTTGAAATATTTATCATGGAAGACTGCTTTTTTATTGGCCATTACCTCTGCAAGAAGGGTTTCTGAATTGCAGGCCCTTATGGCAGTTGAGCCTTTCTTGATTTTCCATAAGGATAGGGTATCATTACGTACTAATCCTTCCTTTCTGCCTAAGGTGGTTTCTAGTGTGGCTTTAAACCAGACTATTAATTTGCCTACTTTTTATGCAGATCCCCAAAATAAAGGGGAAAAGATTTTGCACACTTTGGATGTACACAGACAGTTGCGTTATTATTTGGACAGAACTAAAGGGTTCAGGCAGTCTCAGCAGTTGTTTGTTTCTTTTGCTTTGAGTTCTCAGGGCAAGCCTGTATCAAAACAAACTATTTCTAAGTGGATTGGGTTTTGCATTGCTTTCTGTTATTCCCATCATGGCAAAGAGGTTCCAGCTGGGATTAGGCCTCATTCCACTAGGGCTACTGCCACTTCCACAGCTTTTTTGAGGGGAGTAGCAACCAAGGATATTTTAGAGGCTGCTACTTGGAGTTCTGTGCATACCTTCTCTCGGCATTATCACCTGCCACTTTACTCTAAGTCCAGGGCTGGTTTTGCCACTGCGGTTTTGCAGGGCATTTTAGCAGCACCTGCTTCCTTATAGTTAGCCATCCTCCCTTATCTCTGCTTTGGGATTCTACCCAAGTGTAAGGACTGCAGCAATGTGAGATGAAGAACATAGTACAGTTTTGTACCTACCATAAATGTAGATGTTCGAAGATCCACATTGCTGCAGTCCAATTTACCCTCCCTCCTTCCCCTCTGTACTTGGAGGTGGTTGTGTGGTTGGGTTGTACATATTGTGTGTATTTATATTGTACATATAGTTAGTGCAAGGGTGGTTGGTTATTTGTTTGCTGTCTTTTGGTTTTGACCTTTATTTTTAAGGTCTTCTGACATCTGGGGCAAGAAAAGACTGAGGATATGACGCCGGTCATGCGCATTTGTACCCTGACGTCCTGATGTCAGTTAAATGCGCCATGACCGACGTCAGCCTTATACTTTGATATTCGGGCCGACCGTGGACAGCGGACTACCCAAGTGTAAGGACTGCAGCAATGTGGATCTTCGAACATCTACATTTATGGTAGGTACAAAACTGTACTTTCTAAATAAAAATCTGCAAAAGCAACAGAGACCTCCAAAGCAGACACCCAAGCAACCTCCACACCCTATTACAAAACCATGAAACACATACTTCACATAATCAGTGTGCCATAAAATCACAGCCCTTAAGGCAAAATAACATACCCAGCACACTAGTAATAGGCGACTCTATAGTCAGGCACACTGATGTCCCACTAACTAGGTTGGACAAGGAGAAGGTTACAGTTAGCTGTCTGTCAGGCGCCAGGATCCACCACATAACACAAGCACTCCGGTCACTCCAGAAAAAGTACAAATATGACTGTCATTGTCCATGTTGGTGTGAATGATCTGAGACGTATCTCCCTGAACTACATGAAAAGAGACATGGAAGAGCTCTCTGATCACGTAACCCAAGCCGGTATGACCCTGACCCTGTGTAGCATCCTGCCTTCACCAAGAATGATGCCACAGTATAAAGAAAAAATGATCAATTTCAACAATTGGCTAAGTTTCTGGTGTCATTCAAAGGGGATCCAGTATCTCTCCACCTGGGATGACATGCTCGACAAGCCACGTTGCTTCACAAGAGATGGCTTGCACCTGTCACCCTTAGGCTTTTGAATACTGGCCAAGGCTTTTGCTGCCCCCATAGGGCCTTTTTTAGGCAAGGCTCAAAAGACAAACCCACCACCGTAAATAGCACAAGTAACCAAAAACTAAGGGTAATGCTACTCAATGCCAGAAGTCTAAACCTCAAAATGCATGCACTCGAGGCACTCCTCAGTAAGGAGAACATCGATATCTGTGCAGTAACAGAGACCTGGTTTAGGGCTCCAGAGTGCACCCCAGCACTACCAGGCTATAACTCATACAATACTTTTCGGCCACAGAACCCGGACCAAAACACAAAAGGTGGGGGTGTATCCATATTCATCAAGGATACCCACACTTCCAGGTTAGTGATGCAGCACAAAGTCTCAGAGATCACCTACATGCAACTAACAATGGGCAAAACTGCAGTTCAAATTGTAGCTTGCTACAGATCACCCACCATAACCCAGGACCCCCATTCCACATTTCTGGAGAAACTGGAAAAAATGAAAGTCCTACCAAATGCCCTAATATTGGGTGACTTCAACTACCCAAACATTAACTGGGAGAACTATTCAAGTACTAACTCCCTTGCCCAACGCTTCATAGAATTTATAAACTTGAATGCCTTGGATCAACTGGACAGCACCCCCCACCAGAGGTGACAACACATTCGACCTGGTCATCACCAACAAGGGCGACCGGTGTTCTACACCGGAGATCAACCCCTTGCTGATTAGATCAGACCATAGACTAATCACTCTGGATATGCACATTCCGCCCCCACCCCCAATCAAGGAAATCACTGTGAAAAACTTTTCAAAAGCAAACTTCACGTTACCTAAGACTGAGGTGGAAAGTTTCACAGCCCACATGCTAAAGGACAATGCTGTCCAAGCTATGAATCCCTTACAAAGGCACTCTATGAGCACCTGCAAGAATGCATGGATCATGCTATCCCAAGCAAAACCAAGACTCATTCCTCCAAGAAAATGAAAACCAGTCTGGTGTACCCCTGCCATAAACAAGCTATACAATAGAAGGAGGAAACTAGTACAGAAAAGAGTAAAATCCCAAGAAGGAAAGACATCCCTGATCAGTATTAGCAAGAAACTATGATCCCTCATAAAATCATCCAAGGCTAGCTTCGATAGAAAAATTGCCAAGGACTCCAAAGATAACCACAAAGCATTCTTTAGCTATGTCAAGAACCTAAGTGGAAACTCTCAGATCTGCTCTGAGTTAGTGCAGAATGGCATAAAATATACTGAACCGACTGATATTGCCAACATTCTGGCAGACAGGTTTAGTGCAAACTTCACCCGCCTCTCTCCCCCTAAAGGGCCCATAACCATACCAGAAGAATGTAGAGCCCCAGAAATCACTGACACACAGGTTAAAACAGCCCTATCCAAAGCCAAAAGCAGAGCTTCAATGGGATTGGATAGAGTCCCAGGCTGTGTCTTACATGAACTCCAAAATGAACTAACCCCTCATCTAAACACACTGTTCAAACTCAGCCTCTCTACAGGCTACGCACCCATAGAGTGGCATACAGCAACAGTTATCCCACTCCACAAAGGTGGAGCCACAACGGTCCCTGGGAACTATCGCTCTATAAGCCTGACTAGCCTGGTTTGCAAGGCTATGGAGCACATCTTCATGGAACTCATTAACAGAGACATTGGGAATCTCCAAATATTGGACCCTACCCAGTTTGGCTTTGTTAAGGGCAGATCATGCCTCCTAAACCTGGTTGACTTCTTTGAGACCGTTACCAAGGCTTTAGACAATGGAAAGGAGGTCCACACAGCCTACCTAGACCTTGCAAAGGCTTTCAACACCATTCCCCATTCTGGTATCATAGACAAGCTCAGCAGCCTGAACATAAACCCCTACATCATGACATGGGTTGCCAATTGGCTCACGGACAGAACCCACATGGTGAGAGTTGCAGATTCTAGGTCCGACTCTAAACTGATTACAATTGGCGTCCCCCAGGGCTCAGTCCTGGGGCCCCTCCTGTTCGGTATATACTTCTCAGAGGTACAGGCAAGCACAGGAGGACTATGGCTGACCAAGTTTGCAGATGACTGCAAACTGGGCCCATATTTGACTCTCCAGCTGATACAGACATCCTCCAGAAGGGTCTCACTGAGACGGATACCTGGTGTCAAAATCATGGCCTCAAGCTAATTGCCAAAAAGTGCATAGTCATCCCCTTTGGAAAAAATAAAATACCCGTGAACTACCACATACGTGGTAGTCCCCTAAATACAGAAAGTGAAATAAGGGATCTGGGGACCCAAGTAGATAATAATCTCTCCTTTGATAATCATATTGCCAAGGTGGTTAGAAAATCCTTCTATGTGGCACACCTAATGACAAAAAGGTTCACATCTAGAACAAAAGAGGTTATTATGCCCCTCTACTCATCACTCATCGGATCCATCGTAGAGTACAACACACCATTTGGGATGTACCTTGCAAGACACCTGCAACAACTGGAAAGACCACAGAAGTACCTCACCAAGAGGATTACTGGCCTTAAACAGATGCCCTATGCAGCCTGACTGAAGAAACTCCAGCTGTACTCGGTTGCATTCCGCCTACTCAGTGGTGATCTCTGCCTGACAAACAAGGCCATGTCCAACCCAAAATTGATGGACATGGTCCACTTAAAAAAAAAAACAAATCCCTGAGAGCCACACGCTCTAGGGATCTAAACCTCACCATAAAGATAAATAAGACTTGCTGGAGGGATAGATTCCTGTTCCAGAGACTCCTCATGCTTCGGAACAGGATTCCAATCTACAACAGGCAGAGCCCCTCACTAACACTCTTCAAGAGAAACCTTAATGAGTGGATGGGAAACAGAAAATTTACCCCGGGGATCACTGCAGTGGCCCTGCTGGACAGAGGCACAGGGAACTAATGGCTGTGCTGGACAGAGGCACAGGGAGCTAATCTAAGGGGGCGGCAAAAGCCAACACATTCTGGCTAGGCTTACATATGCCCTCGGGCAGATAGCCTGGTACTTACCTATGAACCTAAGCTGTAAATTTTAAAGACACAGTGTTTCATGTATAACACTCCATAAACAAATACAGAGATCTCCTGGAGCCTGTATACTGAAAGGCACAATAAAGGGGCAAGACTGCTACACTGCGGATTGTGCAAACACTGCAATATCGAAGTAGCTGAGAACATTGGAAACATGAACCAAGAAACATTATAGAGAAGGATGAAGTTTACATCACATGGGATCACCCATTACCAGCAGTTCAAAAACAGATATCGTAGTCTATGAAAAGGGACAAAAGTAGCATTGATCATTGACATTGCACCACCCAGTGATTATAGTGTCTTACACACAGAGAAACACAAAGTCATTAAATACCAGGATTTGCATGCAGAGTTGGGCACTGTGGAAGAAAGATACCCAGGCACTTCCAATAATAGTGAGAGCAACAAGCCTAATAAAAATTAATTTACAGTCATGCTTAGATATACTACCAATACATGTACCTCTATATGAGCTTAGATATACTACCAGTACATGTATCTCTATGAGTTACAGAAGGATTCAGCTCTGGGCACATTAAAGGTGCTGAAAAGAGCACTTTGACTAATATGAAAGGTTGAAACATTACTAATTTCATGAACTTTAATTGCACCCTGACTTAGGAATTGGGTCCATTGCCATAATGGAATTAGAAATCCAAAAGACTTACAGAAATTAAATCAAGATTATGTAGGAATAAGATATGTACTAACTTATTATGGAATGGCTCTTTTGGTATATTGGCAGGCTAGAAGGGCATTACTGATCATGCCTGAAATAGACGATACTCCATTTAGTTTTTAAAAAAACTTCCTTACAAACTGTACTATACCTGAAGAGAACTCATAGTGAGACGGTCAGTGAATGGTGCTGCTTTCCTGTGTCTTCCATAGAAAATGGTAACTGGTCTTCCATGGCTTCTCTATATGCTTGTTCTTACAGAGAAAGTCTGCAAATAGCCGTGGAAGAAATAATGCAATCTGTTAGTAATCCCCATGCATACACTAGTGCTCATCTCTAATACTCAAATATTTGGCTTGTTAACCACCTAGTCATCACTCCCGCAGGAGTCATCCAGCTATTTGTAAACAAAAGGTAACAAGTACCTACATCTGCAAATACTATCATATAATGCAGTATATCCTGAGAAAAAATTCATGACACATGAACCATAACAGTTTACAGTGCAGAGAAGCCAAGCACCCGCATACAGTGCGTGTTGTATTCACCAAAGAAAAGGTGAATATATCAAGACAAATTCCTCTATCAGATATATCACTGCATGGCTGTCATTCAAAATAAAGCAGACATTATAAGAACGGTGGCCTTAACAGGAAGAGCAGTGAGGTAAAGAGACTGGTCAATGGAGAAAGGTTTGCAGAATCTTGTCTGAAGTCTACAAATAAGGAAAAAGTACAACTGCAGGATGTATTGTGATAGAGAATGTGCCACAAGGGGGACTGCTCGCACTATGCTGGAGTGAAGATATGTAGAGGTACAAGGATTAGAGAGACATGGATTGGAGGAAGAGCAGATGACTAATGGGGCGAGGGCACAAAAACACAAGGCAGCATTCAGAGAGGTTTGAGGAGAATTAAAAAAATGGGCAGTTTCTGATGAGCAGAAAGAATAATATCAACATACCACTGATCATGATAGTGCAGGAAAATGTGCCAATTAATGAGTACTATGCTTGATCCAAGTATGCTGGACCGAGAAATGCTACACACTGAAGTCTGTCACTAAATTGTGATTCTGACATTGTCATCCTAACAAGGAAGACATTCACACATGGAAGGTAGAAAAGAACAGGAAACCATGAGTTATTTTCTCTGTTATAATATCTAAGGAGGAGGAAATAATATATTATACAATGACCCCCCCCATTAATATTCCAAAACGTGTGCCCTGATTGGTCAGCCTGCATGTTATAAATCAGACTTATACTAATGGAAAAAGGTCCAGCCGCCCGGACTTTTTCCATTAGTATAAGTCTTTTTTTACAGCAACGGAGAATGCAAGATCTCCGTTTCTTTTTAGACAATGTCTCGCTATGTTAAAGGAGTTTAACATAGCGAGACAGCTTTAAAAAAAGTAATGGAGATCTTCCTTTCTCCGTTGCTTTTTTTACAGCTGTCTCGCTATGTTAAATGGGTTTAACATAGTGAGACAGCTTTAAAAAAAGCAACGGAGATTCTCCGTTGCTTTTTTTAAAGCTGTCTCGCTATGTTAAACTCCTTTAACATAGCGAGACACTTTGTAAAAAGCAACAGAGATCTTGCTTTCTCCATTGCTTCCACCCACAGCTCTGATGTACTGCATAAGCATACGCATGCGCAGTACATCAGAACTGCCGCAGAATACCAGACAGCTGCGGAAGGGCAGCAAGGTGGCATTATACAATGCCATTATTTAAGAAAAGTATTTTTTTTTCTTAAATAATCTCATTGAATAATAGCAATAACCCACTTCTGGGTGTGGGTAATGCTGAATTTACCCACGCTTGTCTTTGTTTGGCCACTCGGACTTCGCCCTCCTGACCAAACCACACCAACAGTGGGTAAATCCAGCATTACCCACATCCAGGCGTGGGTTATTGCTATATTATTTGTCATATGTCTTTTTAACTCTCCCTAGTTTATCAGTGCTAGATTTATGTTCCCTAACATTATTGAATTTGCATCTGTCTCATGCAAGAAGTCCCAAGGTTTGAGATGAAAGTGCTAAACCGTCTTTATTTTGTTTTTTAATACAAGTGATTCTTTATACTAAGACTGGAGTTTGTGGCATTATTTATGAAGTTTCTAAGATACTGCTAAATGCTGGTAAACCTCCAACTTCCTTACTAGACTGCATAGTTTTTGAAGTCACCAGTTAGCATTTCTAAGCTGACCTAGTTACTAAAGAACATTCTACAAGTGCATTTGAGACTGTCACTACTATTTAAGCCACCCAAGTGTTACTATGTGAGCCTCGTTGTGTTATCTGTCTCATGCACCCAAACTGATTAGTTGCACTTTTTTTTTGGCATATTAACCTTCAGTGAAAACGCACAATTACAAACATTACAACAAGACAACATTTAATCCATCAACTGAGCGCACACATGCTCAGTAAACAAGATAATAGAAAATAAAGTACAAGATATTTTTTTAAGTTTCTCTGGCATTATTCCAACTAGAAATAATTAGCAGTAAATTTCTAGCTTTAAGAAACTCTAGTGTCTAAACAGTTTCATATTCTGAGCTGGTATCCATTATGCAGTGGAATACAGAAGACCCCATTAATACCACTGGTTTAACACTTTCTGCTTCACGTGTTCAACAGGTGAGCCATTTTCTAGCCCCATTATTAAATCCATTGTGTCAGCCTCTGTGACCTGTGGAAGCTGATCAGATATGTAATGCCTAGTACAGGCCTTTTTAGCCACCAACATCAGTAAATCTAATAACTCTTGTTCACTAGTGCTGATATACCCTGCAGGTCCTTCCTAAATTGGCTGAGGGAAGGATATTCCCCAAAAATATACCCAACACATTCCCTAGTTGGCCTCTCTTACACATCCAGCTGGATGTATCCAACCATGAGTAAATGCTATTCAATCTAGATGTAGTATAAAACTATTATGTCATCCAAAAATATATAGTTATCATATTCAATGATTATATAACCAGTAAGAGGTCCCTTCAGTGTTGATGAGAGATGGGCTTACCTAGCACTCTCTCTCCAACATTAACCTGTATTTATTAGTAACATTTCTTTAGTAATTATGAAAATCGTATACAAACGACTGAGTAAATCCTTCAATACAGCATTCACTGTCCTACAATCCAAAATCTATTGTACCAGCCTTGGACAGTCCCATATTGTGACTGCAGAAATGTTTAACTTCCCAGCCAGAGATTCATGCAAACCTCCACAATCTACCTCTAGTCCTATTAGATCCATAAATGCATTATTAACCAACAGTTGTTCCCAGTAAGTGAGGGCTCTTACATTTTTTACTTTATTTGCTATCTATTTTTCTATAAATTCCAGCAGGTAATTTCTAGAATCAGTACCAAGTCTGTTACCCAAGAAAGAGACTGAGAAATGGTCAATGCTCATTTAACCTGTTCAATGATCCTCACAGAATCTGCAACACCCATACCACTGTGTTGTAATCTATAACTTATTATCCTCCATATGCCCAACATTATCTCTCTTTACATCACAAATTCCTTCCAGTTACTAGTGTATGCTATAAAATCAGACCAGAAAACAAACTTAAGTCAGCTGGCTCCTAAGTAAAAGTCAAAATCTGGCAAACAGAATCCTCCCATACAGCTTGGAATAGTAGGTATTTCTGAAGCAACCCCAGGTTTAGAGACTGCCCACATAATGTATAGACCAGCTGCTTCAGTTTCTTAGATAAAGCTGTTGGTAGTGGCAAAGGCAATCCTCTCACAAAATACACCACTAGAAAAAGAATAAACCAATGGACACCCTGAATTCTTTGCACCATGTCTAAACACATCCCACCCAACCTTCTCGTAGTATCCCTGAATGTTAACTCTACTGAGTCCTGCAAAGTAGTGGCCAGCCTGATTCTTGGGCAGGTCAGTCTCCTGGTGTTAGACAGAGAGGGAAACCTTTCAACAAGTTGAAGATTGCCTTAGTTTTATATTTTGTTATATTTTTATCCTTCCATCCTACCAAACGCCTTCAATTAAAAAAAAAGTCCAAATCTCTCTCTGGATTGCTTAGATATACCATCATATCATCTGGACACAGAGATATTTTCCTAGTGGAATTAGCCATAGTACAGCCTCCTCAGGCAAACTGCCTCAATTTAATAGCTAAAGTTTAAAAATAGAGTAGAAAAAGCAGTGGTGATCGGGGTGGGGGGGGGGCATCATTGCCTGGTTCCTCTACAGACCTTAAATGGACTAGAATGTTTGGAGCCCACCATAATCCTCACATCTGAACCCCCTAACATGTTTATAAAAAGTACAAGAAGCTGCTGAGTAAAACTGTACCTCTCTAATATTCTAAATAAAAAAGGCCAAATTGTTCTATGGCTTTTTCAGCATCACAGCTGATTAAAGTCAGCTGCCTTTTATTAATCCCTGCATTTCAGCTGTGATTATAGGTTCATAGGTGTGTACTAGGCTAATGGCCCTGGAGCCTTTACAAGCCTAGCCTATAGGATTACCCTGGCATCGTTCCACCTGACCTTAGTTCCCAGTGGCTCTGTCGAGTAGAGCCACTGGAGTGATCCCCGGGGTGAATTTTCTATTTCCCATCCATCTTCAAGATTTCGCTTGAAGATGGACAGCGAGGTACTCTGCTTGACATGTATAGGAAGTCTATTCCAGAGCATGGGCAGTCTCTGGGTGAGGAACTTATCTGTCCAGCATGTTCTGTTGATTGTGGTAATGAGGTTGAGGTATCTGAAGCATGTGGTGCAGAGGGGTTGGGATTTCTTTAGATATAGCATTTCTAACAGGGCTGGGTCAGACATGGCTTTGTAAGTCAAGCAGAGATAAGTAGGCGATATGAGACAGAAAATAGCTGGAGTCTTTTGAGTCTGTCCTTGTAGGGCATGTGCTTAATGCCTAGGATCCTCTTCGTGAGCTATTTCTGTGGCCTCTCTAGCTGTTGCAGGTGTCTAGTGAGGTACATGCCAAATGGGGCATTATACTCAATGACTGGTCTAATGAGGGAAGAGTAGAGAGAGACGATGACCTCTTTTTTCCTGGATACAAAACCCTTGATAATGAGATGTGCCACATAGAAGGACTTTCTGCCCACAGTGACAATGTGGTGGTCAAAGGAGAGGTTGCTGTCAACCTGAATCCCTAGATCTCTTATAATGCCTTCAGTGTCCAGTGGGCTCCCATTGTGGTAATTAGTGGGAACTGAGTTTTTACCAGAGGGGATGATGACGCATTTTTTGGCATTAAGCTTAAGGCCATGGTTTCGACACCAGTCATTGGTCTCAGTGAGGCCTTTCTGTAGGATGTCTGTATCACTTGAGGAGTTAATAATGGCTCCCAGCTTGCAGTCATCTCTGAACTTGGTCAGCCAGAGTCCCTTTGTGTTGGCCTGGACTTCTGAGAAGTAGATGCCGAATAGGAGAGGACCCAGGACCGATCCCTGTGGGACTCCACTCGTGACTGGTTGGCAGTTTGACTTGGAGTCCACTACTTTCACACTGTGTGTTCTATCTGTAAGCCAATTTGCAACCCACCTAGTGATATAGGGGTTGATGCCTAGTTTGGTGAGTTTATCAATAATTCCCGAGTGAGGAATGGTATCAAAGGCTTCAGCCAGATCGAGGTAGGGTGTATGCACTGCCTTATCTTCATCCACAGCCCTGGTGACTGACTCAAAGAAGACAAACAGGTTGAACAGGCATAATCTCCCTTTCACATAGCCAAATTGCGTGGGGTCTAGAGTTTGGAGATTTCCTATATCTTTGTTAATCAGGTCCATGATGATGCACTCCATAGCTTAACATATCAGACTTGTCAGGGTAATGGGGCAATAATTCCCAGGGTCTGTAGTCACTCCCCCTTTTTGGAGAGGGATGACTGTAGCAGTGCTCCATTCAGTAGGGACAAAGCCTGAGGTGAGGCTGTGACTGAACAGGGTACACAGATGTGGTGCCAGTTTGCTTTGAAGTTCATGTAGAACACAGCCAGGGATATTATCAGGTCCCATGGAAGTTGTATTCTTGGCCTTGGACAATGCAGTTTTAACCTGTACTGCAGTAATGCATGGTGCCTGTCATTCTTCTGGTATTGTGATTTACCTTTTGGGGGGGTAAAGTTGGCACTGAATCTATCGGCCAGTATGTTGGCAATATCTGTTAGCTCAATATAGGAGGTACCATTGTGCAGTAACTCAGAGCAAATCTGGGTATTGCAGTGAAGGTTCTTGATATAACTATAGAAGGCTTTGTGATTGTTTTAGTGCCTGCTGCAATTCTGCCTTCATAGCTGGCTTTGGAGGATTTGATGAGGGATCTCAACTTTTTATTGAGGCTAATAAGTGAGTTTTTCCAGTCTTGGGACTTCACCTTTTTCTGCAACAGTTTCTTACTTCTGTCGTAGAAATTATTAATGGTAGGGGACCACCAGATTGGCTTCCTTTTTTTGTATGAGAGCATCTTGGTTCTTTTGGTTATGGCTAGTTCCATGCATTTATGTACATATTCATACAGTGCACTGGTGTATGATTTGGCAATCATGCAGCTATTTTCCATTGGCATGGGTGATGTGAAGTTAGCCACATCTGTGTTTAGGAGCACAAATTCAGCTTTGGAGAAGTTTTTCAAGGTGGTTTCCTTTTGTGAGGGGTGTGGATGAGATGTGAATTTCCATGATAATTAATTTATGGTCCATAGGTTCATAGGTAAGTACTAGGCTATCGGCCCTAGAGCCTATATAAGCCTAGCCAAAGGAGGTTCCCTGGCTTTCACCGCCCAAGAAAATTATTTTCCTGTCCCCCTGTTGAGCAGAGCTGCAGAAGTGATCTCCAGGGTGAATTTCCTGTTTCCCATACAATTGTCAAGATTTTTCTTAAAGAGGGCCAATGAGGAGCTCTACTTGACATGAATTGGCAGTCTGTTCCAGAGCAAGTGAAGTCTCTGGGACAGGAATCTATCCTCCAGCATGTTCTGATTATTGTGGTGACAAGGTTTAGGTCCCTGGAGCATGTGGCTCAGAGAGAGATTGGATTTCTTTAAGTGTAGTATGTCCATCACATCTGTGTTAGACATGGCTTTGTATGTTAGGCAGAAGACGCCTCTGAGTAGGCAATATGCGATGGAGTAGAGGTGGAGTTTTTTGAGACGGTCTGCGTATGGCATCTGTTTGAGGCTGGTAATCCTCTTAGTGAGGTATTTCTGTGGCCTCTCTAGTTGTTGTAGATGTCTTGTGAGGTACATGCGAAACAGGGTGTTGTACTCTATAATGGGTCTGATGAGGGATGAGTAGAGAGGAAAAATGACCTCTCTTTTTCTGGAGGATAACCTCTTAGTGATGAGGTGTGCCATGTAGAAGGATTTCCTGACTACTTTGATGATGTGATTATCAAAGGAGAGACTACTGTCTACCTGTGTCCCAAGGTCTCTTATCACACTTTTAATGTTTAGTAAGCTACCGCCTATGTGGTAGTTCATGGGTACGGTGTTTTTCCCAAAGGAGATGACAATGCACTTCTTGGCATTGAGCTTTAGACCATGATTTTGACACCAAGCATCAGTCTCAGTGAGGCCTCTTTGTAGAATGTCCACATCCTTAGGTGATTCTATTATGGCTCCTAGTTTGCAGTCATCTGTGAACTTTGTTAGCCAGAGACCAGCTGTATTAGCCTGGACTTCTGAGAAGTAGATACTGAACAGGAGAGGACCCGGGGCCAAACCCTGTGGTACTCCACTTGTCACTGGTTTGAAGTCAGATTTGGAGTCGGCTACTTTCACTATGTGGGTTCTGTCAGTGAGCCACTTGGCCACCCATCTTGTGACATAGGGATTTATGCCCAGTCCAGTGAGTTCATCTATAATACCAGAGTGGGGGATGGTGTTGAAACCTTAGCGAGATCAAAATAGGCTGTGTGCACCATCTTCCCCTCATCCATGGCTCTGGTGACTGCTTCAAAGAAGTCAATCAGATTTAGGAGGCATGAGCTACCTTTTACAAAACCAAACTGAGTGGGGTCCAGAGTTTGGAGGTCACCTGTGTCTTTGTTTATAAGCTCCAGGATGATGTGTTCCATGGCCTTGCAGACCAGGCTCATCAGGCTAATGGGGAGGTAGTTCCCGGGGTCCATGGTGGCACCCCCTTTGTGGAGTGGGATAACCATTTCTATGCACCATTCCATAGGCACAAAGCCTGAAGTGAGGCTATGGTTGAACATGGTACTTAGGAGGGGTACCAGTTCCTTCTGTAGTTCATGCAAAATGCAGCCTGGGATGTTGTCTGGTCCCATGAATGCTGTGTTCTTGGCTTTGGAGAGTGCAGTCTTTACTTGTGTGTCCATGATTACAGGGGCTTTGCAATCTTCCAGTGTGGAGATGGGCCCTTTGGAGGGTGGAGGGGGGCGTAACGTTTGCACTGAACCTGTCTGCAAGGATGTTGGCAATATCAATTGGTTCAGTAAATCTAGTGCCATTGTGTTGTAGCTCAGAGCAGATCTAAGTGTTGCCATTGAGATTCCTGCCATAGCTGTAGAATGCTTTGTGGTTGTCTTTAGAATCAGTGGCGATTTTATTTTCATCACTAGCTTTGGAGAATTTTATGAGGGATCTCAGCTTCTTACTGAGGCTGAACAGGGAGTTCCTGTTGTCATTGGATTTTACTGTTTTTTGCAACAGTTTCTTCCTTCTGTTGTAGAGTTTGTTTATGGCAGAGGACCACCAGATTGGCTTCCTTTATTTGGAGGATAGCGTCTTGGTTCTGTTGGGGATGGCATGGTCCATGCACTCGTGTATGTGCTTATACAGTGCATTTGTATAGGATTCAGCAGTCATGCCTCTATTTTCCATCTGTATGGGTGTAGTGAAGTTAGCCACTTCTGTCTTAAGGAGCTTGAAGTTGGCTTTGGAGAAGGTTTTTACGGTGGTTTCCTTAATGGGGGGGGGGGGATATGGATGTCTAGGGTGATTAGCTTGTGGTCAGATCTGACCAGCGAGGAGTTGAGCTCTGGCGTGGAGCATCTGTTACCCATATTGTTAATGACCATGTCCAGGATATTCCTGCCCATGTGGGGGTATGGACAAGCTGATCCAGGGTGTTGGAATTTATGAATTCCAGAAAACATTGAGCAAATGAGTTATTACATGAGTAGTTTTCCCAGTTGATGGTGGGGTAGTTGAATTCTCCCATTATTAGGGTATTGAGCTGTACCTTAATATTATCCAGTATATCGAGAAACATGGATTGGGCATCCAGGGGCATGGCGGGGGATCTGTAACAAGCTACAACCTGGATAGCAGTCTTGCCCAGTGTTAATTGTACTTGGATAATTGCAGATGCATTATGTTGAGCAACTAGCCTGGAGGTGTGAATATCCTTTATGAATATGGACATGACTCCTCCTTTAGTGTTTTGGTCCAAGTTAGGTGGCCAAAAGGTGTGGTAAGAATTGTAGCCTGCTAATGCAGGGGTGCTCTCTGGAGCCTTGAACCATGTCTCTGTCACTGCACAGATGTCAATGTTGTCCATCTTAAGGAGTGCATTTTGAGTTTAGACTTCTAGCATTGGGTAGCATTACCCTTAGATTTAGCTTGTTTGTACCTATTATGGTGGTGTATTTAACATGTGAACCTTGCCTAAAAAAGGCACTATAGGGGCGGCAAGAGCCTTAGCCAGTTTCTGGAATCCCAGTGGCGACAGGTACAGGTCATCTCTAGCAAAGCATTGCGGTCTGTAGATCATGTTGTTCCAGGCAGACAGATACTGGATCCCTTTAGAATGACACCTCAAGCTTAGCCAATTGCTGAAGTCAATCATTTTGTCCTTGTACTGTAGTATCATTCTGGGCGATGGCAGGATGTTACTCGGGGCTAGTGTCATATCTGCCTGGGCTACATGGTCCAAGAGCTCCTACATGTTTCTTTTCATGTAGTCCATGGAGGTACATCTCAGGTCATTCACTCCAAAATGGACAATGACAAAGTCATATTTGTACTTGTTGTGGAGTGACCTGAGTGCATGCATTATGTGGCGGATCCTGGCACCTGACAGGCAGCTGACAGTAACTTTCTTCTTGTTCAACCTGGTGAGAGGGACATCAGTATATCTAACTATAGAGTCGCCTATGACTAGTGCGTTGGGTACGTTGTTTCCCCTTATGTGCTGAGGTTGAGTGGACACTGATTTTGTGGGCTATGTGTTGTTTGGGTAGTGTTGGGGGGTGGTTGCTTGTGTTTCAGCTTTGGAGGTCTCAGTTGTTTGGGCAGATTTTTATTGAGATCCTCCCTGAATGTAGGTGTGTGTTTTGTGTTACTATGTGTAGGTTTAAGTGGTGCAGGTTTTGATGGACTCTGTGTTGAGTGTGGTGTGGTGCAGGTGTTTACCTTCTCCTCTTGACTGTCTAGTACAGTCTTAGCTGGAGAGAGCTTGGCTTCCAGTTAGGCTATATAGGTGCATCTCTCACAGGTTGTGGTGTTGGATGGTAGGAGGAGAGGGTTGTCAGTGTACATGAAGCAATTGCTACATTGCCCCAAGATGCCCATATTCATCAGGTAGACAGGGGAAAACACCTGGAGCTGACCATTAGACATGCCTGGTTAGGTCCTTATTAATTTAAGTACTAAAAACTGTTTTCCTCTTGATAAATGAGGAAAGTTGAGTGCTGCAGTAATTTGTAGATTATTTAGTGCTTGCAATGGGTTTTGAACAAGTGCTGAGCACGAGGATGCAGTTTTGAGTGCTAAAACTAGAAAACTGACTAGTTCTGAGGGAAAATCAGAAGAGCAGACTTTCTGGCACCGGGAATAGTTTAACCGTAATTAAACAGCACTGCGCAATGCACAAAACCATGCAAACACAGGTTTTTAAGCAGAAAGATGAAAAGGATAGAAATGGCCCAAAATGGCCAATAAAAATACAGCTTCTGAGCTGAAACCACTCCTTCAGCAACAGCTGCTCAAAGCTCACCACTCTCACTGATGAACAGAGAAGCTTCCCTCTATCTTAGTAAGGTCTGGGCAACACCGAAACTACAAAAGAGCTCAGAATTCAGCAAAATCTGAAAACTGGGCTCTACTTGTTATAGAAAGGTGGGAAACAAGTAGAGAAATAGGATTTTTGGGGGGAGGGGTTGGTTTTTTTTGAAAATTAAAACAGATACAGTAATACAATTATGGTTGGATCTGACCAGGCAGGGATTGACTATTGGCACAGAGAAACAGTCTCCCATGTTAGTAATAACAATGTCAAGGATGTTGCTTCCTCTAGGTGGGGTCAGAATGAGCTGGTCCAGGGCACAGGAATTGGTGAATTTCAGGAAGCATTGGGCCAGTGTATTGGTGCTTGAGTAGTTTTCCCAGTTGATGGAGGGGTAGTTGAAGCCTCCTAGTATGAAAGAGTTGGGTTGGACCTCGATAGATTCCAGGGTGCTTAGGAATGTGGAGTGAGAGTCTAGGGGCACAGTTGGGGACCTATAGCAGGCTAGGACCGGGATCGCCATCTTACCCAATGTTAGTTGTACCTGAAGTATCTCAGATGCATTATGCTGGGCTACTAGTCTGGAGGTGTGCATATCCTTTATGAATATGGAGACACCACTACCTTTGGAGCATTGGTCCATGTTTTGGGGGCCAAAAGGTGTGGAATGAATTATAGCCTGGTAGCGCAGGGGTGCTTTCTGCCATTTTAAACCAGGTCTCCGTTACAGCACAAATGTCAATGTTCTCCATTTTGAGGAGTGCTTCGAGCGAGTGCATCTTGAGATTTAGACTTCTAGCATTGAGCAGCATGACCCTCAGATTGCATTTATTTATAGCTGTTATGGTGGTAATATGGTCTTTGGAATACCACATAAAAAAGGCACTATAGGGGTAGCAAGAATCTTAGCCAGTACCCGGAAACCCAGGGGTGACAGATGCAGGTCATCGCTGGCAAAACATTGAGGTCTGTCAATCATGTCATCCCAAGCAGACAGATACTGGATCCCCTTAGAATGACACCAGAAGCTTAGCCAATTGTTATAGTCAATCATTTTTTGTTTGTACTGCAGTATCATTCTGGGTGATGGTAGGATACTGCTCAGGGCTAGAGTCATACCTGCCTGGGCCACATAATCCGAGAGCTCCACTATGTTTTCATGTAGTCCAAGGAGGTGCATCTCAGGTCATTCATACCCACATGGACAATGACAGAGTCATACTTGTACTTGTTGTAGAGTGACCTGACTGCGTGTGTTATGTGTCGGATTCTGGCACCTGATAGACAGTTGACTGTTACCTTCTCCTTATTCAGCCTAGTGAGTGGGACATCTGTGTGCCTCACTATTGAGTCACCTATGATTAGTGTATTGGGCAAAGTGTTTAGCCTTAGGGGCTTAGGTTGAGGGGCACACTGTAGAGGTGAGCTATGTATCCTGCAGTTTGTGCTGTGTTGTGGTGGTCTAGTGCGTTTCTGTCTTGGAGGTCTCTGCTGTTTGGGTAAATTTCTATTGAGTGTCTCCAAAAAGGTGATTGTGTGGTTTGTGTTTTTATGTGAGAGCTGTGATGGTGGGTGTTCTGAAGTGCTATGTTTTCCATGTGGTGTGGTCCAGGTGTTGACCTTTTCCTCCTGACCAGCTAGTTTGGTCTTGGCTGGCGAATGCATAGCTTCCAATTTAAAATTTATCTTACTCAATCTCTAGGGAAAATAAAAAAGATATTGAAATGTACACCATTCAATACTTAACAGAAGCTTCAGTAAATTCATTCAGATAATTCCACATATTCTATGGGATTACAGTCTATTTCTCCACCAACTCTAAAAATGCTAAATTAGCAACACAGGAACTGGGAACCAGTCAAGTGCCTCAGTAGATCCTGCCATCCATATCTAAAGGAATTAAAAAAAAAGTCAGTTGTCAGTTAACAGTTTGAATTAGCAAATTAGCTGTAATTACACATCACTGACAAACAATGTCACATTCAAACTAACACAACCTTCCCTTCATCATGTTAATCTAAGTTTTCTGTCAAATTCTATCAAATCCTGTGAATTTTCCTGGCAAGTTTGTACAGTATAGACTGCTTGTCCACAGTCTTATTCCTGAAAAGGAGGACTGGGTCCAGAGCCTCTCGATGATTGTCACTTTCTTTTAGAAGTTAATTCTCCAGAAAATGTATAAAGCACTGAATCAGGAACATTCCTCATTGATTCCTACTTTAACATTTGCAGAGCCTTCTCTGGCATGGTAAATGTTACACAGCCACTTGGCAGATGCAGCCTGAGCTGTGGAGGTTAGATGGGCCTATATCTCCAATAAGACTATCTACAGATCCTAATTTCAAACTGAAATGCAGCTCTCTTAGACCTAATGTTGGTCAAATAGTTGTAATCACATAAGAACCTTGGATTCACCACTCTTGACAGTTTTGCCCAGAGTCCAGAATGTCAATACCACCGTTTCCTTCAGGGGAATAAAAGTTGATTCCTAGCAGTCTAAACCTCAGGTGCTATGTAATAAAGACCCTGTGAGCCATTTCAGTGTGTGTTTACTGTAACTGCATTCATCCAGCCCAAATTGCCAGCTTTCCTCTCATATACCATGCCTTCCTCCCTTTCTGAGATACCTGTAAAGTGCTGATTTATCTGACAATCTCAGTCATCCAAATCTATTAATCTAGCTTTGGCGTAATTGAGCATAACTTCAGCCAAACCAGTCTGATCCTTCACTTCTCTCATTTCAGAGTAAATGGCAGAGAGGTGATCACAATGGTGGCTGAGTACAGAGTTAATGTCTTTTAACTTACTCTCCTCCTTTTCCATGGAAATTGTTAGACCAGAATTCATTACTTAAATCCACAATGCCCACTATAGCAGGCTAAATAGATTGTTCTCAAATAAAATGCAGATTTACTCAAAGCAGTAAATAAAATACAGAAATGGTGTCAGGCAATGCAGAAATCAGCTTGAAATAAATATATAGGGCAAAAATAAATAAATAATAAGTGGTATCTGAAGCCCAAGTGCTATTAGCTCCCCAGGACATGCATTAATTTATCAAGCTTTCACATCGAATTATTACTGACATACAAGATGGCCACAACACAAATGCAAGCAGATTAGTGAGGGCTACATGTGCATTATATCTGTGTGTGTGTGAGGGGGAGACTACTTGTGCATTTTATCCATAGATATACCCATTTCTATACCCACTTCTGTAAACTGAAAGATGAGACTGGCAGACGCCTGTAGCCAGGGACATTTCTTGTGTTAAAAATATCCTCATTCCAGGAGGGTATTTGTGGATTGAACTCTGCTATTGATAAGCAACTAAAGTATAGCTTATTTTTATTTCAAGGCTGCAAAGCCAAGAGGGTGATATGTTTTTGTTTCTGTATTGCTAAATATACCCAAGTTGCTATATAGTCCTGCTTCCACTGTCTTCTGGGTCTTACATTGGTAGAGCATGTGTGCAAACTGGCTAAAGACTTGCCAAACTACAGATCTTACAGTACCTCTCTGTCAAGTGTAAATCAGATTTTAGGCTATACAGTCCCTGTTTTACTGTGAGATTTGTATTTCTGGTATGGTTAATTGGCTTTGCAGCAATGGAGGAATTACTAGGGAAAGTCATGCAATCAAAGGTAAAGACTGATCAAAACTATTGTTGCTACAACAGCCGATTATGCTGGCCAGTATAACTGCCAACCTAAAGACTGTGCCATTAGTGAATCTTATTTAGTGTCACTCCAGAAAACTGGAGCTAAACTGACTTAGCAAGAATCCTGTTATTCCAGCTGAAAGGAGAGACATTGACAACATACATGAGCATAGAGAAGAGTGATTGCATCTGCTATGATAAACTTAAGAAATAAGTGTTTGGGCTGGTATAAGCTTTGATGTACAAGCAATATATTTTCATAACTAGACTTTTTAATATAGATAAACTGGTAAGTGTACATGTATGACTTAAGGCATTTTACAACTCTAGCTTTGAACCCAACAGTAGACCAGTAAAGCATACATTTTAGAAATTTAATTTTAAAATGGATTTGCTTAGTGAGATAAGAAAATCTGTACTGCAAAGTAACCCTAAGAAATTTGATAAGCTGTTAACTTATGTGATCTGCTTATTAATGACATTTTTTTAAATAAAATATTTGTTTCTAAGTATAAACTGCAGTAAAGAGTCTAATATCTCTTTTAAGCAGCAAGAAATGTGTTTATTTGTTATAAATGTGGTGGGAGGGGTCATATTACTAAGCTTTGTACTTCTAACAGGGAAGATAATACTTCTGACAGAAGTGTAAAAAATGAAATGTATGGTTTAAATTATGGTGTTCTGTTATCTAGGAAAACTGAGTTAGCCCCTCGTCACGGTATTACATCCAAGAGAATAAAATGCAGTATATGTTTGGAAGGAATGTGCAAGCCCTGATTCTGGAAGCATGATTTTCCCTGCCAAGCTTCCGTGGGTATAAGCATTTGAATGGTAACCAGAAAACTGAAGTAATAAACATTATGGTTACAGAAAACAGTACTCCTTTACACTTTCGGAATTTGACACTGTTCTGGTAAAATTGTTACATTTTGTGGCTGTAACACTTGATTTAACTTATGATGTAATATATAATAATAATAATAATAATAATGTAATACCCTCTTGTGGCATACAAGGATAAAACCCTAACTATGGCACAAGTGACCAGAGTTCTTTAGTGGCTCAGGCACCTGCCTCAGTGGTAGGGAGGATAGGAACAACTATACTATGGAAGGAGTATGCTCTCTAAGATAGATCTCTCATTGGATCCTGGTGGAAACCAGACCACAAAGAGATCACTAGGCTATTTGAGTGGGTGGATTTGGGAGGCATGGCTGCTCTAGGCCTAGGATAGTTACATCCAGAACAGTCATGCCTAACAGCCCATCCAGCCTCCAGATGTGATATGTCAGCACTCAGGGTTAGGGTTTACAAAAGAGATCTAATGCCCAATCAAGCAAAATAACTCTGCTGGCCCTTATCTGTTCTATTCCTCCTCCTGAGTCTGCCAGTGATGACCACAGCCAGAGCATAATACCAGTGGTAAGCTCCTCTGACAGCAAGACAGTAGCAAAGAGAAGTTGGAGCAATGGGAGCAGGAGATGTGCAGTTGATAGTCAGCTAAGAGTACAAGTTACTAAAAACATTTTTTGCAAAGACATTCCTCATTTTGAAGCACTGTAGAAAATGCGAGAGGAGGAAGATCTGCAGGCAGTGTGGCAAACCGATACACCCATTTAGTATAACCATGGAGAAGGGTTGAAAATCAAAGCAATTAAACTCTTAGCGATTCAGAATTAAAACCAGCATAGAAAGTATAAAATAAGTCAGGATGTGATTGCATTTAGACAGTGAAAATTATCCTGTATGTTATCAGAAGTATGTCTCATTTACATAGCAACAGACAACCAAAAGTGTAAGTGATGTCAGTATAGGAACAGAAGATGAATTGATAGGAAATTTGATGTAAAAATCAGTATAAAATAGAAGTTAATGCAGAGGCAAGAAGTGCTAGCACAGAAACTGAGATAAACAGAGAAAAAGAAAGGCACCTGAGTAAAAATCTTCAGAGCAAAATGAGTGCAGAAAGTAAAATAAGCAGGAAAATTCAGACTGCTGAGCCTTTTTCTGTGCAACTGAAGGTGAACTCTAAGCAGTAAGAATCTGTGAATGAAGGGAAAAGTAAAACTAAAGATAAAATCTTGTTCTAAAATACCTTTGTCGTGTGGGGACAACATAAGGAAGAAAATTAATGTGAAAGAGTGGTATTTGCTTCCACTCATGTACGAGGAGAACAGTATGTAAAAAAAGAGATCACTCAAAAGGTCTGTGCTAATAACCATGTAATTAAAGCAGAAACAGATGTTTGTTTAGAGTTGCCATTTGTAGGTAAGTCATAGAAGAAGATGTGATGCCAGTGTTTGTATGGGAAGAAGCTATATCATTCCATCGCAAGACAAAATATTGAAGAAAGCAATCCTGAGTTAATGCACTTTCAAGTTAAGATACACAAATGTTAAAAACCACAATGGGAAGATGATATTTTAAGTAAAGCAAGAGAGAACATAACTAAGGCTGTAGGTGAAGATAGTGAACAAGATGTTCCAATTACCACTTACCCTACTTTGAGTTACACACAACCTTTTATATAGAGTAAGTAAAGACATTCTGCAGTAATTACTATTGTCAGTATACCTTATAGAACACTAAGAATTATGCAAACCCATAGTCATGAATTAGGTGGTCACCAGAGGATGGACAAAACTAAGGCAAGGATGTTGGCCAGACATAGTGAAAGAGCTACAGAACATCTGTGATTTTATTCAGAATGACAGAAAACTGTACTAAATCCTTACATAAAAGTCCCTTGATCTCAATGCCTATCATAGGAGTACTGTTGGATGCATTGCTGTGGACATCATGGCACCTTATTAAAATCTAGAAATTATTGTTGGTACATACTAGTCATAATGGACTGTGCTACCAAATTTCTAGAGGCAGTGTTGCTATCCAAAGCTAATGATAAGACAATAACCATGGAATTTGCACTGTTATTCTGCAGATTATGTATCCCTAAGGAAATGTTTACTGACCAAGATGTGTCCTTATGTCAAAGGTACTGCATCACTTATATCAGTGGTTTAAAGTCAAACCCATGTCAAGGAAAGTTGCTGATGCAGATGGCAAAGATTGCGACTAGTTGTTCCCTTTTTTGCTGTTGGCAGTCAGAGATGTCTTACAAGCTTCAAGTGGGTTTAGCCATTTGAACTTCAGTACAACAGGTATCCAAGAGGACTGCTTGTCATTGCAAAGCAAACTTGGATAAAGGAAAGCGTGCCATTTAAAAATGTGGTAGGACTCTATACTAGTTTGCAGAAGAGATTAAATCTGGTAACAACCATAGCATGGTAGAACATAAAATGCAAAACTGAGCTTATAATAAGAATAGTTGATTTAGATAATTTAAGCCAGGAGGCCAGGTACTAGTGCAAGTACTCTCTATAGAAAATACATTTCTGGCTAAATAGTATGAGCCATTTGAGGAGACAGAAGGAGTAAATGCAATGGGTTATCAGATTAGGCAGCAAAGAAAAAGAAAGGTAGAGCAAATTTACTACATTTTTGTATTAAAGCCATGGAAGAACATAAAAAATGCTGCAAATGATTTGCAAGCTGAAGTTCCTACAGGAAAGACCAAGCAATCTGTACCTGAAGTACAGCTAGGGGAGTCCTTGTCAAAAGTACAGAAGCAGGAAGCAGGGTAATTTCTGTTAAGAAATAAAGGAGTGTTTTGCAAAATGCCTTGGAGCATTAAACTGGTGGAACATAACACAGAGATGACAACTTAAATAAAAGATCGACTTTGATTGATCGTACAGAAGACCAGAGTCACTAAACTATTAGCAAAAGAAAAAAGTTGAAAAAATGCTTAAATTAAATTTGATTGAAGGATCACAGTGTGATTGGTGCATTCTAATAGCACTAGTTCCTACACCTGATGGAAGTATCAGACTCTTGTAATAACTTCAGCAAATTAAACAACATTTCAAAGTTTGATAGCTATGCCATGCTCAGAACCCATGACTAAATAGAGACCCTAGGCAGGGCCAGATATTTCACAACATTTGACTTGACAAAGGGATATTGTCTGCTGCCACTTGCCCCTTCTGTCAAATCAAAAAAACAGCTTTTGCAACCCCAAATGGTTTATGCCAATTCACAGTGTTACCATTTGGCTTACACAGTGCCCCAGCTTTGGTTGGATGATGAATAAAACAGTGAAGCCTCACTCCCACTATGCTGCAGTACACCTGAATGATGTGGTCATTCATTCATACTCCATTAACAAAAAAGCAGACTGTGTTAGACTCAATAATGCAGACATCTATGTCTCTAGTAGGGAAAGACTCTGCCTGTAAATTCTTGACTATCAGTGCCCAAGCTTAGATATACCCCTTAAAATTAACCTAGAATACCAAAACTTACCAGGTACATGTGGGAAGCATGGCTAGGCTTAAAAAGACTCCCTGAGGTTGTTAGCCTAGTAAACACCTATGAACCTGTGAACAGGCTTGACTATAAATGCTAAGAAAAGTAAACTGGGTATGCTGACAGACAATTTCTAAGGATATTTTATATGAAAATGGGTGATAAAGCCACAGTTAGAAAAGGCCATTAAAGCTGGCCTGCACCCTATACTAAGAGACAAGTAAAATAGTGGACCTGTGGTGCAGAGGGATAAAGCCCCTATCTGCAGCCTAGATGACCTGTGTTCATTTATCAGTACTCGAATTAGAAGAACCACAAAATGAAGATGGGAGTGAGAGGTCAATGTCGAGTCACCCTTTCTAGGGGTAGGGACACAGTCTAGGCTTACTGCAGTAAAGCAGCATTATAAGCCTGATGAGGTCTATGCTGCATAAACAGTGTGCTGTTTAGCTGTTTAGCTGAGAAGTTGTGCATGTACAGAAGTATTTATGCACCTCCCAAAGGCTGTGACTATGGCGCTCACAAGGCTCCAGCAGGGTAGTGGGAATCAGGGCATACTGTCCAGCAGCAGTACCATGCTGCACTACTGTCCTCAATCTTCTTACCAGCCAGACAACGATCAAGTTAAGCCTGCAAGAGGCTAAGGCAGGTCATTAAACAAGGAGAGAGCCGGCTTGGTAATTGAGAAGGTCTGTTCCTAATTTTGAAACTATTGTTTGTCCTTTGACAGAAATCATGAGTGGGAAAGTTCCTGGCAAGTTGCAATGGTCTCTTGAGACAGATAAAGCTTTTAATAAACTCAGAATAGTCCTTTGTTCTGAACCTGTGCTTTTAACTCCTGATTTTACTAAAACATTCTTATACACTGACATGTCAAAGATAGATTTGAAGGGCAGTGATATCCCGAGACATGCAGGGTGACAAGCACCCTCTGTGCTGTATCAGCAGAGAGCTGGACCAGGAAGATAGAGGATACTCTTCTGTTGAAAAAAGTGTCTTGCAGCAAAGTGAGCTGCTTTCTATGCCTTGTAGTCATGTTCTTAAGATAACAGATCATACCCATTTGCTATAGCTGAGTAGACAAACTGATGGCATTATAAATTTGTGTTGGTGGGCAGTATCTGCTCATTATACTCTGACCATGGTACTGCCATAGCCAATAAAAATATTGATAGGTTGTCCACCATCCACAATCTATTATCTTTATGATTCCAACTTCCCTGCCTTGTTTTGGAAGGGAGGAGTTGTAACATGATGGCTGTGGAAATAGGGTAATGTGCCTTTAAAACGTGTATCACATGCAACGTGTGGGAACATTCCCATGAATAGGTAGTTAGGCAACACTTAAATAGTCAATGAAGTCTAAATTGCAATTAATGTTGTGCAAAAGAAGCTTGCCTGACTGCAAAACACTAGGAAGGTACTTTCTTATAAATGGATCATCTGAAGGATGATCCAGGAAGCACGAAGTGAGAGCCCAGTTTGAGCTACCTGTGGATTATACCAGTGAATGTACCTATTTCTTTAAAATAAAAGTTGGACCTAGAAAAGGCCCACAGCATTGGATCTCCCTTGTGTTAAAAGATAATTTCTGTCCTAAAAGGGTTGTGTTGACTAAACTCTGCTACTAAGCCAAGTGGGCTGATATTTTTGGTTTGTCAACTACTAAATAAATCTGTGTTTTTAGATATATCCTGCCTCCATTGTCTTCTTGGGCTTACAACACACACACACACCAAAACACAACTACATACAAGGTATTTGGGAGGAAGGAAAGATTGCCACCCTTTCAAAAATACTGCACTTTTTTTTTGATTTTGTTTGGCTAGATCGGGTTTTTGATTCTTTTTGGATGTGATGGGTTGGGTCTGATGACATGAGTCGATGATTTGGGTACTGATAATGTGGGGTGGATGAATGTGTTTGGAACAGCGATAGTGAAGAAGATACCAAAGGCACATAAGAAGAGTTGAACCTAAAGGGGTAAGAAGACAACAAATCAAAAAAAATAAAGGAAGGTAGCAGTAGATGTAGAAAAAACAGTGTTAGAAGAATGGAATTAAATGAGTTAAGCTGGAAAGGATAAACTAAGAAATAGATGGAAATAATAAAGGCCATGTAAAGTAGACAAGAGGATGTATTTAAGGGAAATAGAGTATAAACACACAAAGACAGTAAACAGTAATATTTTGTGTCATATGAATTACAATTTAACGCTGCAGATTTTAAATAGCAACTATTCTAAAAGATTAAATAGCAGCTAAGACCTGGCACAAACATAAGGCAAAACTGTATGGCAAAAAGACATAGAACAGGAATAATGTAATAGCAGATAACTCTAGCAATAAAGCTTAGACAAGCTGGGTAAACAGAGTAAAAATCAGAAACACTTGAGGATCAGACATCTGCTTGAAACTTGACAGATGCCATGATTGACAGTAATCTCCAATGCAGCTGGCAGCAGAAAGTAAACAATGCTAGGACAAGTCCTACAATAACAGATATAAACAAGCACTGTGCAGGCATTAAGATACTTCAGAGGAGGCAAACATGGTATCAGCAGGTAGATGTGACAGCAATATTATTAGTCATATCAAAATCCATCTGTGTTGAGCTTTCATAGTTATTCAAAGACAGGCAAATAAGCATTAAGGAAGATCATCAAATCATATCTTAGAATCCCGTCAAACCTTAGTAGTGATATATAAATAACATCAGCAGCAGTAAATGTTAAGTATAATTTATATGGATGGTGCATTATGTTTTTACAGACGTCTCACAGTAGTAATAGTTTGCTACACTGCAAGCAGTCGCTCGATATTAGCAACAAGGTGCTGGTCCTAGGGGAGAAAAACAGGTTTAAGATAAAGATTTTATCAGGATTTTTAAATTACTGACCCATGTTTTTCCTCCACAGGAGAACACTTCAGCTATTTTGCTGTAATACCCAGAAAGCAGAGCATGTTTCCTAGTTCTTAAACACACACACACACACACACACACACACACACACACACACACACACACACACACAGCCAGACTTAAAACAGCTAAAGCAGCAGTAACTAAATAAATGATGAATGACATATGTGTATACATACCAATTTTATATACAACCTTGTAAAAAATTAACACAGTTAAAAGTATGCATTTAACTTGCTGTGTAATACATTTAAGTCATTTTCCTGATTGGTAATAACATGAGTTTAGATATAGATTAATGTGTTAGAGGATTAATTTATTTCAAGACTGAGTTTCACAGTATGTTTGGGGGCATGGACTTTGCATCGGCACATGAGGAGAAGTTTCTAAAAAGGAATCATCTGTCTATTTAAATAAAAATGGTGGCAGATGGCTTGGAGATGGAAAGGGTCAGGGTATGACACCTATCTGCAGCATGCAGGTCTTTACAAAGTGTCATGTTTCACTATTTTAGAGATTGAGATTTAAACCATGCAACCTATGTCAGGGAGAATAATGTTCTGACTTGTTGTCCTTCATGATTGACGGTGATGATTGAAGGCTATCAACAGCAACAGGATGCTATAGTATAAAAAGAGATAGCTGGCTTCAAAGCAATATGATGAGATGCAAATAGGTGGGAGGTAGAGAGACAAGATGGAGGACAGGGCAACAGACAAGAGTGCCCCATTCTGCCAAATAGAAGGATGGATAGTAGGAAGTAGCTGCAGCCTTTCAAATCCCTCAGATCCAGAAGGGTAACTTAATAATTCAAAGGGAGCAGACAGACATAACAGCTTAGAAGGCAGAGAAGATGTATTGCAGTTGTAAGGTAATATATGGTGTCTATATTAGAACACCGAACGTTCAAAATTTCGAGTGTTCTAATATCGACCCATTTTCAGCAAACACTGAAAACATCGAAGAAACAGAAAACCAAATTTTTTCCTAGGGAAAGAATTCGGTTGTCCATTTCTGTTGCTTTGGTATTTTCAGCGCTGTGGTGGAAAGTTACGGGTCAGGTTCAGGTAAGTGTGCAATTGTGTGCATGTGAGGTTTAGGGCGGGTTAGGTGAGTTAGGGTTAGGGCGCGGGTCAGGTAAGTGTGCGACTGTGTGGACATGAGGGTTACGGCGGAGTAGGTGGGTTATGGTGTGGGTGAGGTGACTGTGCGATAGTGACGGACCTTAGGGTAGGGTTTGGGTTAAGGTAAGTGGATAGTTAGTGGTGTATGTATAGTTTAGTGTAGGGTTAGGTGTAAGTGTTTAGGTGTATGTGTGTGGATTGCTGTTTGTTTGGTGTGCTTGTGTTGTGTGTATGTGTTTTGGAACAGCAAATATTTTCCCTAGGAAAAAAATTCGCTGTTCTGAATGTTCGATGTTTTTAATTTTCGATTCATAGGGTTCGATATTAGAACACTCAAACTTTTGAATGTTCAGTGTTCTAATATAGACCTGATATATGGCAGTGATGATGGCTACATTATTGGCATTCTACATTCACTAAGGTATTGGGAGCTCAGTATACTACAGGAACTCTTAAGGCACAGAGTTCCAGGAAAATACGGTCCAGACCGCAGAATCCTTTATAAACGCATTCTATGAACACCTTCAGGAATGCATGGATCATGCAATCCCAAATAAAACCAAGACCCAATCCTCCAAATGCAGACGTCCTGTCTGGTGGACCCCAGCCATAAACAAACTATACAATAGAAGGAGGAAGCTACTACATGATAGAGCAAAATCCCAAAAAGGGAAGGCATCTCTGATCAGTATTAGCAAAAAACTATGGGCACTCATAAAATCGTCTAAGGCCAGCTTCGAGAAAAATTGCACAGGACACTAAGGATAATCACAAGGCTTTCTTTAGTTGTGTTAGGAACCTGGGTGGGAATTCCCAGATATGCTCAGAATTAGTCCAAAATGACAAAAATACACCGAGCCCACAGACATTGCCAACATCCTAGCTGACAGGTTCAGTGCAAACTTCTCCCCCCTCTCCCCACCAAAAGGGCAAATATCTATCCCAACAGAGTGCTGCCCCCTGACATCTCAGATGCTCAGGTAAGAGCCACCCTCTCCAAAGCAAAAAACACAGCATCAATGGGACCAGATGGTGTCCCAGGCTGCGTCCTACATGAACTCCAAGAAGAGCTAAACCCAAACATAAAACTACTGTTCAATCTTAGCCTTACTACAGGATATGTACCCAAAGAGTGGCGTACAGCAACAGTGGTCCCTCTCCACAAAGGTGGTGCCTCAACGGATTCTGGAAACTATCGCCCCATAAGCCTGACTAGCTTGCTCTGCAAAGCTATGGAAAGGATCATCATGGACCTCATAAATAAAGATATTGGGGACCTACAGACATTGGATCCTACCCAGTTTGGCTTTGTTAAGGGCAGACCCTGCCTCTTAAACCTGGTAGATTTCTTTGTAACAGTCACCAAGGCCATTGACGAGGGGAAGGTGGTCCACACAGCCTACCTGGACCTTGCAAAAGCCTTCGATACAATACCCCACTCGGGCATTATAGATAAGCTCACCAGCTTAAATATAAACCCCTATGTCACTAGATGGGTTGCAAACTGGCTCAAGGACAGAACCCACATGGTTAGAATTGCTGGAGCCATGTCAGACTCCAAACCAGTTACAAGTGGCGTCCCACAAGGCTCAGTCCTGGGACCTCTCTTGTTCGGTATATATTTCTCGGCGGTACAGGCCAACACGGAAGGACTGTGGCTGACCAAGTTCGCAGATGACTGCAAACTGGGCGCCATAATCAACTCTCCAGCCGACACAAGCATCCTCCAAAAGGGCCTCATAAACACAGAAAACTGGTGCCAGAGCCATGGCCTCAAGCTAAACGCCAAAAAGTGTATAGTCATCCCCTTTGGCAAAAACAAAGTGCCCACAAATTACCACATAGGTGGTAATCCATTAAGTACAGAAGAAGTCATTAGGGACCTGGGGACCCAAGTTGATAGCAATTTCTCATTTGACAACCACGTGGCCAAAATGGTTAGAAAAACATTTTATATAGCCCACCTAATCATGAAGGGATTCACATCTAGATCAGGGGAGGTCATCGTGCCTCTTTACTCATCCCTCATCGGGCCCATAATTGAGTACAATGCCCCTTTTGGGATGTACCTTACCAGACACCTGCAGCAACTGGAAAGACCCCAAAAGTACCTCACCAAGAGGATCAAAGGGCTCAAACAGATGCCATATGCTGCCCGGTTAAAGAAACTCCAGCTCTACTCAGTGGCATACCGCCTGCTCAGAGGCGATCTGTGCCTGACGTATAAAGCCATGTCCAACCCGGAATTAATGGACATGCTGCACCTCAGAAAATCCAAATCCCATCGAGCCACGCTCGAGAGACTTGAACCTCAGCACTGAAATAAATAGGGCATGCTGGAGGGACAGATTCATAACCCAGAGGCTCCCTTCACTCTGGAATAAAATCCCAGTCCAGGTTAGGCAGAGTCCCACATTGACTCTCTTCAAGAGGAATCTTGATGAGTGGATGGGAGATCGTAGGTTTACCCCGACTATCACTTCTGTGTCACTGTTAGACAGAGGCACAGTATACTAACCTCAAAAAAAGGCATAGCAAAATTAATTTAAAATGGGTGGCGAAAGCCAAACACATTCTGGCTAGGCTTATAAATGCCCTAGGGCAGATAGCCTAGTATGAACCTATGAACCTATGAAGAGGAAGTCTACAAACTACAGCATGTGAGCATGATTCAACAGTGCCATTTTGATGGCAAACAGAGATCTTAGCATCTAATTTCACCATTGTGTCCTTGATGGATCTAAGGACAGATACAGGACAGCGGCAATAAACTCTGACATGGAAGAATCTACAGCGGTGGTAGTGGATAATGCCATCAGCGCATTGCAGCCCATAACCACAGTCAACAAAAGAGAAAATTGGATGGGGAGAGAATGTCGAGATACTCAATCTGTTGGACATAGATGGTGTATAGAAAATAGCTGAAGCAGATATCCCAGTTTGGTGGGACCTCATAGCAGGCCTTACCACTTTAGTCAAGTGAAGGCCAACCAGATTCTAGATGAGAATGTAGGATAGACAGTATACAGTATGTTTATCTCATGATAGTTACAATAAAAAGAACACATAGCAACTGCTCCAAATGTTGTCCTACTATATCTATTGTCATTTTCAATGATTCCTCAATGAATGTGTTCAGTTCTTATCCTCCGATCTGATTCAACCACATTTTGCAGTCTAGGATCCAACTCTTGAGGTCCTCCCTTTGCCCATAATGTCCCTGATCACTGCTTTACCTCAGATCTTGTTTGCCGCTCTAGCGATCAGTCAGGATTTCATGCTCTTCAGCCTTAGGCAGTTTATTTGCTAATTGTGAGTGATATTTTATATTTTATTACAACTAAATCTCCTTTTATAAATCAGTGCCATCTTCTCTTTAAACTTCTTTAGAATTGGTAGACTTCTTTTTTCTTACCTCTCTTGAGGTAATCTTTATACCCTTGCTTGTATATCTTTCCTTCCTTTCCTTTCCGCAAAAAAAAACAAAAAAAAAAAAAACTTCTTTGTTCTTCTAAATTGTTTTTGTTTGTGGTATACTATTCCGAAATGGCAGACAAATTTACCATTTCAAGAAATGCACTTCCTGTGAGCATAAGTGTTAGAAAAATATGTATTAGTAATATGCATGCTTAGTGCATTCGAGGTTTAAAAAGGGTTAACACATTTATTCTGTTCACACTGCATGAATCTGCAGGAGCTACTAGAGACATTCCAATCCTGTTATGTCATAAAAATATGTGCAGCTTTGATCTGCTTATGCTTTGGAAATTAACAGGAAAGCATTTGATTTCTGCTAGTATCATGAAAATAATAATAGATGTTTCATTTCTACTAATGCCATGAGACTTAAACAAAGAGTTATTGATTTTCTGCTTATGCCGAGAGAAAGTACACAGCTGCAGAAGCTATTGATAATGAAAACAAAGGCTGCTTGAAAGTATAAACAGTAGTCAGCATTACTTGTACCTAAGCTAGAAATGTACCTTGAAATGTAACACATATATATTAGAACTGCACAACTGAAGAATAAAAAGTTTGTAGTGGGCTAAAAATAAGCCCCAAGGCCAGGTTGTTTTTCATAAATCCAGTCATGTCAGCAGGAAATCCAAGTAACATTTTCTATGTAACACATAGTGAGTTTTTAATCTGAACATGTCATCATCTAAGTAACATTTTCTGTAAAATAATACAGAAAGCTGTGTCTAACTACGTCAACCATAGAAAAGTAACATTTCATAGAACTGTATAAAAGAAGCATACTGCTTACTAGTAATTTAGACAAAAACCTGTATCTGCATGTTTTGTCTCCTTGCAGCAAGTAATAAAGGGTGCCATACTTGAACCTTACGTGAATTGGTCTTTGAAGATTTTTCCTTTGACAGATTGGTCCTTTGGACCGGAACCCTCACTTCACCTCGGATCAGACGGGCCAGGTGGTTGAAATCGTACGGGGAAGAAACCAAATCAGTTCTTCTTATTTGAAAATCCCTCCGACCGAATTGTCGTACAAAAGAGGCCAGCCACTTTCTGATCTGCGACTGAAGGACGCACGAATCAGATGATCAATCACGTAGGCTCAGGTAAGGTGAATCTACTTTTTTCTGTTTTCTGTTTTAGATCAGGGACTAGATTTGTATTGTTTTTGTCAGGACTGTATTTTACAAGTCAGGGACAGAAAAGATTACTGTCTTGTCATAGATCAGGAGAAACAGAACAGGTAGGCAGTCATTCTGAAGAGACTATAACAAAATCCATGGTACCACGTTAAAAATAAGAGAAGTTACATAACAATCAAAAGGGTAGAACAAAATTGGTAATCATTGCACAAAAAGACCCCAAAATCCACCGTTAACCAAAGACGCAAAATACATGCAGTCGCAGCGCGCTGACAACATTAAATATTATTCAAAATGGGTTATAAATATGAATTAGATGGAAAATTAGAAAAATCATTGCTTATCAAACTTGTCAAACAGCTCAAAACCAATTCCAAAGGTCGGGTAAAAAAGCAACGCAAATTATAAATTCCTCAGGCACACAGGTAGATTGAGGAAGTAAACCGTAGGGAACAAAAGAACAACAATTCAAAAACAATGTTTTTAGATAAGGAGGACAATAACTTGGTAATAGCATTGGCCCCTATGCCTCCCTTACCAGAATATGAAGCAAGTGAACAGGTTAGTCCACCCCCACGATATCCTGTTGTCACTGAAAATAGAGACATTGTAAAAGTAAAACCGTTTATTAGAGATCCCATCGGGACCAGGTCTCGAACACGGGCAGGTAACTCAAATGAAGGCATCGAGTTATATGAAATGGTTAAAAATTCATGGTCTATGAGTGAAGAAGAAATATGCCCACTTATAGAAGTACCTAATCCTCAGGCAGGACAAGACGGTCAGGACCCAACTATTTTAGTGTATAGACCCTGGACTCCGGCCACTGAAGGAATTCCCTATCCAAAAGTTAATTTTAGAAAGTTCTCAGAAGATTTACAAGGAATGAGGCTGAGTTATAACTTAAATGGAGAAGAGGTAGAAAAAGTAGTTAGACAAATTGTGTGACCAGATTGGCACATGATTAGTGGCAACTGGAATCCCTGTGACGCTGCACACAGACCCCTCCCACATAGCAGCGTAGAACTAGACAACAGAGTAAAAGGTCTTTCAGACCGCATCTCTGAAAAATGGAAGCCTAGGGCAGACTGGACTTGCATTAATCAATGCATCCAACAAGAAGGTGAAACTATTGACCAGTATTATGCCAGATTATTAGAATGTTTTAATAACCATTGTGGAATGCAGGTTCCTGAAGATCAAACACAAGATTCCCCATATGAACAGCAGTTAAAGAATGCATTCTTAAAAGGCAGTATTGCACCCATAAGCAGTTTTATTACAAAACACATGGCAGACCATCGTACAAGCAGGTTACAGTCATTACTTGAATATGCTAGGCATGCCGAAAGGCATTTTAATAGCAAAAAGAAAGCTCAAGTATTTTCTGTAGAAGATGGAGCAGAAGTTTATGTAGTACAGTCCGGGAAAAAGAGTAAGAAAAATGCACAGGGAAACAAACAATCTGATCAACGATCAGAGGACTTTGAAGGGCGAAAGAAAAGGGGTGAATGTTTCAAATGCGGTAAAAAGGGACACTTGGCAAGGGATCGCAGGAAAAACAAGAAGGCAACCACGGAAGACAAGAAGGGTGAGGACTGACTATATGGTAGTCAGGAATCACTAGAAAGGGATAGCAGAGAAAGGACAAAAGAGAATGTGATAGAGGGGGTAGTGGATGTGACAGAAGAAATAAAGGAAATGCAAGAAGCTAGTGACAGTGAAGAAAATGAAATATTGGACCTAGCTTTATTGAGCCTGGAGCTCTATTTAGCAGACACAAAACCAGAAGTTACACACTTGGTAGAAGGGAGGGAAGTCGTTCTTCTGTGACTCAGGGGCATCACGAACCCTGATACATCCCTCCAAACTGCCAGAAAACACAGAGTCACCTGATTACATACTGGTAAAAGCAGCTAATGGACAGCTGTATCGGGAGCCCCTCTCCCGTGATATTGCAATAACTGATCCTGTTTCAGGATTGACTCAGAAAAGCAAAATTGTTGTTTCTGCAAAATGCCCAGTAAATCTCTTGGGCAGAGACCTTATGCAACTATTTGGTATAGCAGTAGTCCCAACCATGCAGGGTATAGAAGCACAGAAACAAATTGATACCTTTGCAGTGCAATCGGAGGGTGAAATGTTTTATTGGTACAGCCAGGACTTGGTTACGACTGGTCCAGGGACTGTGACCAAAGAGTTAATGAATGTAGCCAACAGCAAGTTCCCCTCCCTTGACATTGATAAGCAACACTTGTTGCACTGTACCCTGTATTATTGTAACAGACCAGGACCTGATAAGGAATATGAGCAAGAATTGTTTAAAAATCATGCAAACAGATTGATATTACGTAACCTGTACTGGGACACAGAAGGGAACAGTGTAGCCAGCTGTTCATTGCCCCAGGAGTTCTTTACACTTTATAAATTTAATCGATTACCACATGTTAGCTTAACCAAGGACAAAAACATAAAATGGGCAGACCTAGGAGAAAAAGTCACGAGATGGGAGAAACAGACAGAATTAGAACTGTCAGAACAGGGAATACAAATACAGAAGTTGAACTGGATAACTCAGACCCACCCAGCCGTACACTTGCAGTCTAGCAAGGCCAGCTGATTAGCATTCCTATTAAAGGAGGAAGAGAATGCCTTCCTGAATATACCAGAAACTCTCTGGTCAACAGGAAAGTCAGATGTAGGACTTATTCGTACAGCGGGACCAGTTACTATCACGCCAAAGTCAGCATTCAGACCACAAAAAAGACAGTATCCCTTAAGAAAAGATGCAAAGGCAGAAATCAAACCTATCATAGCAGCTTTACTTAAGGAAGGGATGCTGGTGGAATCTCCTGATTCACCATGTAACACACCCTTATTTCCTGTTAAAAAAGCAAATGGAGAATGGCATATGGTCCAAGATTTACAAGCTGTAAATGACGCAGTAATACCAAGGGCACCTATGGTGCCAGACCCACACACCCTGTTGAATGATTTAAAACCTCAACAGAAGTATTTTTCTGTGGTAGATATCAGCAATGCATTCTTTTCTATACCAATACACCCTGACAGCCAGTATTGGTTTGCATTCCCATTTCAGGGGAAAAGGTATACATGTGCGCGACTACCACAGGGATATTGTGAAAGTCCAACAATATTCTCACAAGAAATGGCAAGCAACTTGGTGGGATTTACCCCACCAAGAAGTAGTCAGATTTTACTTTATGTTGATGACATCTTGCTGGCGGCCCCCACCCAGCAAGATTGTAGAGAAGATACCATAGCGCTATTACGATTTTTAGCCACTGAAGGACATAAGGTAAACAAAAATAAACTGCAGCTTTGGAAAAAACAAGTCAAATACCTAGGATATGTAATATCCAAAGAAGGTAGAACATTAGATGAGGACAGAAAAGTAGCAATTTTGCAAGCACCAAAACCCACTACCAATACAAGAAGGAAATGATGTCCTTCCTAATTTTTGCCAGAGCTGGATTCCAAACTATGCCTTGGAATCTGCACCTCTGACTGACCTGATATATAAAAAGCCTATGGCAGCACAGCATTTGTTACAATGGACACCAGAGGCAGAATCTGCTTTCTGCAAACTGAAACAGTTAATAGTGTCCTCATTAGTTCTAGGATTACCAAACCACCATAAACGTTTTTTCCAAACTGTAGATTGTAAGCAAGGTTATATGACATCAGTGTTAACACAACAGCATGGGGACAAGCAACGCCCCATTGCTTACTATTCATCACAAATAGACCCAGTGGCACGGTCCTTACCTCACTGTGTACAAGCAGTAGTTGCAGCTGCAATGGCAGTACAGGCTTCGGCCTCAGTAGTTTTATTCCACCCTCTCACTTTGAGAGTGCCTCATGCAGTCGCGATTATTTTACTGCAAGAGAAGGTAGCATATCTTTCCCCTGCTAGGCATCTTTCCTGTATGACTATATTGTTGAGCCAACCTCACATGACAATTGAACAATGCACGACTTTGAACCCTTCTACCTTGCTCCCAACCTCTGCAGATGGCACACCACACCACTGCCTGCAGGTAATTGAGCAAAAGACACTACCTAAAAAAGATCTCACGGATGTCCCCTTGGATGATGCTGAGGTGACATACTACATGGATGGTTCGTGCAAAAGGGGTCCTGCAGGACAGAACCTAGTAGGATATGCAGCAGTTTCTGACAATGAGGTTATAGAAGCAAAACCTTTACCACACAACTTATCTTCACAGGCAGCAGAATTGATTGCCTTGACACGGGCATGTACCTTAGCAAAGGGTAAAAGTGTAAACATGTTTACTGACAGCCAGTACGCTTTTTCTACTGTACATGTTTTTGCGCAACAGTGGAAAAACCGAGGAATGATAACATCTACTGGCAAACCTATCAATCATGCACAGTTTATTTTAAATCTTTTAAAATCTATTCAGTTACCTCAGAAAGTAGCTGTTTGTAAATGCACAGCTCACACCAAGCAACAAGATAGGATTTCAAAAGGTAATGCGAGAGCTGATACAGCTGCAAAACAAGCAGCTTCTGAAGTATTTCTTTTAAATGAGGAACTACAACCCTCTGAGATTTTAGACTTAGAAATGTTAAAGACAATGCAGACACTCACTATGCAAGCTGAAAAACAAAGATGCGTAAAACGAGGAGCAATTCTCGAAAAGGGGCTGTACAACTCTAAAGAAGGGAAACCGATACTACCATCTAATTTGTTTAGATATGCAGCTTTGTTGAGCCATGGGCAGTGCCATGTCTCAACACGGGGGATGGTACAGCTGGTGAACCAGGTGTTCACAACGTATGGATTTACAAACTACTCTAAAAAATTTTGTTTGATGTGCCAAATTTGTAACAAACATCATGCACAAGGGGTGTTAAAGCCCAAGCAAGGGAGTTTCCCTACACCACCATATCCGTTTCACACTATCTGTATGGATTTCATAGAATTGAACAAATGTGAAAATAAAAAGTATTGTCTTGTCATTGTAAATATGTTTTCCAGATGGGTGGAAGCCTTTCCAACCAAAAATCCAGATGCAGCCACGGTGGCAAAAGTTCTTGTCAAAGAAATCATCCCTAGATTCGGCATTCCGGAAAGGATCTACAGTGACAACGGTACACACTTTGTAAACCAAATCATACAGCAGTTAAGTAAGCATTTTGGTATTTCTTTAAAAAATCATTGTGCATACCATCTGCAATTTGCAGGGCTAGTTGAGAGGCATAATGGAATATTAAAGAATACATTAAGAAAATTAATAGCTGAGACAGGAAAGAACTGGGTGTATTGTTTGCCCCTGGCACTGTTGAGCATGAGAACTGTTCCAACTGCAAAAGGATCGACTCTTTTTGAAAAACTGTTTGGAAGGGCTTATTATACACCCCAGTGGAAACTTCTCATGCCAGCAGACCAGGAAGCTTACTATACACTAGCTGAATATATGAGAAATTTGTTGAATTCTAAACATCTGTTGCAGTCAAATTCTGTTTCAGATAAAGAACAAACCGAAACATCGGAAGTGGCAGTAATCCCAGGGGACTGGGTTTGGGTGAAAAACATTAAGAAGAAAAATTGGATGTCACCAAGGTGGGAAGGTCCATACCAGGTGCTTCTTTCGACACCCACTGCAGTCATAATCGCAGAGCGAGCCTCGTGGATCCACCTGACGCACTGCAAACTAGTTAAGAACTTTGAAATGGACAAAAATCTTACCTCTCCATCGGGGCCCTCAGCACAAAGTCTGGCTACAAAGGGGGGTCAGATCAATAGGACTGATCCATCTCAACCCCAGTGAAGAACCCATCGGTACTGAAGGTCCTATTAGGGCAGAGAGTGAGATCACATGTCAAAAGCAAAAATGATAGAATCCAGAAAAATCCAAATAAAGCTACTCGGGAGAGTCAGAGAAAACAGGAATGCAGAACAACCATTTCCTCAGAAGTATTGCATAATCATCCTGTTAACTGTACTAGTGACAATAATCTTTTTGTTGTGGCCATTCCTTTTCCCAGCCACACAAACTGAACTGAATAAGCGTGGAGAGTTACACGTAGAGTGGCACCCAAATTTCAACACTTACCAGGCAATCAAATATGTGTATGCTGAGACCTTCAATGTTTCGAATTGCTGGATTTGCACAGCTTTGCCAACAGCATATGGGGGGTTATTGTTAACTTCAGTCCCCCTAGGAGCCAACAAGACCTGGGAAAATTTAGTCTATGATACATCAGATGTTACATCACAAGATAAAGTAGCATTGCACTTGTCTGTTCGGCAGAAGGGGACTGTGTGTTTTTACAAAAATGATACAGTTCAGGTGGGTTAGAGCAATTGCAATGTGACTGTTCCCTATAGATGCTACAATAAAACTGATAACACAGGTTCCTATTGCAACACAAGCTATGATTCATTTTTTGAACTGATGCATAGGACAACTGATGAAGTAAGACATAAGGCTGACCTCTATAAACAAGTGATTATAGTTGACAAAAAAATGTTTCATCCAGAACCAGGACATAGTAAAGTTAGTACCAAAGTAGAAGACTGTTATTTTGTATGTGGTAGGAAAGCATACAAGTGGTTACCTGAGAATTGGTCTAGCAGTTGTTATTCAGAGTACCTGGTTCCGGCCATACAACACACAGCAGTTTTGCCTCAGGGGAAAATTCGAAATGTTTGATGAGAAATCAAGAAGCCTGTCAATCCAGTAGGGCAAATCAATGCAGGCTGGAAAAACCATCATGCTGTGGGCTTAGGGAAAAATGGACTGTTGCATATGGACTTGGGTGATACCATCATCTCGTGGGCAGGTATATTGCCAGCATATGGAGCAACGAAATCAGCTTGGGATGATATGCTCGACAAGCCACGATGCTTCGCTAGGGATGGCTTGCACCTGTCACCCCTGGGCTTTCGGATATTGGCAAAGGCTCTTGCTACCCCCATAGTGCCTTTTTTAGGCAAGGCTCAAAAGACAAACCCACCTCCATAGGTATCACAAGTGATAAGAAACTAAGAGTAATGCTACTCAACACCAGAAGTCTAAACCTCAAGATGCACGCACTCGAAACTCTCCTTAGCATGGAGAACATCGATATCTGTGCAGTAACAGAAACCTGGTTCAGGGCTCCCGAGAGCACCCCAACACTACCAGGTTATACCTCATACCATGCTTTTCGGCCCCAAAACTTGGACCGAACCACAAAAGGAGGGGGAGTATCGATATTCATCAGAGATACCCACACCTCCAGGTTGGTGGCAAAGCACGAAGCATCAGAGACTATCCATGTGCAACTAACAGTGGGTAAAACTGCCTTCCAGTTTATAGCCTGCTACAGACCACCCTCCCAAACCCAGGAACCCCACTCGGCCTTCCTGAGAACACTGGAAAATATGAAGGTCTCTCCAAACACCATTATATTGGGCGACTTCAACTACCCAAACATAGACTGGGAGCATTACTCTAGTTCCAACACCCTAGCCCAAAGGTTCCTAGAATTTATAAACTCAAATGCTATGGAACAACTTGTTACCACTCCCACAAGAGGGGAAAACATACTGGACCTGATCATCACCAACATGGGAACTCTATGCTCCAGACCAGAAGTGTATCCCTCACTGGTAAGATCAGACCATAAACTAATCTCACTGGATATTCACATCCCGACCCCACCCCCTTGCCCAGAAAACCACAGTGAAAAACTTCTAAAGCAAATTTTACACTCCTCAAAACTGAGGTGGAATCCTTCAAAGCCCCGGACCTGTGGAAAATAATGCCCAGACCGCAGAATCCTTTATAAACGCATTCTATGAACACCTTCAGGAATGCATGGATCATGCGATCCCAAATAAAACCAAGACCCAATCCTCCAAATGCAGACGTCCTGTCTGGTGGACCCCAGCCATAAACAAACTATACAATAGAAGGAGGAAGCTACTAAATGATAAAGCAAAATCCCAAAAGGAAGGCATCACTGATCAGTATTAGCAAAAAACTACGGGCACACATAAAATTGTCTAAGGCCAGCTTTGAGAGAAAAATTGCACAGGACACTAAGGATAATTACAAGGCTTTCTTTAGTTATGTTAGGAACCTGGGTGGTAATTCCCAGATATGCTCAGAATTAGTCCAAAATGACAAAAAATACACCGAACCCACAGACATTGACAAGATCCTAGCTGACAGGTTCAGCGCAAACTTCTCCCTCCCACCAAAAGGGCAAATATCTATCCCAGCAGAGTGCTGCCCCTGACATCTCAGATGCTCAGGTAAGAGCCGCCCTCTCCAAAGCAAAAAACACAGCATCAATGGGACCAGATGGTGTCCCGGGCTGCGTCCTACATGAACTCAAAGAAGAGCTAAACAAAAACATAAAACTACTGTTCAATCTCAGCCTTACTACAGGATATGTGCCCAAAGAGTGGCGTACAGCAACAGTGGTCCCTCTCCATAAAGGTGGTGCCTCAACGGATCCCGGAAACTATCACCCCATAAGCCTGACTAGCTTGGTCTGCAAAGCTATGGAAAGGATCATCATGGACCTCATAAATAAAGATATTGGGGACCTACAAACACTGGATCCTACCCAGTTCAGCTTTGTTAAGGGCAGATCCTGCCTCTTAAACCTAGTTGATTTCTTTGAAACAGTCACCAAGGCCATTGACAAGGGGAAGGTGGTCCACACAGCCTACCTGGACCTCGCAAAAGCCTTCGATACAATACCCCACTCGGGCATTATAGATAAGCTCATCAGCTTAAATATAAACCCCTATGTCACTAGATGGATTGCAAACTGGCTCAAGGACAGAACCCACATGGTTAGAATTGCTGGAGCCATGTCAGACTCCAAACCAGTTACAAGTGGTGTCCCACAAGGCTCAGTCCTGGGACCTCTCTTGTTCGGTATATATTTCTCGGAGGTACAGGCCAACACGGAAGGACTGTGGCTGACCAAGTTTGCAGATGACTGCAAACTGGGCGCCATAATCGACTCTCCAGCCGACACAAGCATCCTCCAAAAGGGCCTCATAGAAACAGACAACTGGTGCCAGAGCCATGGCCTCAAGCTAAATGCCAAAAGTGTATAGTCATCCCTTTGGCAAAAACAAAGTGCCCACAAATTACCACATAGGTGGAAATCCATTAAGTACAGAAGAAGTAATTAGGGACCTGGGGACCCAAGTTGATAGCAGTCTCTCATTTGACAACCACGTGGCCAAAGTGGTTAGAAAAACATTTTATATAGCCCACCTAATCATGAAGGGATTCACATCTAGATCAGGGGAGGTCATCGTGCCTCTTTACTCATCCCGCATCAGGCCCATAATTGAGTACAATGCCCCTTTGGGATGTACCTTACCAGACACCTGCAGCAACTGGAAAGACCCCAAAAGTACCTCACCAAGAGGATCAAAGGGCTCAAACAGATGCCATATGCTGCCCGGTTAAAGAAACTCCAGCTCTACTCTGTGGCATACCGCCTGTTCAGAGGTGATCTGTGCCTGACGTATAAAGCCATGTCCAACCCGGAATTAATGGACATGCTGCACCTCAGAAAATCCAAATCCCATCGAGCCACGCTCGAGAGACTTGAACCTCAGCACTGAAATAAATAGGACATGCTGGAGGGACAGATTCATAACCCAGAGGCTCCCTTCACTCTGGAATAAAATCGCAGTCCAGGTTAGGCAGAGTCCCTCATTGACTCTCTTCAAGAGGAATCTTGATGAGTGGATGGGAGATCGTAGGTTTACCCCGGGTATCACTTCTGTGTCACTGTTAGATAGAGGCACAGTATACTAACCTCAAAAAAGGGCATAGCAAAATAAATTTAAAATGGGTGGCGAAAGCCAAACACATTCTGGCTAGGCTTATAAATGCCCTAGGGCAGATAGCCTAGTATGAACCTATGAACCTATGAAATCGATCTGGGAACTGAGAAAAATGTCTAAACTTCTTGAAATAATGAGCAATGCAACCTTTTCTTCCCTAAAACTGGTGACTGATGAACTGACTGCCATGAGAACTGTAGTGCTTCAAAACCGCATGGCCCTCGACTTCATTTAATCCAGGAGGAGTGCTGTTCCTATATTCCTGACCACAAACATGAGATAGACAATCACCTTGAGGTAATTCAGCAGGTGTCGGCTATGACCAAACTAGGACCAAATCCATTGATGGACTTTTTCCAGAGATTGTTTGGGGGGTCGGGCAGTATCCTGATGAACATCCTGATTGCCATCTGTGTAGAAATGATCCTACTGGTGGTATGTGTTTGCTGTTGCATCCCCTGTATGAAAAGACTGATTAAAGACTTTATAGACATGTCAGTTTCAGAAACCTTATACCAAGGTGCTGAACTTGAAGAATTGTTGAAAAATTGAAAATGCTTTCATAAGTTTAAACTGAATGACTCTCTTAACTGCAAATCCTGAGTAGGAAGAGGTTAGGGGAAGAAAAACTGTTTATGCTTATTTTGAAAGTAGAATAAAAGTATTAAAAGGGGGGAAATGTTAGAAAAATATGTATTAGTAATATGCATGCTTAGTGCATTCGAGGTTTAAAAAGGGTTAACACATTTATTCTGTTCACACTGCATGAATCACCACGAGCTACTAGAGACATTCCAATCCTGTTATGTAATAAAAATATGTGCAGCTATGATCTGCTTATGCTTTGGAAATTAACAGGAAAGCATTCGATTTATGCTAGTATCATGAAAATAATAATAGATGTTTCATTTCTACTAATGTCATGAGACTTAAACAAAGAGTTATTGATTTTCTGCTTATGCTGAGAGAAAGTACACAGCTGCAGAAGCTATTGATAATGAAAACAAAGGCTGCTTGAAAGTATAAACCGTAGTCAGCATTACTTGTACCTAAGCTAGAAATGTACCTTGAAATGTAACACATATATATTAGAAATGCACAACTGAAGAATAGAAAGTTTGTAGTGGGCTAAAAATAAGCCCCAAGGCCAGGTTGTTTTTCATAAATCCAGTCATGTCAGCAGGAAATCCAAGTAACATTTTCTGTAGAATAATACAGAAAGCTGTGTCTAACTACGTCAACCATAGAAAAGTAACATTTCATAGAACTGTATCAAAGAAGCATACTGCTTACTAGTAATTTAGACAAAAACCTGTATCTGCATGGTTTGTCTCCTTGCTGCAAGTAATAAAGGGTGCCATACTAGAACCTTACGTGAATTGGTCTTTGAAGTTTTTTCCTTTGACAATAAGATACCCACTTCTGATGCCGACGGGGAGTGTGTGTATTGTTTAGACCCTGCTCACCTTTAGATTTCTTGTGAAACCTGTACGGGTTTTAATGCCAGGGCTGCAAGTGATATGCATAATAAACTAATTTTGAAAGATTTATTGCCTCTTTCTTCCTCTGTAGTGCCTTCTTTATCAGTACCTCAACCACCCTGGAGAAGTCTCAAGACTGTGGAGACCAAGGGGTCTAGAAAGCTCTCCCCTATCTAATCTCCTCCTTCTACTCTGAGTTCGGAGCCATCAACAAAAATAAAAATGGCCTCTGATCCAACCTCATTGTACTCCACTACTCCTAAGGTTAAAAAGGTTTTGGATCCCACTTCATCAGATCTTATTGCATGTCCAGGCAGGTATCTTCAGATCTGGTTTCTGCACTTGTCTCCTGAGCTTATATCTCCAGGATTAAGGTCTCCTTTTCTGCAGGAGACTCTGAAAGGGACTTCTCATCCTCCCTCAGCCTCCTCCTCCATCTGGCCTTCCTGGAGTCTTTCTGAGCATATTATGGCTAGGACGATGAAAAAGTTCCTTAGAGCTCAGATCCAGATGAGGGTCCTTCAGGTTCCATCCCCCATCAGATCCATGAGTCTACAACCTACGCACCCTTTAGTGACTCCTCCTCTGATCCAACCTGTGGTTTCAGAGCTGTCAGATCTGATGATTTCGAGAGTCGAGGTGTCAGATATGAGAATGTTACCTTCCTCAACATGAACTCTTTCACTGATTCATTCCACTCCAAGCATCTCAGAGCATAACAAGTCTCAGAGTTAAAGTGTTGGTGTTAGGTCCAGGGAAATGACTTTGACTCTGATGGGGCCTCAGCACTGGACATCTCAGGTCCAATTCTCTCCTTGAGGGTGGAGCCCGGAGGGAATGGAACATTAGCTGATCTGAGAGCTTCAGCTCTGGAAAGGTTGATTTCTACTTTCCTGGACCTTCTGACTATGAGGTGGTAGAAAAGGGTTTTCTCCTGCCCAGGGGATTCTTTGATTATCACCTCCTCGGATCCTATTCCCATTCTTAATCAGGATCTGAGTGCTAAGTCTCATCAATTTATTCCACAGGGACAGCCAACCTGTAAGAACTTCCAGAAAGTCCTGGCACAGGGGCTTCCCCTTTCTTCCGACACTTTTCCAGAGTATCCCACTGAAGAAGTTCTTCAAAAGAAACTGTGTAAAAGGAGGCACTTAGATTCCCCTCAGGAATCATTAACAGAGGACACTGATTTTGATAAGGGGGAAGGATACCCCAGATCTCCAACAGAAGACATCTCATTTGGAGACATTTTAGAAATCCTGCACCAAAAAGGTGAATGATCTTCCCAGAACCCTTCTCAGGATTAATCAGTGTTTCTGGAAGCCTTTAGGTCTGGCCTGTCTACATCTTGGGTTACCCCCCCCCCCCCGGTGGATGAACTTGTCTACCTTATCTCCTGTTGGGCATGGAAAGAGACGACACAGTAGAGCCTATTCCCAAATCACTGGACAAGATCCTCAGTTACCACCAGACAGGCAACATTGGCCCAAACAGATTCCTGTAGATGCCATGGTTGTTGCAGCAGCCACAAAAAAGGAGCTAGCTGAACATAGCTCCTCTGTCCATCCCCCTAACAGAGAGTCTAGAGCTTTAGACAGATATGGAAAGTAAGTATATGCAGCAGCAACAGTCACTATATGATCACTGAATAACCTGGCACATTTTATTAGGTTACAGAGGGGCTTAATAAAGGAACTCTGTAACTCTACCCCTGGGTCCATGTTGGTGGAGGAAGTAACAGCTTATTCTTCATGACTGGTCACCCTACAGTCTATATCAAATGCATCCTTGAGGATAATCTCTCACATGGCTGAAGGTTCCTCATGGGCTGCGGGTACAGACATTTGCATTAAGAGACATGTCTGGATGCAGTTGTTTGCCTTTGTAGAGCCCTTTAAAACATCATTCATCAATACTCCTCTTTATGTATCCTCCTTTTTGGGCAACCATTACAGAGACACTTTCCCATAGTGAACAATATGGAAAGACCCTATCTGCCATAGGAATCTGTTTTTCTACTCCACAGAGGTCTTTCTCAAGAAATCAGCATGGAGGTAAGAAAATGTGGTTTTGGAAATCTCAAGGGCCTTTTCAAGATTCACATGGAGATTTTTCTCCCAGAGGCAGAGGGGAATAATTATAATAATGAAAGATACCACCCATGTGGCAGACAAGGTCTGCAGAATCAATGATCTTGAGATTCTTTCTTAGACAGACCCTTCCAGTATTCCTGAAGGGTGCCTGCCTCTCATTCTCTTGGGACAGTTGGGAGACACTTGCCTTTGCACCCGGAAGCCTGGGCATCCATTAAAGACACATGGGGGCAAAGAATTGTATCCAGAGGATATTTTATTCCTGTTTTACAAAATCCACAGAGGAAAAGGAAAAGTCTCCCCAGTGTTCCACCCAATCAATGTGAGCAAGCAGCCCTGGATATCCAAAAGTTGCTAGACAAAAGCGTCATCCAAGAGGTCCCAAAAGACCAATAAGGATCCATTTTTACTCAAAGTTCTTTTTAGTGCTAAGTTAAATGGGGGACCTAAGACCCATCCTGGATCTCAGTTATCTAAACAAATTCATAAAGAACTCTAAATTCTAGGTGGTTATGGCTCAGTCCATTCTGCTGTTGCTCCAGAAAGGTGACTGGATGTGCTCTGTAGATCTGAAGGATGCATAATATCACATAAAAATGAATAGATGATCCTGAAGATTCCTTTGCTTCTGTCTGGGAGCCAGTCATGATCAGTTCAGGGCCCTGCTGTTAAAGTTAAAGTGGTACTACACTATTCAGGTAGTCTGTACTTTTACTCAGTGAAGACACTGAGATAGTTTCTGCTGTTACGACATTCATTTACTGCACACACGGATTACATCTAGCTTGACAATGAAGGGTATATACATCAAAAGGTACTTCATCTTAGAATAATCAAAGTCTCTCTCACAAAAGAAAAAGTCCCAATCTTTATAGTGTCTTTTCTGAATGCATCAGCAGTTTAGAGAATTTGCCAGAATAATAAGTATTTCCGTTCAAGCTGATCTGCTGACAGTTTGTTTTTCGTATCTTCTGTTCCTGAAGAATAACTCCTTTCATCCTTGGCCTATCTTGCGTATCATATTGACAAGACACAGCTGCACACAAGAGTTCGTCCTGACCTGCTTGTAGGTAATAAATTTCACAAGCTGCGTAGTTTATAACAGAGAAAATATTTTACTTCTGATTCTTATTAACAATGAATGCTGTTTTTGCCAAGTTAGTTAAGTGTGTGCACTGTATACACTGAAATGTAGAACATTTATTTCACATTTTCAGAAAAAATCCACTGAAGTCTATTTTAACCTGTTCTTTACTCTCACAATTCCCTCTTTTCATTTAAAAATCAGAGAAAGACTGTTCATTTTCAACTTCAGTTGTACACATTGAAACCTTTCCCAGTTTATCTAGGTTAACCATCATGATTTGTTGAATTCTATATGTTTTTCGCAAATGACAACTTAGGCAGTAATTCCAGATAGTATGACTATAATGCCTAACACTACTAATACAGGATGTATCAACCAACTTAACAGTTTTTTTTCTGATTTTGACCAACCAGTAAAGATATCCCACCAATTGTGAGCAGTGTCTTTTTTGGTCTTTTCAGTCAAACTAAGTAGTTTATCTTTTGCAATGATCCTTAATGCCTCATAATACAGAATACTTTTATTTCTTTTTTCCAAATGCTCTCTGAGAATTTTAGTATTGTTCTTATGTTTTTCAAATTATCCAAGGATACAGATATATTGGGAAGCTGTATTAAGTCGTAATTCCAGTTTTTGGAAATATTCACTTCTATGGGTTCAGTAAACACATAGCTCTTATTATTCCATTTAAGGAAATCAACATGTGATAAACATCCTACAAAAGGTAATTTTAAATTATAACCTACATCTTGATCTGTAACCAGACAAATATACTGAGGAGCCACTTCTATAAACATTTGAAAAGAAGAAGGCATAATAGTCCATTTACACAAATTAACAGAATGCTGCAGTAAGCATGGTTCATAGACAGGCGGATGCTGTCCACAAATTAGTCCATTTTGAGTCTGTGTACAATACTCAATTTTATGTGTTTTTCCTCTCATATCTATATAATTACCTTCAAATTGTGGCAAGCAATACTCATACCCTTCTGGTATGAGAAATATCATAGGTAACACAGTAAATTGACACATAATAGTGTTATCAGTAACATTATAATATATGAACTTTCCTGTACAGTGTTGTGGAGTACAATATGTTACTTCAGTAAATAGTTTAATCCAATCTGTATCAGGTATCCATTTGTTAAACAATTGTCGCCAAACATTTTCATTTTGTAACATAAGTTTAGTTTGTATTTTATTTTTTTGAATTTCCACATACAAAGATTGTATAGTGCATTTTGTCCAATTTACAAAAATTGTCATGTTACTGTCAAATTTCAACTGATGTAGCTGCATAGCATCATAATTGTCTAAAAATTGCTGATAATTTATATTGTGTAGGTGTGTCTTCCATATTTCTGGATTCCAAGATGCTTGTAAATGCACAATCTGAGAGATATCTTTCCCCACTACTTTTAAACAATTAGTTAGAATTTTAATGTCAGCTGCATTACTAGCTCCAATGCCTGTGCCTAGGCCTCCTAGCAGAGTATCATACCAAGCTCTTTTATATCGGCACCTGCCTGTGTCTGGGAATGTGATGTTAAAATGTACTACAACCTTTTGATACTGTCTGTCTACCTTTTTACAGGTAGAAGGGATTTTAACCAAATGGTCTGTATGAACAGAGGTAGGTTTACCTGTTAATATTGATAGAATATATGCCCAATGTATGCTGCCTGTAATGACTGTGGTATTAGTACACATTACAGAAACTCCAGTAGTAAAATTTAGTTGTACTTTCGTATTATTGGGAGGAATACTACTTTCCTGTATGGTATGATTACCACATTTCTTCACATAAGTGAAGACTTAGCCATTGTGTTGATGATTGATATTTCTTTGAATTTTCTCCTTTTCCCAAATAAAATATAGGAACTTGACAACATTTAATAGAAACTTTGGAATCAAATTCAAGGGTTACCTTAGGACTATTTGTTTGAATGTAGTAAAGACCTCTAACCGCGGACCAAAAGTAAAATTACTGGGAACTCTTATGTACCCAAAGATACAAGTAGCATTATATGGACAAGTGAAGTTGTCCAGCTGAGTTTGCCCACAAAAACGATTTATCTTTGAGCATTTACTCCAACCTAGCTTTAGAGTATTATTGTCATTGTCTATGTGGAGTCTGCATGTCCTCCCCGCAGGTGAGTGGCGTTCGAAAGACATGCGTGAATGTGCGTGCCTTCGTTGAAGGTTGGGCATCGGGCTGGCACCTCAGCACCGTAAAAATCTACTGCCAATCATTAGCAGACCGGAGTTCTGCTGTGGCAACCCCTAACCAGGAAAAGCCAAAAGAAGAAGAAGGTTTTTTTCCAAACTTGCATTTCTCCTGTTTGACACTCTACCCCAAGGGCTCCAATGAGTACAGTCAATACAAGGGCTCCAATGAGAACAGTCAATACAATAACAAACAGAATCTTTATTTTGTACAATAATATAACTATCCACATAAGTGGTATTAATCTGAAAAGTTGTTTTGATAGATGCTTTTTCAACCGTTTCAGACTTGGCATTTGCCGTGAGTCTACAAAACCCCCCCCACAAAACATGAAGTCACTTAATGACTTTCAACTGATCTCTATGAACAAGAATTATTTTGCTCTTTTTCTTTCCTTTAACTTTGGTCTGTTTGTACTAACAGTAATATTGAATGGCAATTGTACAGGCATTTTCCTGCCTAACATGACTTCAAAAGGTGATATCCCTGTTTTACTGTGAGGAGTTGCTCTGACACCCAGCAAGATAACAGACGAATGTTTTACCCAATTTACGCCTTTTTCCAAGCAGGCTTTCTTAAAACATTCTTTAAGAGTCCTGTTCATTCTTTCAACAATCCCATTAGACTGGGGATGGTAAGGAACATGAAATCCTTGATGGATACCAAGCAAGTCACACACAGCTTTCATCAGTTTACTGACAAATTGTGGCCCATTGTCAGATTCGATAACTCGTGGCCATCCCCAATGACAAAAAATGTTTTTCCATAAGGCTTCTGCTGTAGCCTTAGCCGTCATTGTTTTTATAGGAATTGCTTCTACCTATTTAAAAAGAAAAACATCAACTACCACTAGAAGCTACCTGTACCCACATTTAGCTGGGGGTAATGGACCTGCAAAATCAATTTGGATGGCATACCAAGGTCCATCCACTGGAGTTACCCTTAGTAACTGTGGCTTTTTCAGTTGAGCATTAACCTCCAAACATATTAAGCATTCAGCATGCACTAAATCACAGATTTTCTTTAACTGTGGATGCCAGTACTTGTTCTTTACAATGGGCCATAACTTTTGTGTACCAAATGTCCCAATACCTGATGATTACATTTCACAAACTATCGTGCCTGTTGGTACTGTATATAAGGAAGACTAGAACCATCTTCAAAACATTTTGCATAATATTGCCCTGGATTTCTCCTACAAGAGTACATTTTTCTAGCTCTTCCAGCAGTCCAAACTTAGTTTGGATCTACAGCAAATCATGCTGCAAATTCTGCGCTGAAAATGTCTGTATGGCATGTACTGCAGTGGTTTTATCTGGTACACTAGAAAGGTGTTCTGTAGGATACAATTGCATTCCTTCCTTCCTTTACTGCATTTTTTGCCATCTGATCAGCATAGTTATTTAACTGAAAATTTTCATTTGTAGCTTTTTGATGAGCTTTTACTTTCAAGATACTGTAGCAACCCACAAGGGACCGACTATGAACCAAATTCCTAATAGTCTGTAACACAGAAGCATGCTTGAGTGGTTTGCCCATATTATCAACAAACCCTCTCCTTACCCATGTAGACATATGCAGCCACAGAGAATTAACTACGTGTGCACTGTCTGAAAAAATATTGACAGGTGGAAAATGCTGTAATACATAAAGAACTGCTTCCAGTTCTGCTTGCTGAGCAAACATGTGTCCCGGTAACTGAATCAGTCAGCTGTCCCATAGAAGAGTTTTCTGGTACTACTGCAAATCCAGTCCGATATTATCCATTGTCCCAAAATTGAGCAATGTCAACAAAGACAGGTGGCCTGTCTTCCTGAAAATCAGGAGACAGAATGGGCTTTTCTGGATTTGAAATTTGCCTAATGCATTTGGGTCGTTTTCCTTCATATCCAATGAAGTTAGATAAGTAATACTTATCTCCTGCCTTTATTGTAACTTGCTTGACACTAAATGATGCCAACCATTTTGCAAACACTGCTTGACTGATGTCATCAATCAGTTTATTTAGCTGAGTCTCATTTACCAAAGCCTGTATGGCATAATGCGGTGTCTGTACTATAATGTCTTTGGAAAAAGCTGTTAGGTATTCAGTTTGTTTTAAACCCCAGTAAATGGCCAAAAGTTGCTGAATGCATGGGTGATATCCCCTCTCAGCATGTGTCATTTTCCTACTGAAAAATGTAATGGGGTGTAAAGTCTTTTCCATTGTAGAATCAGACCCCTGAGGCCATTCCTGTAAAAGCACAACAGACAGTGTGTTGGGTCCAGCTGCTGCCTGTAACACAAAGGGACGTGTTAGACTTGGAGCTACTAATTCTGTAGCCTTGGCCAATGATGCCTTTAAATCACAAAAAGCCATATTTTCTTTGGTCCCCACTTCAGAAAGGGTAATTATTTCTGGCTAGAAAGCATGTCATACAGAGGAACTGCCATGTTGGCATAATCCTCTGAATTTTCAATAATTCATGATACCTAGAAATTTGTGCAAATCCAGAATGGTAACCGGTTTATCCATTTGCAAAATTCCCTGCACCCTCTCCAAACAAGGAGTATGCCCGGAAGGATGTAAAATAGTACCTAGAAATTTTACTTCAGATGACATGAATTGTACCTTTTCACTTTTAACTTTAAACTCTGACTCCTGCAGTGTTCGAATGACCTGTGTCACTTTAGCTAAATGCTGTTCTTTTGTTTCAGACTGTAATAGTATGTCATCAATGTAATGCAGAATAGAATCATTAGATTCTAGACCTTGTAGTATTTGTCCAACTATTTGGTGAAATATAACCGGACTATTTTGAAACCCCTGTGGTAAACGCATCATGACATACTGTTCATTTTGAAATGTGAAAGCAAACCTTTGCCAATCTTTTTCCTGCAGTGGTACTGCAAAGAAACCATTAGCTAAGTCTGTGACAGTAAACCACAGACTTTGTGGTTTTATTCTTGCTGCTAGCTCTGGGACCCCTGGAATCAGATGAGCCCGGGAAGTTGTGAATTGGTTCACTTTTCGTAAATCAATAACCAATCGGTAAGTGTCATCTTTCTTTTTAACTGGCCATATGGGTGAATTTGTAGGGCTATTTCCCTTTTGAATTATTCCCACATCAAGCCATCGTTGTATGCAATTTTGCATGTCTGTCTCTGCTTCCTTTGTGATTGGATACTGTTTTTGAAACGGTGGAATAAAATCTTTGTCACTACCTGCAGAAACTGCTTCCTGTAGCTTCCTGCAGTCTGTGGGCCCTTGAGACCACAACATAGGGAACTGTTGTTTTACCTTTAACCATACTTCATTTTCAGTAGGGCTGAAAGTATGGCCCTTTTCAGAACTGTTTGATACATGTATTGTCTCAGTCATACACAACATGGGACCTTGTCCTTGCCATATAGTGCCATTAGGAAGGTCTATGACAATTCTCATTTTGGATAATATATCCATTCCCAAGATTGTGGAAGTGCAAGAATTATGTATCAAAAATACCCCTTTCACTGGTTACCCTTGATGGGAGAATTGTACTTGTACAGGTTTACTACCTATGGCTAGACATCCAGAGCCATTAAAACCTAAAATACATGTACATTTAGACAAGTCAGGAGGCAAATGCCTACCTGTCACTGAGACAGCTGCTCTTGTATCTAGAAGAACATCTTCCCACAGGTTCCCATCTACCCAAATGTTGATAAGTGGTCGTCCATCTTTCCCCTTCTTGAAGTTAGTCAAGAAAGAGACTTCGGTAGGGGGTCACACCCCTATAGAGCTACTTCCCACCCCGAATCATCGGTGGTATTGGACTGCAAAGGACATAATTGCAGTGTTTCCTCGACTTCTTCACAGTCAACATAAGAAGATTGATTAAGTTCATGATGCAGAGCTATTCACTGCTGATAATTAGGATTTACTGGACCCTCATGAACAAAGTCAGAAGGAACAGTTGTATCCTGTGTGACTAGGTGTCAAACCATCCCTTTGCTGTATAGGGAATACTGACTGTTGAGTGTTTGTGGTATATAAGGGTTGTTGCTGTAGTCCCCTATTACCCTCTGTCACATATTGTTGTGAAGTGTACTGCTGTGTTTGTACTTCTAGCTGCATTACCAGTTGCTGTCATGGTACATGAGGCTTATCAAAATTTTTCTCAGTAAGAAACGTACCCTTTGCCTCTTGTTCCTGGTGCCATCTGCGGTAATATTTACAATAATTTTTAGTATGACCTACCTGTTTACAGGAATATCAAATAGGCTGCCTCTTTGGAGGACCCTCTATAGATTGAGTAACTTGAGAAGCTACCTGAGTGGCTGGGGGAGCTGATGCTGCCCGTTGTTTCCCCAGTATAACTTGCCCTTGACATGATTGCCCTGCTACCTGCTGTGGGACTTGCTGTCCCTGATTAATCCATCTCCCATGCCCCCTTTCCCTTACTTTACTAACAATGGGTGCAGAACGGGGAGTGTAAATCTTTTGTTTATGAATAGCATTATCTTTACACATAATACGTGCTTGCAGCAATTTATCTACTAACTCTGTCAGTGTATTTGAAGATTCCTCATAAATAAGTTTGATATCCCCTTGGACACCTTCCAAATGGTCCAAAAAGGAGCGCATAACAGCTTTTTGAAAATTGGCATCTTTTATATCTTTTTCATCACTGACATTAACTAGCATATATGCCAGCTGGTAATGTCCGGCTTGTTCTTCTAAAGAATCACAGACTGTCATTTGAAACTGATCTAAAAGTGTTGGTGTGAGAGATTGCCCCCTAGTGTATGCTAACAATACTGCTATCATTCTTAGGTGTTTAGTTTGTATTGGATACTGCTTTTCCTGAATATAAGCCATGAAACGCTGAGGAATAAAATTCCAGAAACAATGTTAAAGTGTACCATTCCATACAGTGCCTACAGTTTTAAGAACTCAAGCTTCAAATGTAATAATGTTATTAAAAAACAATTCTGTTCATCCCACTTAAGGAGAGTTTCTAACATTCTAGACTGATGATAAACTTCAACAGAAAAACCTGCTGAGGCTATGCTAGGAGTGGTAACAGCAGTTTCTAGTGCTTTAGAGTGATATTTTTCTAACAGGGCTTGTAATCTTAAAAGATCTTGATTAGCTAAGTCTGCTGCTCTAGAAGCCTCAGATTCCTGTGTCTCTAATTGAGCTCATAATGTGTTTATCTCCTCTCTTGTAACAGTTACGTCATGCTTTGTGTCAGCCAGTTGCTTGTCATATTTTTCTTGCAAATGGACAATTTTATTAATTTACCCTTCTATCATACCAGTAGCTTTACTGCCTTTTTTCAATAACAGTTTTTGTAAGGGTCTTAATTTCAGTCTGTGTGACTTTTAAAAACTGAGAAAATTCTTTTGTACATTCAGCTGTGTCAGCATGCAGTTTACCAGATGCATTCCATTTATCACAGTAAGTCTGAAAATAACCCATGAGGTCAAGATCTTGCTGGTTGCTAACTTTAGCAATCCAGTCTTTAAACTCCTGCAAATCAGACTGTAAAGTACAAACTTTGACATCTGCATCACTCTCTAACAAATCTTTTGCAACAGGATATATAGAAACATGAACCATTGTCTGTGCTTCAGGCATTACTTTATCCTGGTTGTGTTGCAGGTTTTGTACAATACGTTTATGACAAGGCATGCAAAAGGTAACATTTAAATCATTGCAAATAGCACATTTTTGTACATTCTGTGGCACGTTTGCCTTGTGCACATACCAATCAAAGGTGGCAATCCATTTGCATAATGCTGGATTCTCAGTTTTCCCTAGTAAAAACTTACAGTTGGTAACATGCTGATCATACCATGTATTTAAATAATTCCACACATCTACATATGATTCAAACACATCAACAGTAAAAGACTTAGTGCACTTCTTGGCATTTTCATGAATTGCATTCATTGTTAAATGAAAAACAGAAAAAAATATTTACCACAAATGTTCAGGACAAGGTGGCCAGTCTTGACACGGGGATCAATTGTGGGAGAATTCTCTGCTGTCTTTCACTAGATCCTGGTGAGACAAATTTTCGGCAGTGGAAAATTTGGAACTTGTTTGTCACCAACTGTCTGAAAACGAATTTCTGTACTGCCCTGTACTGTGCTGCAGTGTTTGCCCTCGAGTCAATCAACAACGTTTTAGGAAGAGAAGAATCGATTCTAAGAAGGTCTGCACTGGAATGTCATACTGTGAGAAGCACCTCTTCAGGTCACCTCCCCCCGGTTGTTTGTACTGGACTGGTCCCACCACTGTTAAAGTTAAAGTGGTACTATACTATTTAGGTAGCCTGTACTTTTACTCAGTGAAGACACTGAGACAGTTCTGCTGTTACGACATTCATTTACTGCACACACAAATTACATCTAGCTTAACAATGAAGGGTATATACATCAAAACTTACTTCAGATTAGAATAATCAAAGTCTCTCTCTCACAAAAGAAAAAGTCCAAATCTTTATAGTGTCTTTTCTGCCTGCATCAGCAGTTTAGAGAATTTACCAGAATAAGTCTTTCCTTTCAAGCTGGTCTGCTGACAGTTTGTTTTCCATATCTTAAACATTCTGTTCCTGAAGAATAACTCCTTTCATCCTTGGCCTATCTTGCATATCATATTGACGAGATACAGCTGCATACAAGATCTTGACCTGCTTGTAGATAATAAATTTCACAAGCTGCATAGTTTATAAGAGAGAAAATTTTTTACTTCTGATTCTTATTAATATTAACAATGAATGCCAAGCTATATGTTTTTGCCAAGTTCGTTAACTGCATGCACTGTACACACTGAAATGCAGAACATTTATTTTACATTTTCAGAAAAAAATCCACTGAAGGCCATTTTAACCTGTTCTTTATTCTCATACCTGCCCTTTGGTCTCTCACAGCCCCCCCCCAGGTTTTCAAATGTATGGCACTGGTTGCAGCTCATCTCAGCCTGCATGGATTGAGGGTTTTCCCTTATTTAGATGACTAGCTTATCACTGCATCAACCACTCATCTATTGATAGCAGCCAGAGACTATCTTCTTCAGTTGACTCACTCTCTAGGTATCACCTTAAATCTTTTAAAAATCACATTTCAACCACTACAAGTCTTGGAATTTATAGGGGTTCACTTGGATGCAGTGAATCTTCAAGTGTTATTACCACAGGTTAGAATTCTTACCTTAAAGTTACATGTCAGTCAGGTTTTGTCTCATATTTTTTCTCCAGCCAAACTGGTTTTAAGAGGTCTGGGATCAATGGCTGCTGCAATCACAGTAGTACCAATAGCTCATTTTCACCTGAGGATACTTCAGTGGGCTTTGCAAGTAGAATGGTCCATTCTACACCAACCCTTATAATTTCCAATAACACTGTCCAGGGCTTACAACAGCTCATTATTATGGTGGATCCAATCCAATGAGGAATGCCAATGTCGCCCTTTTATCCTTCCTCCACCCATAGCCATGCTAACCACAAACACCTACCTGTTTGGGGGGGGACATTACTTGGGACGGACTGTTCAAGAGACGTGGACCCCATTGGAGACCAAATTGCACAGAAATGTCCTGGAGATGAGAGTAGTCCTATTAGTGTTGCAGGCCTTCCAAAACTCCCTTGCTCTGAGGAAAATTGCTATTCAAAAGGACAATATGTCAGCAATTTTGTACATCGACAAACAAGGGGGAACCAGATCGTACCCTCTTTGCCAAGAAGCAATGAGAGTTTGGCAATGGAAGATCTCATCCAGCCCCTTTGTTATAGTGACACACATTCTGGGGAAATCAAATGTATTAGTGGACAGGCTTAGCAGAATTATTCTAATGCTTCATGAGTGGTCTATGAATCAGTCAGCGGCAAACAGGATCTTCCACCAGTGGGGTCAACCATGCTGAGACCTATTTGCCTCTCCCCTCAACAAGAAGTGCAGGTTCTTTGCCCCAATTCCCCCTGAAAGACAGTCGCTTTGAGATGATCTAGTCCACATTTGGCCCTCTGGTCTTCTGTATGTTTATCCTTCCCTACCCCTAATTCCCAAGTTTCTTCAGAAAGCTTTCAGGTTGAAGAGCAAAGTAATCTTCATTGCCCTCTTTTGGCCTTGGCAGATTTGGTTTCCATTCCTCTGGTCTCATCTAATATGTCCTCCATGGACACAGGACCCAAGTCCAGATCTTCCCCTCACAACCATAAGGCTTGACTCATCTGGACATACCAGCCCTCAAATTAACCACATGTTTTCTCCAATTCCAGTGATGGCTAGACATTCCAGGCTTTCCTCTCCTGTTTGAAGAATTATGTTTTCATCTCTGAAACCCTCTACAAGAAATATTTATAAAAGTAAATGGAAAAGATTTTCCTTGTGGTCACAACAGAGAGATTTGGATCCTTTCTCTACTCCAATCCCTGCTATCTTAGAATTTCTAACATCTGTTTTTCAAGTTTCTCTACTATTAAAGTTCAACTGACTGCTATTTCAAATTCTCACGTCGGAGATAATACTTTTCCTTTGGCATCATCTAAGCTGTGTAAGGCATTTCTTAAGGGTGCTTTTTTACTTAGGCCACCTATTAAGGACCCTGTACCACCTTGGGATTCTACTTTAGATTTACAGAGTCTGTTACAGTCACCTTTTGAATCCTTTGCAAAAGTAGACCTCAAGTTTCTTTCTTGGAAAACAGTTTTTCTTCTTGCCATAACTTCAGCAAGGCAAGTCTCTGAACGACAAGCTCTCTCTTCAAAACCACTTTACTTGAACTTCCATAAGGACAGAGTTGCCCTATGTACAAATCCATCCTTCTTACACAAAGTTGTGTCAGATGCAAACATCAGTCAAGTCGTCAATTTGCCAGTTTTTTTCCCTAAATTTGAGAATAAGGGAGAATGCATGCTCCATTCTTTAAATGTACATAGGAAACTTCTTTTCTGTCTTCATAGAACAAAAGAAATTAGGAGAACTGATCAATTATTCATTTCCTTTGCCAAAAACAAATTGGGTAGGCCTGTCTCAAAAACTACAGTAGCCAAATGGATAGCTAATTGTATTTCTCATGTGTACTCCTTAAGAGGATTGATCTTGCCAAGACAACCAAAGGCTCATTCAACTAGGTCAATTGCTACATCATCTACTTTTTGTCTAGAGCTTCCATTGATGATATTTGTGCAGCTGCTACTTGGTATAAAGCTCATACATTTGTTTCTCATTATAAATTGGATATCATTTCAAGGAACTCAGCTGTGTTTGGCTAGGCAGCACTCCTGAACATCCTTCCATTACTGTTACCCAAGGTTATTGTAGCTGGGCACTCTGTTCCATTCATTGAGGAATGAATGAAAATGACAACAACAAATGTTTAAGTTATGTACTTACCATAACTATGCATCTGTGTTGTCCAGTTTCATACTTCCTTAACTTCCCTTCCATCTTCATTCTTTTTTTTCTTTGGGAATGGCCTGATGGAGTTTGTCAGGAACCATTGTTCCTGTCTGAGCCTCTGTTCTGTTCTACAACATCTTTTTCTATCAGTATTATGGTTGTGTTATATTTTTAGGCATAGCTTAGAAGCAGCAAAATTGATCTGAGGTAAAGCAGTCAACAAGGGCATTATGGATAAAGGGAGGAGCTCTAGAATTGGATCCTAGACTGCAAAAAGTGACAGTCAGTTACTGTGTGTGTGTATACTATATATACATTTCATATATATATATATATATATATATATATATATATATATATATATATATATATATAGTATTATGTGTCTATTTTACTCTTGGAGGTTGATAAATTGTTTGTAAGCAAACAGCCTTTTCCATCATAACAGACTAGCAATTTGCCTCAGCCTCAGGTGGGTGACACTGCCATGGCCATTAATTGTACCTGAGACCAGTCATCTTTCACTCCAAATGGCTCTGCTGTAGCACCCACTGCAGGTGTACTTTATTAACTCAAACGTGCAAGCCCCCCTGCACCCACACCCTCCGCTACTTAAATATACCAACTCTGAGATCGCACTACATTGAAGTAAATGGAAATCTCCATCTACGGAGATTTCCGTTTACAGTTTTTGATGGCTTGCACTTTCAATGCATATGGTTCGATCCACATGTATTTGCGGTTTTACGCTTTTGCGTAAATAAAGTAGACCCCCCACTGCCACTATGGACCCAGGGCTAGCCATGTCCTCTGTGGCTGTTGGGGTCCCTTCATTGGCCAAGGAAGAACCAAACTTGTTAGTCCTGGGAGCATACCTCTCAAATGCCCATATTTTTGTAGAATGCCCAGATTTTTGCCTCATATTTTTTAGTCTCTTCCTCATATAATTTGTGGTTTTCTGGTAGAATCACTGAGAACTAAAGTCACTAAACAATGACAAATATTTATGATTCAGACTCCATATCTTTCAGAAAATGCATGCTAACAAAACAAAAACTCTTATTCTAGAAGTTTATAAGAGCAATATTTAAAATCTTTCCTGATTTTGGGCCTTTATCCCACTCATTATTTTTGCCTTTGACCAGATTAGATTTCTTGCATTTAGAGGTTGAGAAGTATGCCTGGGAGAGGGAACAGGGATGGCTTCCCTATTTTGTCAGAATGTTGTGCCCATCCCTGGGTAAGCTGCTGCTGCCAGTACTAATACTGTCTGCTGCATTTTCCTGTCAAAAAGAAACAGAAAACTAAACATGTATCTACTCAAATTTCCTTAGACAGGAGTCATTTACTGGGTCTGCCAAAGCATTTTGTTCAAGCTAATCATCATTCTTATAATGTAGTTTCTGGGAAAGAAAGATGAGATACTTCTTTTTGTGAAGAGATCCAAGATTCTTAATCTAGAAATGAAGATGAAGGGATATATACTTGATTTTCTACTCAGATTTCTGATTCACATTCAGAGGAGAGTTCATTTTCCAATTTTCCCTGTGGGAGCTTCTCTTTCTGTGAGATAATGTCCAGAATGTGCCAGTGTTTTCAGTGGGAGAACACTGAGGTTTTTTCAGTCCCTCTGAAAATACTATGAGCTATTACAGAAGGAATTTCCATTATCTTCATCCATTCCTCCAATCCTGTCAGCATTGGAAGATGTATGTGCTACTGCCTGCAATTTTCCTGATAGTCAGCCAGCTGCCCCTAAAAAGGCAAATAGGATATACAGAGTTTCTCAATCATTTAAGTTATTATACACTTTTCCCAAAACTGCTCAACAGCTATAGCTTTAGTTACACCTACTGCTGCTAAACAGTTAATTCCGATCCTACCCTTTGTCATTAGTATGTGAAGATTATTAATCAAAGTAAAGAACAAAAAGTAAAGGACTCCTTCCACTAAAAGTACTGCCAAAAATCCAAATAATAAATCCAAAAGTGAGGCAAGTAACACCACGCTGTATATGAAGCAACTTCACTTTATTAAAACAATAAAAGTATCATAAGCGCTTTCGGGTAAATCCCTTCATCAGATGATAAAACACTAGTAAAAACATAGTATCTAATATAGTACAACACAGCCAATAAAAATCAATAATTTATCCTCCTTTTTGCCAGAGCTGGTTTTAAAGGGACATCATTTAATCCTGGGGGTTTTCGGTGGTGGTGCTGCAGTAGCGTTGTCGCCTCACAGTATGACGTTGTCCTGTTCGAGTCTCAGCTAGAGCGTCTTCTGTGTGGAGACATGCATGAATGAACATACCTTCGTTGAAGGTTGTGCATCAGAGCTGGCAATTCTGCATGTAAAAATCTACTGCCAATCATTAGCGGACCGGAGTTCCGCTGTGGCGACCCCTAACCGGGAAAAGCAGAAAGACACAACATCATCATTTAGTCCTGGGGTTTTGTTAGCTCCCAGTATAAGAATCCATTGCATCTCTTTGTATTCAGTTTCATTATACAAGTCACCCATTCTTTGACTTCTATTTACAACACATATAACCGTAAAGGCAAATACATGATCACTGTGCAATTCTATATGCTTGTACAGTGCATTGTGTTCTTTTCTTAACCTTATATCTGATAGATGCTTAAAAATTCTATCTTTAAGTCTGCAATTTGTTTTTTCTACATAATATGCAGTACACTGGTGACAGTTCGCAATATAGACAACATTTTGTGTGTTACAGTCAGCATGCATATTCGAAAAATAATTCTTGTTCGTCCTGGGGTGTATAAAACAGTTCCCTTGTAGAATGTGCTTGCAAGCTTTACAATGTAGGCATGGATAAGTTCCCTTCTTCTTAATGCCTGAATTTTTAAAATGCATAGGTTCTTGACATAAAATATCTTTCAAATTTTTATTTCTTTTAAAAATAAATCTAGGTTGTGTCCCTACAACTCTAGTTATATTCTCATCTGTTAAAATAATTCTCCAGTTGTCTCTAATTATATTGCATATACCACCTATATCATTATAGTATGTTAAACTTATTTTCAAACCTTCTTTAGGTTTTTAGACCTGTGCATCTACCTTATTAGGCCATTTTTTTACCTCTGTGTAACCATGGTTTTGCACTTTGTTTTCTATAGAGACTGTTGTTGTCCATTTCCTTTTTTAATAAATGTTTACTATAACCTTGTGCTTGAAAATTATTCTTTAAAGAGTCCAATTCCTATATAAAGGAATTTTCATTTGTGGAAAGTCTGGATATTCTACAGACTTGTCCCTTGACTATGTGTTGGAGTACATGTCTAGGGTGCATGCTATCAAATCTAAGCATGCTGTTAGTCCAACAAGTCTTCCTATATAGTGGGGTCTCTACATCCCCATTTTCTTTCTTAATAATACTAGCATCCAGGTATTCAATAACTGAACTAGAATAATTCAGCGAAAATCTGAAGAAGCTGGTAGTGGACTCTAGATACTTGACAAAGGATGTTAATTCTGATGTGGTGCCCCCCCACAAAAAGAAACCATCGTCCACAAATCTATTGTAAAAGAGAAGTTTGTCTTTCCAATCATGTGCTGCCTCAAATATCACCATATCTTCACAGTATGCCAGGACTAGGTCAGTATATGTGTTCGTACAAGGCGTACCCATAGCTATACCTTGTCTCTGGCAATAATACTTTGTTTGACAAAGAAAAACATTATTCTCTAATACTAGCCTTAATAAGAAACATAACTGTATATTTTCATCTATATGTATATTCAACATTTTGTTCAGTATTTCTTCTATGGCAGTAATACCATATTAATTTTCTATGACAGTGAACAAATTCTTTACATCTAAAGGACCAACAAGAATTTTTTTTTGAATATGTATGCTGACTGTAACACACAAAATGTTGTCTATATTGCCAGACTGTCAACATTGTACTGCATAGTATGTAGAAAAAACAAATTGCAGACTTAAAGATCTCTCAGATATAAGGTTAAGAAAAGAACACAATGCACTGTACAAGCATATAGAATTGCATAGTGATGATGTATTTGCCTTTATGGTTATGTGTGTTGTAAACAGAAGTCAAAGAATGGGTGATTTATAGTGAAACTGAATACAGAGAGATGCAATGGATTCTTAGACTGGGAGCTGACAAAGCCCCAGGATTAAATGATGTCCCTTTAAAAGCAGCCCTAGCAAAAAGGAGGGTAAATTATTGATTTTTATTGGCTATGATGTACTATATTAAATACTGTGTTTTTACTAGTGTTTTATTATCTGATGAAGGGATTTACCTGAAAGCGCTTATGATACTGCTTTTATTGTTTTAATAAAGTGAAGTTGCTTCATATACAGAGTGGTAGTACTTGCCTCACTTTTGGATTTATTATTTGGATTTTTTGGCAGTACTTTTAGTGGAAGGAATCCTTTACTTTTTGTTCTTTACTTTGCTGCTGTTTTATTGGACTTCTGACACCCATGGCTAACCAACAGACTGAGGATGTTGAACTTGGCTATGTACCACACAGGTATCTCAAAACCATGGCTAGTAAATCTTTTTTGCTACAAAATCCGCTGTTGGACATGGACATTGGGACTTCCACTCTTCTCTCTGATGCTACACAAGAGAGGCAAAGAGGTGAGACTGAATTTACTATGTCACTGACATCTTTGCAGGATACATTAATGATATTAAAATGGCTACAATGGCACAGATTTTATTTTGAGGCTTGTCTTAAGAACAATATTGTGCCAAGAGGCTTACATGTTTTATGCGCAAGGGGAATGCTATCCAGAGTTCCTGGCACGCTGGCAGCATATTAACTTACAAACTAGTAAATCATACATGAATTTACTTATTTCCTTTTTTTAACCTGAAGAGGATGCACTGTTAAACAAAGCTGAAGACGTACATATTCAGCTGGAAAGAGACTATAAAACTGAATATCATAAGAATAGACTTATGGACATACTATGTGTAGCTGCTAACTATGATTTAAAACTTCAACAAGTTAAGTTAAAGAAACTACAACGCGATTACCACAATATTTCATCAGGTAACATCTTTGTTTGGCCTCGCCCTAAAGAAAGAACATGGAATGCTTCAAATGATGTAGCAGCCACACCTGCACCTAATCAACAGCATGAAAAAGAATGCTCAGACTTTGTAAACTTAAAGCAGTCTAACATTATTCATTCACAGGGGCCTGTCTCGTTTAGTACAGAAAATAATGAAACAACATCTACCAATGTCACTGAGACAGTGACTGAAGGAGAAACATTTGTGAACATTCATTTGGGCACAACTGCTGACCAAATGGATGAGTGTCGAAGTGACAGGCTGGACTTTTCCACAGTGGGAGCCAAACCAAAACAAAGTGCCAAGATGCCTGCATCTGTTGTTACACCTACTTTCTTCTTCTTTTTTCACATTACCAGCACCAGTGAAGAAGAAGAGCTTTTCACATCAGATGGACAAGGACTACAAGAGACGATGGACCTCCAATTGACTGTTGATAATGTATGTAACATTTTTAATGATCGTAATATTTCAGGTATTTCTCTTTCTGAATTACAACTATCAGTGTTAAGCAAGGGTTTAAATTTTGTACCAAGTACAGGTACAGATTTTTGTACTCTAATACCTGAGCTGCTATACTTTGCATGGAATGTAATGTTGAAGCAAATGTTTAATGATACTAACAGTGTTCAAACACCTCATGCATTGGAGTAACCTAGCCCTTTTTCACCTATCTTAAATCCTTCACTGTTGTTGTTTGTTAAATCATGTGAATGTGAACTTGAACAGTATCTACAGAATACACATAGATCTATGTATTTCAACTTAGACCAACCATATAGAAATGCACTGCAAGAGCTAAAGAATAATATCAACATAGTTATAAAATATGCTGATAAGGGAGGTGCTGTTGTACTTAGCAAAGAGTTTTATAGCACACAAGTAGATCTGTTGCTAGCTGACAGACTGACTTTTCTTTAGCTGTCACCACTAATGGTGAATTCCTATATACAAAAAGTGCACAAATCTTTATTTAACATGGAAAAAAAACTGGTTTGATAGACCATGAGCTGCTGATATTTTTATATATACAACATCCTACTATCCGGATCATTCAAGGCCCGAATTAACGACCACCACCAGTACTGCTAGCCAACAGGGTGCTGGCGGAAATTGGGCTACTGTTGGCCGAAGGAGGAGAAGAGGCAGAAGGCATGGCCGAAGGCAGGAAGAGAGGAGAAAGGCTAGGACTGTGGTAGTGAGGGTCGGAACTTTGAATGTTGGCAATATGACTGGTATAGGGAGAGAGCTAGCTGATATAATGAACAGAAGGAAGGCTGGTATATTGTGTGTGCAAGAGACCAGATGGAAGGGGAGTAAGGCTAGGTGTATCGGAGGTGGGTTCAAATTGTTTTATCATGGTGTGGATGGGAGGAGAAATGGCATAGGAGTTATTCTGAAGGAACAGTATATGAAGAGTGTTTTGGAGGTGAAAAGAGTGTCAGATAGAGTGATGTTTATGAAGCTGGAAATTGATGGTGTAATGATGAATGTTGTTAGTGCATATGCTCCACAAGTTGGGTGTGCAATGGATGAGAAAGAAACATTTTGGAGTGAATTGGATGAAGTGGTGATGACTGTACCCAAGGGTGAGAGAGTGGTGATTGGAGCAGATTTCAATGGGCGTGTTGGTGAAGGGAACAGAGGGGATGAGGAAGTGATGGGTAGGTATGGTGTTAAACAAAGGAATGCAGAAGGTCAGATGGTAGTGGATTTTGTGAAAAGGGTGGGCATGGCTGTGGTGAATACGTATTTTAACAAGAGGGAGGAACATAGGGTGACATACAAGAGTGGAGAAAGATGCACACAGGTGGATTATATCTTATGTAGGAGGGCCAGTTTGAAGGAGATTGGAGACTGTAAAGTGGTGACCGGAGAAAGTGTAGTTAGGCAGCATAGGATGATGGTTTGTAGGATGACGTTGGTGATCAAGAAGAGGAGGAGGAGTGTGAGGGCAGCACCAAGGATCAAATGGTGGAAATTGAAAAAAGGGTAATTGTGAGGTGGAGTTCAGGGATGAGTTATGACAGGCACTGGGTGGCAGTGAAGAGTTACCAAATAACTGGGTAACTACAGCATAGCTAGTAAGGGAGACTGCTAGAAAGGTGCTTGGTATCACATTGGGACAGAGGAAGGACGACAAGGAGACATGGTGGTGGAATGAGGAAGTACAGAAGAGTATACAGGCAAAGAGGTTGGCAAAGAAGACGTGGGATTATCAGAGAGATGAAGAAAGTAGACAGGAGTATAAGGAGATGAGGTGCATGGCAAAGCAAGAGGTGGTGAAGGCTAAGGATAAGGCATATGAAGAGTTGTATGAAAGGTTGGACACTAAGGAGGGAGAAAAGGATCTGTACTGATTGGCTATACAGAGGGACCGAGCTAGGAAAGATGTGCAGCAGGTAAAGGTGATAAAGAATAATGAGGGAAACATACTCACAAGCGAGGCGAGTGTGTTGAGGAAATGGAAAGAGTACTTTGAGGGGTTGATGAATTACAAGAATGAGAGAGAGAGAGAAGGTTGGATGATGTAGGGATAGTGAATCATGAAGTGCAATGGATTAGCAAGGAGGAAGTAAGGATAGCTATGAAGAGAATGAAGAATGGAAAGGCTGTTGGCTCAGATGACATACCTGTGGAAGCATGGAGGTGTTTAGGTGAAATGGCAGTGGAGTTTTTAACCAGATTGTTTAACAAAATCTTAGAAAGTGAGAGGATGCCTGAGGAATGGAGAAAAAGTGTTTTGGTACTGATTTTTAAGAATAAGGGTGATGTGCAGAGCTGTAGTAACTACAGAGGGATTAAACTGATCAGTCACAGCATGAAGTTATGGAGAAGAGTAGTGGAAACTAGGTTAAGAAGGGACGTGATGATTAGTGAATAGCAGTATGGTTTCATGCCGGGAAAGAGCACTACAGATGCGCTGTTTGCTCTGAGAGTGTTGATGGAGAAGTAGAGAGAATGTCAGAAAGAGTTGCATTGTGTTTTTGTAGACATAGAGAAAGCATATGACAGGGTGTCTAGAGAGGTGTTGTGGTATTGTATGAGGAAGTCAGGAATGTCAGAGAAGTATGTAAGAGTGGTACAGGATATGTACGAGGGTAGTGTGACAGTGGTGAGGTCTGTGGTGGAAGTGATGGATGCGTTTAAGGTGGAGGTGGGGTTACATCAAGGATCAGCTCTGAGCCTTTTCTTATTTGCAATGGTGATGGACAGGTTGACAGGCGAGATCAGACAGGAGTCCCCATGGACTATGATGTTTGCAGATGACATTGTGATCTGTAGTGAGAGTAGGGAACAGGTAGAGGAGACCCTGGAGAGATGGAGATATGCTCTAGAGAGAAGAGGAATGAAGGTCAGCAGGACTAAAACAGAATATATGTGTGTGAATGAGAGGGAGGATAGAAGAATGGTGAGGATGCAAGGAGTAGAGGTGGCGAAGGTGGATGAGTTTAAATACTTGGGGTCAATAGTTCAGAGTAACGCTGAGTGTGGAAGAGAGGTGAAGAAGAGAGTACAGGCAGGATGGAGTGGGTGGAGAAGAGTGTCAGGAGTGATTTGTGACAGACGAGTACCTGTAAGAGTGAAAGGGAAGGTCTACAAGAGGGTAGTGAGACCAGCTATGTTATATGGGTTGGAGACAGTGGCATTGACAAAAAAGCAGGAGTTTGAGCTGGATGTCACAGAGTTAAAGATGTTAAGATTTGCACTGGGTGTGACGAGGGTGGACAGGATTAGGAATAAGTATATTAGAGGGTCAGCCCAGGTTGGTTGGTTTGGAGACAAAGCCAGAGAGGCAAGATTACGTTGGTTTGGACATGTGCTGAGGAGGGATGCTGAGTATATTGGGAAAAAGATGCTAAGGATGAAGCTACCAGGTAACAGAAAAAGAGGAAGGCCTAAGATAGGGTTTATGGATGTGGTGAGAGAGGACATGCAGATGGTTGGTGTGACAGAGCAGGATGCAGAGAACAGGAAGAAATGGAAACAGGTGATCTGCTGTGACGACCCCTAATGGGAACAGCCGAAAGATGATGATGATGAGGCTCATATGTTAGTTAAAGTTTGCTCTGACTACTTGTGTATGAGGAACATTTTGTCTACAGTTTCTGCTTTAAATAATTTACAGTCCCTACTCATTGTTTAGTGTCTGTGTATAACTCGGCTGACGCTATGGCTGCTGGGACTGTTTTGATAAGGTTTGCCTGGCTGCATTTGTAGAACCTCCCAGATCATTTTAAACATAATATTTTAAATCTGTCTTTGGATAGCAATTAGTTTTTGGTCTCTCTGCTGCAGAGGTGACCAAAACGTGTGATGAAATCGTTAAGCTGATACAGAGAATCTCTAAACATTTTTAGCCTACATTTTTTTTTCAAATTTACTAAGGAATTGTCTAAGCCCTCATACAATTTTGTCAAAAAATAAACAGATGTTTAAGAAGAAATGTCAAGGGAACCTCCCAAAACCAAGGACAGTCCAACAAGTCAGCATGACTATTTAAGTGACCCCCCCCTCTCCAAACCACCCTAGAAGACCCATTTCCCTTCCAGAAAGTCTGAATCTCCACTTGTCCCTTTGGCAACAGTTTCAACAAATGGAGTCCAAAGGTCATTCATCAAGGTTACATATGGCACTGGAAGGAAATACCTCTTTCCAGCGGATAATCCCTCATCCATCAGACCAGATTCTTTTTATTTCCACCTGTTCTTCATCCCTTGTTGTCCTAAGATATGATAGAAACAGTTCCTACTTCCCAGGTGGGGAAAGGTTTTCATTTAAGGATGCTTTTAGTGCCAATGAAAAAAATGCTTGAAGACCAGTTTTAGATTTTTCTTTCCTAAACCTGCTTGTGATAGTACTCAGTTTCAAAATGATGTCACTTCTCAACCTGTTGCCTCTTCTTCCTCATTCAAGTTTCCCCATAATGCTAGATGCTTATGATCACATCTCTGTTCATCCTGACTTAAGGTGCTTCTTCAGGCTTTGTGTGTCTCGATTTTATTATCAGTTGTCTGCCTTACTCTTTGGACAATTCACCACACCAAGAGTTTTCATAGTGTTTAGCTCTAGCTATAGTTCATTGCAGGCTACAGAATCTCTATATTTTTCCATATTTAGAGGACTTGCTTATCTTTGGAGAGTTGTTTTGTAAAGTGTCAAGGATCACTCACTTTAGTGAGAGTGAGTTCCAAAAGAACATTCAGAAGTCCTTTTTGACTCCTCAAACAGGATAGTGTTTCTGGGGTGTCCGCTAGACACCTCAGATCAAAGAGATTTTCTTCCACTGGAAAAAATAGATTTATACATACATCTGTTTCTAAGGTTTTACACTCAGATTTTTATCACTGTAAGGGGATACCTCAGGATTTTAGGCCTCATTGCATCTATGATTTTCATGATACCCATGACAATGCTCCACATGAGAAAGATATAATGTTGTCTTAAGTTTCTTTGGTCACAGCACCAACATCCTATGTCTTCAAATCCCAGTATTAGAGTTTGTCAGAAAAGAAACTTGGTGGAGACAGCAAATAACCTTCAGCCCAGGTCATCCCTTCTAGCTCCCTGTTCCAAAGCAGTCAGTCACCACAGATGTCAAAAACTTTGCTTGGGGATAAAAGTGCAAGGTGCATGAGACATCAAGGGTTAGATGCAAGTACATAAATATAAAAGAGATGCTTTCCCTGAACAGGGTACTCAACTCTCTGAACAATTTTTGGTTTCCAGGACCTCTTCAGGTTGTTACAGACAATTCTACAGTCATGTGGCACATCAACAAGTGGGGGAACCAGGCTGTTCCCCCTTTGCAGACTAGCCATGTTAACTTGGGATATAGCCTCACAGCACAGTCTCTCTACTAGCATCCTACATTCTGTTAGAGCAAAATTGTGTGGAAGACAACCTGAGCAGGGCAAGGCAGATCTTCATAAATAGAAACTAGATCAGGTAGTCTTCCAAGATTTGATACATCTATGGGGAGTTCCTCAAGTGGACCTATTTGCCTCTTCTTTCAACAGTGAGCTAGTAAGATTCTTCGACAGAACTCCATCCAAGAAAGCCTAGAATACAGATACTTTTTCTTTTCCTTGGACAGAAATCTTCCTGTATGCTTTTCCACCCTTTCCACTGATATTCAAGGTACTTCTGAAGTTTAAAAAGAAATCTCCCTAGATCATTGAGGTGACTACCTTCTGACCCAGGCAGTCGTGATTCTCACTTCTTTTGGAAATAGCCAGGGGCAATTAGCACAAGCTTTCTCACAAACTGTATCTACTCACAAAAGAAAAGGCATTTGATACACCCCTTCCTCAGTCAACTTCAATTGGCTGCCTGGATGATAAGGTCTTAATTCCCTTTAAGCACCTGTTTACTTAGGATGTGGAGCAGGTACTGATGGAGGCAAGAAAGCCTGCTATTAGAAAAATCATATTTTAGTAAATGGAAAATGTTTTCTAGTTGGTGTCAACAACTTAATCAGCACCTACTCAGGGCTAGTTCTTCTCTGATTTATATTTGTGTGAGTTACTATCCTAGGGCATTTCTTACTTTTCTGTTAAGGTTAATTTATCAGCCATTTCAGCATGTCTGCCCACAGATCGTCCTCTTTCATTGCATTCTCATATTAAAATGTTTTTGAAATAGATTTTGCATAAGTTAAAATGGTGGCCCATTGGGATCTTAATTTTGTTTTAGAGATGCTAACACTTGCTCCATTTGAACCAGCTGACCTGGCTGACTCGAGGTTCTTAACATGGAAAACAATTTTTCTGATTGCTTTGACCTGAGCAAGAAGGGTATCTGAGTTGCAAGCTTTTATAGTGAGTCAACCCTGTTTCATTTTCCATAATGACAAGGCTCGTTTGAGAACAAAATCCTTCTTTTATGCCTAAACTGGTATCAGAGCTTACTTTAAACCAAACTATCCATCTAGACACTTTCTTTCTCAAACCAAAAAATGCGGGCGAAAGAATACTCCATATGTTGGATGTCCACAGACAGCTCAGATACTACCTTGACAAAGCCAGATCTTTTGCATATTCTGTTCACTTGCTCATTTCTTTTGAAGGTAAGAAGAAGGGACAACCTGTGTCAAAACAGACTATTCTATGTGGTTGTCTAAGGCTATTACCTTTTGTTATACTCACTACAATAAAGCTATATTGAACAGGATCAAGGCGCACTTTACAAGGGCTTTGTCTTCATCTATGGCTTTGTGGAAAAGGCTATATTCTAGAGGTATTCTAGAAAGTGTAACTTGGTCCTCTGTAGATACTTTTACAATGCACTATTCGATTGATTCTTTCTCTTGGGCTAGAGCAGGCTTTGCTAGGAACATTCTCCAGGAGCTCCCGAACTCTTCAGAAATATCCAAAAACCCACCTAACACATTTAAATACAAAATTCAAAACTCAAGTGACTTCGAACATCCAATAATGTCGCAACAATAATAACCAATTAAGGTAAAATTCATGCTCCAAATTAGTTCTATACAAACTTCAGCTATTAAATAAAAATGTAACACATTTTTTGTATCTATAAAATACAATAATGCTTAATACAAATATTACTGTAACCTAGACAATTGTAAAAAACACTTAATATTTATGGTCTCATTGAGACCAGGTGATTGATTAGCTATTAACCTGATCTGCCATAAACTTTCTTTACATTTTAATAAAATTTTGTAATCACCACAAAAAATCATCAGCATTGACTTTTTCCAAAACAAAAAAGGAAAATTTCTTAAAATTATTACACAACATAGCATGTCGAGCTAACGCATTAGATGAATCCCTTTTCTTAATGGCCAGGACATGTTCATATATCCTTTTGTGTAAATTTCTAATAATTTTGCCCACATAGAAATTATTGCAAGAATTACAGAATGCTGAATAAACTACATTGCTTGTATCACATGTGTAAAAGTCCTTGGACCAAATGGACATATCTAAATTCAACTGATGAACTCTTAAGAAACCTACATTGCCTACAATGGCCACATGAATAGGTGCCTAATTTAGTTGACCTCACTTACAACTCAGTAGATGTTTTACTCTCTTAAATTGTCTTAATGTTAACTATCTTTTTGTAAGTGAATAAGGGTTTTTTGCCCAAAGCTTTGACCAACTCTGGGTTACCAAGTACAACTTTCCAATTGTCTGAAATGATAGCCCTGATCAATCCCATTTCATTCATAATAGGAATCGGAAAGGCCAGCCTATAGTCATTAACAGTCAAAAGGTTTTCACATAAAGGTTGTTTAAAGCTGCCACAACCATCCCCTTGTATAGACAAAATTGGTCTTGTTGAGCCATTTCTTAAAACATTGACTTCATCAGTAGTTCTTTTTAACCATCTCTGATCATACCTCCTCTGTACAAAAAAACTGAAAAGTTTGATGACTTCTTTGTTAAACACAATCTATTCACTAGTAAAACAACTTAGCCTAATGAACTGATCTTTCACCACACCCCTCTTCATATGTCTGGGATGTAACCTGTCCTTATGCAAATACTGATTTACAAATGTTGATTTCCTGTAAATCCAGCTTGTAAACATCAAGTTAGAATGATCAAAGCTCAGGTGTACATCTAAGAAGTCAATTTGTTCAACAAAATTACCTATAGTGAACTTAAGGAACTTGGTAGTATTATTCAGATAACACACAAAGGAAAGAAAAGTACTATATTCACCTTTCCAATGAAAAACAAGATCATCTATGTAACGCCTATAAAATAGATGTTTACAGCAAAGGGATGTCCAACAAGATATTTCTGCTCCCACATAGCCATAACTAGATTAGCAAAGGAAGGTGCTACTCTTGAGCCCATTGCTACTCCTGAAATTTGCTGAAACAATCCATTTTCAAACTTGAAAAAATTGTTTTCAAGAACCAACTCCATTAGAGCACATATAGTGTTAATTTTGGAGTTATCTGTACTGGTATGTAGACTTAAATATTCTCTAAGAAATTCTAAACCCATGTCCTGATCTATACATGTGTATAGTGAGATAGCCTCCAATGATGCAAAAACAAATGGTGAATGTATACCTTCAATTTTGTTCAAAAGTTCTAACAAATGCCATGAATCACATAGATAAAATTGTGACTTTTGAACAAGTGGATTAAGTACACTGTCCAACCATATTGAAATGGGTTCAGTTTTAGAACCAGCTGCTGATACAATTGGATGAAATGGAGGATGTTCTTTATCTTTGTGTACTTTCGGAATACTGAACAGTACAGCTAATTTTGGATGTTCCACCTGCAGATAACGGTAGACTTGATAATCTAAACTGCCTTCATTAAATAAATCAAACAAAGTAGTATTTACTCTCAAAAAGCTTTGTTTGATGAATTCTTATGTAACCACTTTGTAAGTCTCGTCATTCAACATGTCAAAAATAGCTTTACTATATTCGAAAGAATCCATGACCACACTTGAACCCCCCACCCCCCACCCCCATTGTCAGATTTCATAATGCGTAACTCCCTGTTAGAAGCTAAACCTTTTAAAGCTAACTTTTCTTTATGGGGATGTTAGATTTTCTGTTACAAGTATTGTTCAGGTTTCTAAAATGACCCTCACACAGAGTATTAATGACCTGTAAAGTAGGATTCAAAGGGGGATTGAATGAACTCCTTAGTCTTAGAGAATCACCACCATTGTCAATTTTCGAAATTCCATCAAAAATATACTTTAGATTCAATTTTCTAAGATATAACTTAAAATCCACAATCAATCTTGGGACATTCACAACATTAGGAGGAACAAATGAGAAACCACATTGCAAAACTGAAATTGTGTCATCACATAAATTGACATTATTTAAGTTCAAAATGTCTGTCTTAAAGTCTAATTCTTTCTCTGGCCTTTTCCTCTTCCTTTGTTCTTCATTTGAACATTGTTGGACCACTTCGGTATTTTCTTGTTGCCCGAAGTGTCCATCAAGAAAGGACTTGGGCTATCATTTGAGACAATTGGAAAGTTGTACTTGGTAACCCTGAGATGGTCAAAGCTTTGGGTAAAAACCCTTATTCACTTACAGAAAGGTAGTTAACATTAAGACAATTGTAGAGAGTAAAACATCTACCGAGTTACAAGTGAGGTCAACCAAATTAGGCACCTATTCATGTGGCCACTGTAGGCATTGAAGTTCGTTATGAATTCTTCATCAGTTGACTTTAGACATGTCCATTTAACCATTTGGTCCAAGGACTTGTGACACAAGCAATGTAGTTTGTTCAGCATTCTGTAATTCTTGCAATGATTTCTATGTGGGAAAAACTATTAGAAATGTACACAAAAGGATATATTAACATGTTTTGGACATTAAGAAAATTAATTCTTCTAATGTGTTAGCTCGGGGTTCAGGCACCTAGACAGCGAGACATTTCCCTGTTGTGGTACATCTGACTGGGGACACATGACTGAAGTGACATTCAGCTGTAGAGAAATATGGCTGTTTGCAAATTCCCTGTGGGCAAAGAGAAGCATACACTGCCATGTCCACAGCTTTAATAACCAAATGCACAGGGGGAAAACAATGTTCATGATCCCCAAGGGAACATGAGACAGCAAGCAATATGGCAGGCATCAGCAGCAGGCTGGCCAGAAGGCATGTCAGTGGCAGTAAAAATGCAGTGCACAATGGGCAGTGCCTTTATAATTGGAGTGTGTGGACCACTACCCCCTTCACAGTGTCTAGGGAACATTACCTAAAATACATACTGGAGCATAAATGTGACTACAGTAGCCTGCAAGATTTCCTCCATGCTGTAGCACACTTCTACATGTTGTAGTTATATAAGTATGTTCTGTACACTTAGCACAGCACTCATTACTTCTTCTGCTGCCATGCATTTGGCTATTAAAGCTGTGTGCATGGTGCTTCTCTTTGTCCACAGGGAATTTGCAAACAGCCATATTTCTCTGCAGCTGAATGTCACTTCAGCCATGTGTCCCCAGTCAAATGTACCAAAGGGAAAGGTCTCACTGCCTAGGCGCCAGAACATGTTAGCTCGACATGTTATGTTGTGTAATAATTTTAAGAAATTTTCCTTTTTTGTTTTGGAAAAGGTCAATGCTGATGATTTTTGTGGTGATTACAAATTTTTATTAGAATGTAGAGAAAGTTTATGGCAGATCAGGTTAATAGCTGAGCAATCACCTGGTCTCAACAAGACCATAAATATTAAGTGTTTTCTTACAATTGTCTAGGTTACAGTAATATTTGTATTAAGCAATACAAAAAATGCATTACATTTTTATTTAATAGTTGCTTTGTATAGAACTAATTTGGAGCATGAATTTTACCTTAATTGGTTATTGTTGTTGTGACATTATTGGATGTTCAAAGTCACATGACTTTTGAAATTTGTATTTAAATGTGTTGGATGGGTTTATGGATATTTCTGAAGAAGTTCTTATTTTAATAAAGGGAACAAAAGCGCTAAAACCCAGTGTTCGTTTACCTCCTTTATTGTACCTTCCAGCAGTATCATTAGGTTATTAAGAATACTGATTTTTTATTACTGTGGGTTGCCTTAAGGGAACTAAAATATGTTTTCTTACATAAAACTAACAAAGTCCCGTATTTCACAAGGGATTTGTTGTTCCACATAGGCAGTGTATCCAGTTTTTACCTTGGGGTTATTTGACCATTTCTTGCAAAGTGTGGTTGAACTACTGTGCGCTAAATCATCATTAGAGCAGAAGGAGAAAAATTATTATTTTTTCTTGAGCCAGGGCAACATTTCTGTTCCTGCATACAGAGTGGTGTATTTGTATGCTATTGCTTATTATATTTTTTCCCAGTTTTCATTGTCAGCAGACCTATAGCTTGGGCACAGTGAAGGAGGTGGCCGAGTGCAAGCCCTTAGGAAGTATGATCAATATACCATCAGCATTCATTCATTTGAGTGAATGTTGGCAATGTCAGTGTCTCTTTGGCTGTAAATGTAGTACTTTTTGTTACTTAAATAATGCCTCTGGACTTCCAGATGTTACTATTTTTAACAAAGCTACTGCTGTGATTGTTTGCTCTGTCTTGGTTCTTACTGAGCTCTAAAGGAGCCAATCCAGACCCTTGGCTAGGCTCTGACTCAGCTCTTTTTCAAAAATCCCAGGCCTGCCCACCTTTAATAATAGGCATCTATACTGTGGGTTGAAGGCATGTTAGTATGGAGGTAACTAAGGATTTGTAGAAAGGGTGTTAGTTAAGATAATACTTTTATTATTGATAGCTTCTAACAATAAGAGATATGGGGGGGGGGGCAGAGCCAAACCTGGGTTAAATGTATGATTCCCCATCCAATTGTCAAGGTTTTGTTTGTATAAGGTCAGGGATTAACTCTTTTTTACATGAAAAGGGAGCTTATTTCATAGCACAGGGATCCTTTGAGGCACATATGTGTCTCTCCATTATGTTCTGTTTATGTTACACGCAAAGTTCAGATACCTGGATCTAGTGTTTCTAGTGTGGTTTGTTTTGCACATGTGCAACAGAGCCATCAGGCTGGGTCTGAGAAAGCCCTGTAAGCCAGGCAAAGATCCCCACTCATCAGCTTGTAGGAGGTTGAAAACAGTGACAGAGCCTTTAGGCAATCAGTGTAGGACTTACTCTGAATTCTTCTGGTGAGAAACCTTTGTGGACATTTCAACTGTTACAAGTGTATAGTTAAATACAGGCCAAAAAGAGCATAGTATTCAGTGATAGCTCTGATAAGAGACAAGTAGAGTGGTGCTATAACTTCCCTCGACTTGGATGCCAGACGTTTACAAATAAGGTGGGCAACATAGAATGATTTTATTACTGTCTTAGCTACGTGTTGTTCAAAGGCCAAATTGCTGTCTACATATGTTTCCAGATCCCTTATTATTGGGCCATCAGTGTAGTAATTAACTTGGGTTGACAGTTTCCCAAAGGGCATTATAATGCATTTTTATGGCACTGAATTTTAGGCCATGGCTTTGGTACCAGTCTTTTGTCTGTGTTAGTCCCTCTTGCATGATGTTGGTGTCTTTTAAAAATATTTTATTGATTTTAATAAATAAAATAAATAAATGTTTCCATTAAAGTAAAAATAGAAATAGAAACATTTAAGCAAACAAAAAAAGCATAACTAAACAACTATTTACAAAAGTGTCTACCAAGTAACTAAAACTAAATATTCTTAAAATCAATTAAAAGAAAAGAAAAAAATATGTTGACTTCTGTTTATTCAAAAGTTTAAGTTTTATCCAGATGTAAGATGTGGTAATTCTTGTTGTTCTCATTTTGATTGTTAGACGTTTATAATGACGAACATTAGTTGCCATTTTTATAAATTATTTCCTCATTGGAGTTTGTTCATTTTTCCAATTTTTTGTAATCAATTTTCTTGCTATTGACATAAGACTCCATAAAAGTACTTTCTTTATGCATTCTGTATGTTGAAATGACTTGATTAGATTGAATTTATCATTAAATAAAGATTACAAAAAATATTAACTTTTACCCAAAATGGTTTAATAATTTTACAATCAAAAACCATATGTTGCTAATCTGCTTTATCACTAGTCTTACATCTCCAACATATCACTTTTTTTCTTGTATATTAATTCTATCTTATGTGAAGTTATGAATGTTTTATGCATAAATGTCCATGTAAATAATCTCCACTTAATAGATGTTTGTTTTGAAAATGTAAACACATATTTTTATCTAGTGTTATGACATAATCTCAATGGTTTTCATTAATATATTCCTCTACATTCTTAATGACTTTATATATTCTAAATAAAAGTCCTTTTTCCATTAATTTCTGATGTATTCATATTATTAGTAAATCACTGAATTTTGAAACAGTGTTTTTTATTAATGGTTGCATTAAACTGATCTTTTTTTCTATTGAATGTATACAATTTTGTATCTCCAACCACATGTCTATGCTTAGATTAAATTTAGTGGTTATATATTCTTTGTTTGTAGTTTAGTTCCATCCATCAGCAGTTGATAGCAGCATATCAAATTATTCTCCTTAAATGTATACATGGTATTTAAATTAAAAGTGCATATATTATTTTGTGTATATGCTATTGGAAGCAACAACAACAAAATACATGCCCTATATCCCAGAGTTTTATAAATATAAGCTTTAAAATCTTTAACATTGAAGTAATGTAGGAAGAATTAATCATAATATTTCTGTTTTCTAATATATAGTGTTTTAAGATCCATAGACAATTATTTATCTCATTTAGTTGCATGGTAACCATCTGATTTGAATCTATACATATGTTCTGTTGTATATCCTTCCATTTGGCATTATATTTTTTATGTAACCATAAGGAATTTGTTTTTATAACTGATAATAAATATAACTCTATTTCTGGCATACTGATTCCACCTAAGAACCAATCGGTCACATGATGTATTTAACCCCAATCTTAGTTTTTTAGGGTACCAAAAAATTAAGAATTATAGAATTAAATTTTCTGATTTTTTTTTAGATGGGGTAATGATAGAGATTGTATAAAATACAAAACGTTTGGTAGTATAATCATTTTTATTAAAGTAAGTCTGCTGTCCATGGTAAAGAAACCTTATTCCATTTGTTAATAAGAGCATTAATGATAGCTAAATTATTTGTAATATTTTCTTTTAAAATTATCCCCAGATATGTCATTTTATTATCATCTCCTACATATTTAGAAAATCTTTCTTCCATATCATTGATATTTTTTGAAAGATAAATATTTTTTTGAAATCTATCCCTTTGGAGGGATGGGTCAACCTTTCCTGCTTCCTTGTGCATGCCAATTTCTCCCTCTAAATGGAATTCACTGCTGCTCAGTACCCACATGCATACCTCTCAACCTCTTAGTGCAAGAAATCTGGACAAAATATCGCAAAATGGAGGGGACAAAGGCTCAAAAAGAAGGACAGATTTGAGATATTGCTCTTAAAAACTTAGAAAGTTGCTACAGCTACAGGGTTTGTGTTAGCATACATTTTCTGAAGGATTTGAAGTCTGAAACTCAAATGTATGTCATTATTTAGTGAGTTCAGTCCTTACATCATCCCTGTGATTTCCAGAAAACCACAGATTTTATGAGGAATAGCCCAAATATATTAGGCAAAAATCTCGACATTCTGTGAAAATCTGTACAGTTGAGAGGTATGCCCACATGTCCTTAACAACCTATTAGCTCCTGCAGGGACTGCAACTATTTTCAATTGAAATAACTCCAAAACATCTTATAAAAACAGAACTCCTAAAAAAAGTGTAGTTTCTCCCTCTAAATGGAATGCAGTACTGTTCACTACCCATGTGTCCTTAACCTGTTGGCTCCTGTGGGGACTGCAACTATTTTCAAGTGAAATAACCCCAAAACATCTTAGAAAAAAACAGAATTTCTGAAAAAGCGTAGTTTCTCACTGTAAACAGAATGCGCTACCGCTGAGTACCCACTCATCCTTAACAGTCTGTTAACTCCTGTAGACACTGCAACTATTTTCAAGTGAAATAACTCCAAAGCATCTTATAAAAGCAGAACTCCTGAAAAAAGAGTAGGTAGAGATCTCTAAATATCCTGAAGCATCTACCTACTCTTCCTGATATTTTGCACTATTGTTTCTCCATTGTAGTGGCATGCACAGTCACAGTGCCTGCTATCTCTAGTGTTTCGCTACTCTAGGTACTCCCAGTACCCTCCATCCAGGGTACTCCAAGGGACTGAATTAGTACACTCTTCAATAACCTTGTGTTTCTGGATCCCAAAGTCTTTGTTTAAATTGGAAAAATTATGTGGTTAACAGCAACTGAAATAAAAATAACTCTGGTTGCACAGCAAAGATTTTCCATAAGTTATTTACCTCATCTCTTGTGAGTGATTGCTTTTCTGGGTGTTGTCTGATCACTCCGCTCATCCTAGTCCATTTGCCCTCACTTTGCTCAGGCTCACTGTTCTCCCCTACCCTACCCCTATTCCCACCCAACCTCACTTACTCTACTTTCATAGTCTAACCAACTTGATAACTCCCTTCCTACTTTACCAACCCAACCAATTAGACATATCTCCCCAACACACTAAACACAGTCTCTAACGCAGATCAACTACCCCTCCCACTTTAATCTACTTAACTAATTATAAATGTACACACTACACACTATACCCTCCCCAATATACACTACTATCTCTAACATGGATCAACAATCCCTGCAATTTGACAAACTGAGGTTTTCCCCACTCAACTCTGCACTCTTCCTTTTATCACATCTCTATCCCCCATACATCACTAGCATTCTCCTCCAGCCCCTCCCCTAACCTCTTGCTTAATTTGTTAAATGTAAGTACTCTTACATATTATTGCACACAGCCAACAATTACCTGTTTCTTCCTTTCTTTCAAATCCTCCCACATCATGCTCCATCATCTATTGCTATGATGGTTTAGTGGTTAACTGCTATGACTATAATATACAGGGTCCTGAGTTCGAGCCTTGCAGAGGCAGTTTAGGGTGGGACGGTGGCATAATTGTTAAGGTGTTTACCTTAGCAGCACAAGGTGCAGGGTTTGATTCTCATAGGGAGTAATTGGCTAGGCTCAAAATGGTCCATGAGGGCAGTTAGCCTAGTACTCATCTATGAATCTACCTCAGAGCCCCCCTACTTTTCTACCTTTCATTCTTAACCTCTTTCCACATTAGAACTCAATCTCCCACAACCATCCCCTACACTTACTCACCAAATAACCCATAGTGATCCTCTCCTTCCCCTCTTTATCTCTCTCCCTCTCTCTGTATAATATCTCCTACATACAACTTCATCATTTCATACTAGTTACTCACTCTCCCACCTCAACTCATATTCAAATGCTCATCCATTTTCCTATAGCTACCTAAACCTAGTCTTCCAACCATGACTGATATGCAAGATGGGGACATTCACCCCAATCCTGGTCCTATTAATACTCAACTTCCATCCACCCTCCCTCTACCTATCTTACCACAACCTCCCCATCCTCTTCATCTGCTACTAAACACCTTACTATCTACTCTGTAAATATACAAAGTCTAACCAGTAAAACTACAGACCTACATTTTTGGATAGCCCTGTACGCTCCACATAATTTAGCCATATCAGAAACATAGCTAAAACCCCACATCTCTAACACCAACATTTTATTACCCAATTATGACATTTACCACAAGACAGAATCTTCAAAAAAGGAGGAGGTGTTGTAGTCCTATACTCTGAACAACTCAACTTCTCTTCCCTACCTACACCTACCCCAGATTTCTCCCCTGCTGAGCTTCTTATTCTCAATTGTCACTTAAACCCCCAAGAAAAAATTGCCATAGCAGCCATTTATATACCGCCTGGAAACAACATACCTGTCCTAGAATCTATCCTGTCCTAGATCTCTCTCCATATAACCTACGAAACTATTATCCTAGAAGATGTCAACATTTATTGGAAAAAAACTATCAACCGACTCCCTAGATCTTAGCATTACCTTATATGGTTACAATCAACTTATACAGCACCCACCCATCTAAACAAAAACAGCACTGATAGCTCAATCCTGGACTGGATTCTAATTTCTGATCAAATCCTCTACCATAACCCTGGCACCCTACCCGACTCCCTAAGTGACCACCTCCTTATCTATGTGCAAAGATACTCTCTCCAGACTCCTAGGTCCCACCTATGCCATGATGTATGAAACCTCTCCAACTTTAATGTTTACACCTTTAATAATATACTGTCATTAGTTAACTGGTCTAACCTCTGACACCTTCCCCTCAATGTTGCAGTTCTTGAATTTAACCAGACCTTCCTCAATATCCTAAATCTGCTTGCATCTGCACACAAAATTAGAATAAAATCTACTCATGCTCCCTGGCTCTCAAAATACACTATCTTCCTTATGAAAAATAGGCATAGCACTTGGAAACAGTGGCTAAGAATTAAAGCCCCATCCAACTGCAAAAATACAAAGAACTTAGAAATCTCACCAAAATGCAAATCAATAAAGATAAGGAAATAATCTACCATGAGGCACAAGCCACCCACCACTCAAACCCTAAGAAATTCTGGAGCTCCATTATTACAATCCTTCACTCAGTTAGAACAACTACCCCTGAACCATATCCAAATAAGACACCTCTTGAAACCGCCACTCTGCTTAACAATCACTTCATAGAATCTATCTATTAACAAACCCACACTGACTATAACAAAAACCCTCCCCCTACCTCTTCCACTGCTAGCAGCACCACCCCCTTCTCCTTTAAGCCAGTCCCCATGGCTTATATAAAATCTCTTCTGCTTAAACTTAAACCATGCTGCCCTCTTCTGATAACCTGCCTCCCTTCTTTCTTAAACCTACAGCTTCTGGCCCTATAGACTACATGATCTCAATACTTATCATCAGGTCTATTCAAGAATCTACCATCCCTGACATCTGGAAATCCTGCTACATTATACCTCCCCACAAAGGAGGTAACTTTACCGATCCTTCTAATTATAGACCCATTGCCATTCTCTCTCCTCTCTCCAAAATCCTTAAAAAATCAATACAAAATCAGCTTCTCAAACACCTGCTCCAGAAAAACATTCTAACCCCACCCAACATGGTTTTAAGCCTAATCATAGTACTTTCACTGTTCTTCTGTCTTTCACCTATACTGTCGCTGAAGCCAGGGACAAAAACCTACTGGGATCCTGTCTATTACCAGACCTCTCAAAAGCTTTTGATACTGTTTCACATTCCAAGCTACTAACTAAACTGTCTGACCTTAACCTCTCCCTCTCTTCCATTCTCTGGTTCTCCAGCTATCTTTCTAACAGGCTATAGTCTGTCAGATGGTAAACCACTTGCTCCCCTTTTCTACCTATCCAGACAGAATTCCCCCTTCTTTTCAATGTTTTTACCAATAACCTCCACTCATCCTGCAAAAACTCTTCCCTTGTTCAATATGGCAATAATCTGACTCTTATCTCCATCTCTGATAGCATCACTCACCTTCATTTTATGACTCAAGACTCCTTTCTCACCATTGAACAATGACAAACTGATAACCATCACATCCTAAATCCAAAAAAATCTCATCCTTTTTCTTCCTAAATTCCTCTCCCATCATAAAACCTCTTTCACTATCACATCCCTTGATAACACAATGATTAAATCAGAGTCACACACTAAGCTCCTTATCCTAATTGATTGCCAATTAAAATTCAACCTCCGTATCAAACAATGTATTAAAAAGACACATCAAAAATTAGGTCTACTCTATAGAAATAGAAAATTTGTCCCCTAACTCCAAACCTGCTCTTGCACAAGCATTCCTCCTTCCCTGCCTACTCTACTCCTCTCCAGTAATTACACATCTACAGTCTACCTTACTAACCGAATTGAACAAATTTATAACAAAATAGCTAGATCTGCCAGTAACCTACCACACAAATCTCCCACTGCCTTATTCTAAAACAATTCCAGTAGCTTGAATTTCCCCAACTCCTTCAATTACAGCTACAAATCACTCACTCCTTATTCAACAAACCTGCATCCTGTCCTTCCCTATCCTCACTTGTATCCATTTATACACATACTCAAACTCTTCACAGCTCTGATCAGCTATATCTTGACATATACAAACCTAATAAAATATTAGCAAACTATTTTACAAAAACACAGTGTCCCAAGCCTGGAACAAACTCCCACCAAACATTCATAGCATCTAATGCACTACCAGCTTCAAAAAAGAGCTAAAAATCCATGTAGCCAACCTAAGCTCCTGTCTGTGCCAGGACCCTACCTAATCTCCCCTGCACCTCTCTTCCATTTATCTCTTAAGTTCTCTTAGCCCAATGAAAAGCATGTTGCTGCTTCATTGCACTTCTTTGAGCTTTCCAATAACATGACCTCTAGTTTTTTTTACTGTTTATCCAGATTGTTTTTATACATGTAATGCAAAAGGAAATAAATACATAAATAAATAAAATGTAATACCCTTGTGAATATTTACTTCCTTCTCTCTACTCTCCATAGGTAACTTATTCCTCTACATCTTTGTATATGAATTGTTTTTAGTAAATGTGATTATGTATTAATATTTGAGCAGCTGTTAATCAACTATTTGTACAGCCTTGATTTGTTGTACTTTTTTTATTATGTACAATTTCTGAATCTGTGTAATCTGATAATCTGGTACTAATCTTGTATAATTCTGAATGTATGCAATTTCTATGCATTTTTTGGAGCTTTTCCCCTCAGGTCTCCACTGAAAATTGGCCCTTGTCTCAGTTGGACAAATAAATAAATACATAAAATATTTTCATTTATAAGTAAAATATTTGTTTTGTTTTCATTAAAAGTCCAGATTTTTTTTCTGAAAAGATTTTTATAGCATTAAATACAGCCTTAAGATAATGTTTATTATCAGTAAAAAATAACGATAACCAGAACAGCCAACCAATAAACACTGAAATAATTGCAGTTCTAGTAAAACAGCATCCACAGATTCAGCACCAGCACTTCCAAAACACTCCACAGGTCACAAAATTCCACAACGTTTATTGCATAAAATACACTTAATAAAAGTTAAGCGCTTTCATCTTACATCTAAGACTTCATCAGAACATTGATTCAAACATAAATTAATCAATTTATAGTCCCTTCTCCCATCACATGATTTAAATACTACATAATCTAAATACATATTTAAAGTGCTAGTGCTCAACTTAATTCTTTCCCTTTCCTACTGACTTTTATTTCTCATATTAATACATTTTAAAAAACTTTTTTAAAAAAACTTTTTTAAAAAAACACTATTAAAATTCTACTATTACTCAATACATATTTACATACTTTTAAACAATTGTAGCTTCCAATGTATGAGACATTCAATTTATAACAGAGGCTTTACAGATATATATTCATTTATTCCAGGATAGACAGATGCATTGAGCTGTATCTGCCACCTGGTTTCTTTCTCCCCTACTGTTTTTTTAATGTCCCCTCCCCTACTGTTGGGTTTGATTATTTCTAAAATACCAAAATGAAAAGTATTGCATTTTTCATTCTCCTTGATATGTTTCCATAAAGCATTTTTTTTCATCGTGTTTCTTGATACAATACAGATGGTCGTATATTCTATTACGTAGGCATCTGATAGTCTTACCTACGTAAAAACATGCACACTGTGTGCATTTAGCTAAATATATTAGGTACTTAGACCTACAATTCCCTTCCTTAAACCTTATAACAGTGTTGTTGTAGTTTTCCAACCTAATACTGGAACTGTTCACTATGTATTGACATTGTGAACATGTTCCACATTTCCTGGTACCCAGAATATCTCTAGATGTACCTTTGGTAGTAGTTTTCTTTTCTAACAAATTTTTGATGTTGTTTCCATTCTTGTGCACATAAGTGGGTAAATCCCCCACAACTTTGTGCACTGCTTCGTCTGCCCTTAATATATTCCAATTTTTTCTTATTATGTTTTTAATTGTCTCACATTCAGGTGCATACCTTAAAATACACGCTTTGCTATATTTATTTCCATCTTTCCTAATGTTAGGATTATTGTCAACCTCTTCATTTGTAATACCTAACAATGGTTTGTACCTTGTTTTGCTTAATTTCTTGACATATTGAATAGTGTCAAGTATCATGCTCCATGGATATCCTTGATCTGAAAATAAATGCCCTGTTTTCATTAATTCCCTATCCAAGTCAGTGGGGTCCGATGTCATCCGGGCCACCCGAATGCATTGGCCTTTTATTATGTTTCTTTTCTGTATATAGTGATGATTACTAGAAAAGTGTAAGTATGAATTGCTAAAGGTAGCCTTTCTAAAAATGTTGGACTTAAATTTCCCCTCTTTAATGGTTATAAGGGTATTGAGGTAAGGAATGCATTCTTTGTCAGTATTAAATGTGAATTTGAAATTTTCACTACATGAATTTAGGTATACCTTAAACTCTTCTAGTTCCCCCAGACTACCCTTCCAAACAACAAAAATATCATCTAGGAACCTGAGATAACAGGACATGTACCCACTCCATTTTGTGTTTATAATATTTTCAGTCTCCCAATCAAAAAGTACCAAATTGGCAAATATGGGGGCACAAGAGGCCCCCATTGCCACTCCCTTAATTTGTTTATAATATTCTCCTTCATAGAATATATAATTGTGGGATAACACTAAGTCCATAAATTCTAGTATTAATAAGGTCCTATCCCATGACACACGTCCTATTCTCGTGATACTTTTTTCAAATCTGTCAAGCCCTTCATCCTTGGGAATACTTGAAAATAAATCGACTACATCAGTTGTAATAAGACATTCTACTTTGTTAACCATATGTGATTGTAGTCTTCCTATAAAATCCCATGAATCAGCTACTAGATGTTGAATACTTTTAAAGGTCGTTTTTAGCCATTTGTCTATAACTTTCCCAAATGGGAAAGACTTGGATTCACTTCCAGATATAATAGGCCTAAAGGGGGGGTCATGGGAATTTTTATGGATTTTCGGTATTCCTACTATAGTACTAATTATTGGACTATCAACTTTTAAGAATTTGTATAAGTCCTGGTCTATTCTATTTTCTAACAATAGACCCTCTAAATATAGGTTAATTTTGTGATATCCAATGTTTACTTCATTTAAGGATGAAATACAATAATTACCAGATTTCAATAGGATAGTGTGAATTTTGTTGGTATAATCACTAGTGGGGTAGAGTACTACCCCACCCCCCTTGTCTGGTTTCATTATTCTTATGTTTGGATCATCCTGCAGTTGTTTCAAAATAGTATATTCCTTAAATGTTAAATTACATTGTTTGTTAGAGTTTCTACATACCTTACTATACCTATAAATATCATCAGTGACTAATTTCTCAAAAGTTCTTAACAAGTTGTTCAATGGTGGTGTATAGTTACTGTTAACTCTAAATTCTGTGTTAGTAATATTATTAGGTTTCCCCTCAAAAGTAATACCTAGATTTAGCTTCCTAATGTATTTTTTAACATCCACTATACATTCTGTGACATTAAAGTTTTCTTTAGGGATGTACTTCATCCCTTTGGACAATAATGTGAAGTGTTCCTCTGTCAACTCCACCCCAGCAAAGTTGTATATGTTGAAGTGGTCGTAAGTACTGACTATGTCATTAACCTTAACTATTTTGTTAGCACAAAATACTCTTGGGGGATCAATTTCTTTTCCTACCTCCTTTCTTGACCATTTTTGTACCTGTCCCTTCCTAATTGTCTGTTTTCCTGGGGCTGATTCCATCCTACATCCTCCCCTAAAAAATCAGAACACATTTCTTCATTTAAATGGTCATCTTTCCTATAGTTCCTATAATTCTTATTACCATATCTTTTGAATTTTTGGTCCCCAGAATTGTTGTTGTAGTATGGTCTATTGTTGTTCCATTTTTGGGTATATCTAGGGGGAAATCTCTTAATTAATTAAGCAAAACAAGGTACAAACCATTGTTAGGTATTACAAATGAAGAGGTTGACAATAATCCTAACATTAGGAAAGATGGAAATAAATATAGCAAAGCGTGTATTTTAAGGTATGCACCTGAATGTGAGACAATTAAAAACATAATAAGAAAAAATTGGAATATATTAAGGGCAGACGAAGCAGTGCACAAAGTTGTGGGGGATTTACCCACTTATGTGCACAAGAATGGAAACAACATCAAAAATTTGTTAGAAAAGAAAACTACTACCAAAGGTACATCTAGAGATATTCTGGGTACCAGGAAATGTGGAACATGTTCACAATGTCAATACATAGTGAACAGTTCCAGTATTAGGTTGGAAAACTACAACAACACTGTTATAAGGTTTAAGGAAGGGAATTGTAGGTCTAAGTACCTAATATATTTAGCTAAATGCACACAGTGTACATGTTTTTACGTAGGTAAGACTATCAGATGCCTACATAATAGAATATACGACCATCTGTATTGTATCAAGAAACACGACGAAAAAAATTCTTTATGGAAACATATCAAGGAGAATGAAAAATGCAATACTTTTCATTTTGGTATTTTAGAAATAATCAAACCCAACAGTAGGGGAGGGGACATTAAAAAAACAGTAAGGGAGAAAGAAACCAGGTGGCAGATACAGCTCAATGCATCTGTCTATCCTGGAATAAATGAATATATATCTGTAAAGCCTCTGTTATAAATTGAATGTCTCATGCATTGGAAGCTACAATTGTTTAAAAGTGTGTAAATATGTATTGAGTAATAGTAGAATTTTAATAGTGTTTTTTTAAAAAAGTTTTTTTTAAATGCATTAATATGAGAAATAAAAGTCAGTAGGAAAGGGAAAGAATTAAGTTGAGCACTAGCACTTTAAATATGTATTTAGATTATGTAGTATTTAAATCATGTGATGGGAGAAGGGACTATAAATTAATTAATTTATGTCTGAATCAATGTTCTGATGAAGTCTTAGATGTAAGATGAAAGCGCTTAACTTTTATTAAGTGTATTTTATGCAATAAACGTTGTGGAATTTTGTGACCTGTGGAGTGCTTTGGAAGTGCTGGTGCTGAATCTGTGGATGCTGTTTTACTAGAACTGCAATTATTTCAGTGTTTAATGTTTATTATCACTTAAAGTCAGAAGAATATCATCTGCAAATAATAAACTTTAGAATTTAATGTATTATTTATCTGTATACCTTTATTATATGTTCTTGATCTTAAAAAAATTGCCAAAGTTTCCATAATTAGAATAAATAGTGGTGAAAGTGGACAACCCTGCTTGGTTCCTTTTAGAAATTGGAACTGATTCTAATATATAAGAACACATTTTTATTTAAGCCAAAGATTTATCATAAAGTAAAATAATAAGTTGTGAAAAATAGGTTGAGAAATTGTACGGATCTAAAACTGATAGATATTTCCAATTTAGTGTGTCAAAAGCACTACTTATATCTAAACTTAACAAAGTGAAATGGTGTTTTGTATTATCTGCAATATCTATGAAGTTAATTTCTTTTAACATTGTCATAAGCATTCTTGTTTATTATAAATCCTGTTTGACCATTATTAATCAGATATGGTAGAAATTGTTGTAACCTAGTAGCATACATGGCCATAAATATTTTGTAATCAATATTTATAAGTAAAATTGGTTTATGTCTGGAACATTCTGTTGGATTTTTTTGTGTCTTTAAAATTGGGGAAATGAGTGCGTACTTCCAGGATGGTGGAACTTAAATCCGTAACTATTAAAAAGACTTTATGTAGAAAATGTAAGGCTTCTTAAGTAATAACTTATATAATTCTGGAATTATGCCATCATTGCCAGTTGCTTTGTTGGGTTTTGGTTTATTAATTTTACTTTTAATTTCAACCATTAATATGGGTTTATCTGTTATTTTTTTCTGATCATGTGTCACCCTGTTTTTGGTGTGTTTTTTAATGAAAGCTTTAATTATTTCTGGAGAATCCATCATTATGTTTTCTTGATTAACTTTATTAAAACAGTTTCTAAATATTTTTTTTAAATTTATCTACATCAGTTACCATTTTCTTACTTTCATGTGAATGCATTTCTGTAATATATTTAGATTTTTGTTCTGGAGGCTAATTTTTGCATCGCTTTTGGATTCATGGAATAGTTGATTAATTTGATCTTCTCTAAATTTATCATGGTTTTATTGTTTAAGATCTCTTTTTAACTCATCAACTTCTTTTATCATATTATCTTGTCTTGTTTGACTAGTCTGTCTTATCAAGTTTTTCCTGTATTTCTATCAAATCTTTATCCCATTCTTTTTCTTAAGGGTATACAATTTTATTTTGCCATTTAAATATGGTTTTAAGACATCCCATACAGAAATCTCAGATATATCCTCTGTGTAATTAATATCTATGAATGCTTAAATCTCCTAGTTATACATTTTTTTATTTATTATTTATTTGCATTTGTTAACCAGGATGGTCCACCTGGCCGAAGTGAGCCTATTTTCAGTTCAGGCCCGGGAAGAAAAGCTCCACATTAACAAGAACATACAATAGAAGAGTAACATTAGAATGCATAGGTTAAGAGTTACAGCTGAAACACAAAGGTAAAAGCCATATTGATAAGCATATTTAATGCATTACAATATACAGACACAGCTGTATACACAAGAAGAGTCAAATGCAAGGATGTGAATAACATAAGGTACAAATAACATAGTAAATATACTAACAACTTATGAAGATAAGTTCTATAAGAACATTAATTGCATTGTAGCAGTAAATACAACATAAGGGTGGGTACATGTCAGTCATAATGAATCAGAGAAACTTTTATACGTTTTATATTATATTTCAATGTTGTTGTTAGATCATCATTATATTATAAAAATTATGAATCCATTGAGTCTAGGAGCGCACTTTACTTTTTCCTTAAATATCATTGAAAATGAAATGGTAGCTGTATCACACATCCAAATAACTACATTATGAGAATTATCAAGAATAACAGCATCTGCAAGCCTGTTTCAAATATCAAATTCTAAGTGATCTAGCTGAAAATATGATTCTTAGATTGGCCTTACAGTATAGCCACTAAAATTTCCATGCTCTCATAATTCTTTTTTGGTATTAAAAGATTTGATAATTTTCCACTGAGTGCAGTCACACACTTTTCAAATAATATTCATTTTAAATGTAATATCTTGTATGTGTTATGTTGCAACTCATCCATATTCTTTGATGTACTAACAATTTTTATTACCCATTGAAAAGTTATTTAAAATAATTTATTGACAGTCTTGGTTAATTAAATGCAGATATACAGATGTCTGTGCTAAATGATGTGTTCCTTGTGCAACAAGTGCCTTGTAAAAAACAGTCTGGTTAATGCAGATAAACTTGTTGATTATTAACCTTGTCAGCAGTATATCTTGCACAGAACTATTAAAGTAACTTTTCTATATAACAGATGACACATACAATAATGTACAGCTTGCAGGGTTTATTGTCTTCAAGTTTCTTTTCAATACAACATGAAAGGTGCTCTCCAGTAAAACAGCTCTAACAGATCTCCCTAGAAACCAGATTACATCTCACATTACATTCTTATAAAATCTGTCTTTTGGGAACTCTCAAAGTCATTACTTTGGCATTTTCTGATGTCATTTAGGGAGTCTTTCCTGTTTGAGAATGTTTCTCAGTGAAAGCAGTCTTTCAATGATGTCATGCAGTCTGTTAATAAGCTCCTTTGTGTTCTTGTTTCAATGTGAATTATATGACAGTTCCTCACACCTGTGTCCTTATCTGTAGTCCTTGAACCGGTTTTAGCAAACAGAAATGTGTGCATCTAACTCACTAAATTATTCCTACATATATTATAGCAACAAACGTGTATATGCATTTAACTAGTAAACAGAAATACATGCATTTATAAGTTTTAAATATATATCTAGCACCCATATCAAAAATATACAAGTTTTATTTAATTGACTGAGTATTATATAATATAATTTTTTGCATCACACTGTATTAAGGAGAATGTATAAAAAATATATCTGACTTCATGTTATATCAATTAGGCATTTCTTTTCTTAAGCTTGCCTCTTCCCCTTTAACATCTTTGATGTGTACTGATGTAACTCATCTAGCTACAAATATATACATACATTTACATATATGCACATGTATTTATTTTAAAATTGCTATGTTTTAGAGAAAAAAAGAATGCCCCAAGATGCAACACTATTGATTTAGTATTTATCTCTGATGTCTCACTTTAAGTTCTTTTAGTTATGAGATCTGCAGTCATACATTCTTAACTTTTATAAGTCATTGTACTCTTAACTCAAAACATTTCTTTTGTGTACAAATAGTTGGTGCTAAATACCATTTTGATAAGTTTAAGAACAATTTGGAGTATTTCCTCAGTACATCTAGTTTTTATACAATGCCATTGTAACTTTGAATAATTTTGACTATTTTAACAGTGTCTTAACATTTAAGAGATGCCTATTTTTCAACTGTGTGCTGTTTATTCATATCCTCTCACCAAACACCCTGTAGATCCCATGTCCATTAATCAGAATTGGGTCTTCTTAGACACAGTAAGGACTCCCTTTATGGCATAGGAGTAAGTAGTATGTGATACATTTTACAAAAGTAGAGTGAACAGCATTTATAAGTCAGTCTAGCACATGCATACTTCAGAAGAGTATAATTATATCAATATTCAATATGAAAGCCATAAATAAGAAACATTATTGAACGTGTCAAGTGTGTATTCTCAAAATTAGTTACAAAGTAGTAGCAGCTGATTTAATTTGCATGCAAGGAAGAATGAGAGTCATATTTTACTCTTCCTAAGTTTTATATAACTTTATGAAATAATAACTCATCTGCTGATACAAACAATGTCTATTAATGAATCTCTGGCCCTTTAAATTATTTAATTTTTAAACGTGTTTGGTTGGAATAGCAATATCTGCTTCACAATTACAGTTCGCAAGAAAAATTAATGCAATGTGCTTCTGATCACGTTACAGAAGTTACAGTTTATGACAAGAGTACTTTTCTGAGATTATTAATTAATGAATCTCTGGCCCTTTAAATTATTTAATTTTGAAACGTGTTTGGTTGGAATAGCAATATCTGCTTCACAATTACAGTTCGCAAGAAAAATTAATGCAATGTGCTTCTGATCACGTTACAGAAGTTACAGTTTATGACAAGAGTACTTTTCTGAGATTTATAATTACATATGAAATATTCTTAAATAGGAGTATATAACTTCTACTGCATTAGGCTGCAGGATAAAAATAGATTTCAATCTGCAACTAATAGTTTTCGATAATTTCATTATGTTAATTTGTTGTTTGCCTGTCTCTAATCCTGATGAAAAATAGTCTGTTGCTTATACATGAAGTTATGGGGAAGTTAGGAGTGGTCCCTTTAAAACCTGTATACTTTGAAGTCTATCTCCTTAATGTGTGACATTAAACAAACACTCCCATCTTTCTTTAACTAATTAAGATCGGTCTGTTGCTGATAAATGAAGTTGTGGGGAAATTAGGAACGGTACCTTTAAATCCTATATACTTTTAAAGTCTGTCTCTCTTTGTGATGTTAAATACAACAGTCAAATCTTTCCTTAACTATTTCCTTGAGTTCAACTGTATGTTATTATGCTCTTGATCGAAGTGGCAAACCAGGATTTTTTTTTAAATAGAGGTTCACCAAGTAAGTGCTTTTTTTAATTTTTCATTGTTTAAATTTCCTATTTAAGCTCCACCACACTAAAAACTGGCCTATAGAAACTAATTAAGTTTAAATAAACAAAATGGTACATTAGTCTATACTAACTGATCATGTTCTTTCCTTCCTTTTCCTTCTCCATTCAGTATTATTCAACTAATTGTTGTTTTGTATCTAGCTGTGTTTAGATTAAATTATTTCAAGCAGTACACTTCTCCCCCACCCCTAAGGTCCATTGGAATTACCAGATCATTTAAACAAGACAAAAGGGAAAAGAAAATAACCATGCAGTCCCCACTGTGACTTACCATCATCATATTGTGGTCAACTATATTATAGCAAAAATCACTACAATGCACAGTAATCAACCATGTTCCTCCCTTCCCTCCTGCCCCAGTCCCCCAGTATCCAACAGAAAATCTATAGTTATACTATAAGCAATGTTTTGGATTAATATAATAATTTTTGAAGAATGTATAAAAGAAAAACTATAAAAAGAGAGATGACTACAGAGCAAAGCAGTAAGTTCAGAATAAAAAGAAGTTAGACTCACACACAGATACAGGAAATATAAGGTGTATTTTGCAGCTCAGCATATTAAACCATAAAAGATGCAACTTTTTCATGTTATTCTATTTTTACATAAATCACTATGTGAGTGTTTCATTAACTGTAGAAAACCTGTATGCAGATCAAACCACATTAATGTCTATCTATAATTCTAAATGCTATTGACCCAAAACTTATTTATATGTTTATGTTGAGTATATGTACATATATCAGCACGGTTCCCCTTTATAATCTCAAAATACTGAAAGCTCAAATATCAGTATCTCGAAACTATAAAGTCGAACAGCCCACAATCCCAAAAGACACAAACACGAAAAACTAAAATCCCAAACATTCACAAGCTATACATCACACAACACGCACACCATGCAACCCACAACACATAAACTAAACAATCCTACATTACATCTACGCAAGGGGGCAAGCCCCCCTTCAGCCCCCAACACCCCCCTACTTATATATACCAACTCCGAGATCACACTAACAGTTGAACAATGCATCACTCACATGCAGTCATTCCACACTCCCTCGCATGCACACACACACACACACACACACACACATCACACGTACACAAACACAACCTCCTTACCCTAACCCACACACACAACTTACAATAAAACTGACATACACTCACTTACCTTCACTTCCATAAACCATCTTTTCCAAACACTTCCTGTTCCTACACTACATAAGCGCGGATTCGAGCTATTCAAATTCGTGCTTATGCACTTTTGAGTTTTTTCTGTTTCGCCTTTATGGTCCCGAGATACTGAAATTCGAGCTTTCAGTATTTTGGGATTGTTAAAGGGAACCATCAGCACACATATTCATGTATAGACACATACATACACATAATCATTACTGATTTTAGACTAAGAACCTGAGTAAAAAAGAGAGGAAATTAGAATAAAAGCAATTACCTTAAAAATGCATCCAGGTCTCCCTTTAAATTATAGGCATACAAGAAAAGGTCAGTTGTAATGAGAGCTAATCAACTAAAAGTTTTGTAGACAACTATTAGGATTATTTTTTAATAGAGTCATTTTTCTTTTAGTTTCTTCTTCCTTTCATTGGTTTTCCAGTTGTTTCAGTACACCTGTGTTTTCAAAGAGCTGTTACTCCAGTCCATATCTTCTATATCTTCTATTATATTTTTTGTTTTTAAAAATGTTATAACATTGTCAAGATCATCAAAAATTTGAATGTCATCTGAGGAATATGTTAAGTCTGGCTAGGAATAACAAATGACCGTTGATTTGTCTCTTCTTTAATTCTTTAATTAAAGGACAAAAGCTTTTTTTCTTAGCACTGTGTTTGAGTAGTCATTGACAAAATCTTATTGTTTTGTCTTCTATTTTGATGGGAGATTTTGTCCAAGGTGTTTTCAAGATTAGTTATTTGTCCTGTGAAGAAAAGAATCTCGCAATGGTAAATGGTATAACTAAAGATCTATCGGCTCTTTCAATTCCGTATGACATTTCCTAAGGTAAATCAAGGATCTTAGGAAGCCAGGATGTTAAGAGATTTGTCATACTTCCACCTTCTATCTTTTCAGGCAACCCGAAAATATGGATGTTGTTTCTCCAAGATCTATTTTCTGAATCATCTATTTTGTTTAGCAATAAAAGTGTTTTGTCTCAATAAGAATTCAGTGTTATTTTCTTCTGCTAGTCTCCCTTACACATCATGTAAAGCAACTTCTCTTCCTGATATTTGAGCTTTCTGTTGATTAAGATATTCTTGTATTTGTTCAATTTGTTTTTGAACACTTTTCTTTAAAATTATCCAGCTTATCTGTTTTGTCCATTTTCACTGAAAGCTCTTGAATTTTAGTTAATACAATCTGAAATTCTTTACAAGTCAGAAATTCCTGAGAGCTTGTTTTTGTGTGACTCATTCTGTTTTCCTGTGAGAGATCTTCTGAACAAAAGTTTGACAGGAAAATGATATAGAATATAAATATTGTGTCAGTTATCTTTTGGCACAGTCCAAAATGTTAGTTTTTAGTCAAAAATTTCAAATAAGATAAGTTAGAAATATAACTTCCTGTCAGAAAATAAATAAAATAGCAGAGCTCAAAAAAACTGCTGTTAGCCTGTCAGCATTCTGGCTGGAACTCGCAATTTACAGTCATCTGCAAACTTGGGGAGCCAGAGGCCTTTAACATTAGCCTTGACTTCTGAGAAGTAAAAGCCAAACAGGAATGAGCCCAACAAATTGCCCTGAGGTACTTCACTGGTGACTGGGCTTTTGGTGGAGGTGGTCTTGCCTACCCTGTCTTTTTGGGGCCTACCTGTGATCCAACCTGCAAGCCAGGTAGGTATGTATGCCTAGCCCATAGAGATTGTCAGCAATGCCTGAGTAGGATAATTGCATCTAATGCCTTGACCAGGTCAAGATATGCATTATGCACTTTTACCTTTAGCCGTTACCTTCGTGACCCTCTCAACGAAGTCTGCTAGGTTCAGCAGGCATGGCCTTCCCTTAACAAACCCAAAACAGGATAGGACTAGTATCTGTAGGTTGCCAATGTCCTTGTTTATCAGTTCCTTGATAAATCATTCAATGACTTTGCATATTAGCCTTGTTAGATTGATGGGTCTGTAGTTGCCTGGGTTAGTTGATGGTCCTTAATTCACTCGGAATGTAGCCTGTTTCAAGGATGTCATTGAGTGCCTCAAGTGGTGCTGATATGTCATGTGTTAGAGGAGGCAACTGCAGGTGTTGTCAAGACCCATCGTAGTGTTCTTGGCTTTAGCAAGTGCTGCCAGCACCCAGTCCTGCTAATAGTTGGAGGTAGTATGTTGGATGGGGATTTCACCTGGTGGAGCCAAGGAGAGAGGGGATGGTGAAGCCTGAGATGAATTTGTCAACCAGTAGATTTGCTGTGTCACTCTGATCAGTGAACGTGGTATCATTCAGCACTAGTTCAGCACAGTGCTGTGTGTAACCTTTAAGGTTCTAGACATAGCTGAAGAAGGCCTTGTGATTGTCCTTAGCCTGTGAGTCTACCATGACCTCATAATTAGCCATCTTGGGCTTAATTAAATTTCTTAGTTTATTGTTTAGTTACATAAGAGTGCACTTGTCTTTAAAGGAGTTGCTCTTGCTGATTTTGGTCATGAGTATTCTTCTTTTATTATATAGCCTGTTTAGGTGAGGATTCCACCAGTGGGTTTTTTTAGTGTTTGTCTAGGGTTTATTGGTGGTAGATATGGCTTCCTCTATTCAGCCATTCACATGTCTGTACAAGGACTGTTGTGAATAATTGTGCATATGTAATTGTGGTCTATACCTTAGAATAGTTCCTAACTGTTACTGATTTAGCTGGATTTTCTGTTAACTTCTTCTTGTCTAACCTGGTGAGTTGGTCATCTGTGTGTGTCGCGGAATGGAGTCTCCAATGACAAGAGTATTAGGCAAGGTATATGCTAGCCTTTTGGACTTTGTTCTTGGGGGGACCATTGGGTGTAGGCTTATGTGAGATGTTTGGTAGTATTTTTGGTGTGTGTTTTAGAGATTGCTGAGCAGTGGATTTAGTCTTTTGAGATTTGGGAAGGTTTCTTACCATCTTTTGGCTCAATTCTGTATGTGGCTTAGGACTCCCCCTAGCTCTAATAAATTAACATCAACATCCAGACTTATTCTGCACTGAGTGTTTTAATATATTTGCTTATTTATTTATTTGAATCTGTTAACTGGGTGAGTGAGCTGGCCAGAATAACCCTTTTCAGTCACAAGTCAGACCAGTATGACAGCAGCAAAACCAAGTGAAGAAGGTAATAAAATAGTGTATGCAAAGACATAAAAATAGATAATTATTATTTGTTTGCAAAAAATGTGCAATAAAGAGAACAGGATAAGTTTATATAACATTTACTTAGAGGTGACATAAGGAAACATTCATTTTGTCAGGAGAATGCTTGCAAATAATGTATAGAAAAAGGAAAGTAATTTATAAGATGAAATTTTGTTTAACTTTTGTTAGTGAAGCATGTACACCTTGAATTCAGGTGGCTCTTCAGCTAGTCAGCCATATATGTAACCTATCCATTGGTACAAAAAAAGCTTTTCTAAAACAGATTTACCACATGGAACTCATTGCCTACTCACTTAATGAATAGAAACAACGTTCCTCAAATTCAGAAAGTAATTTAAGTGATCCTTAACTAATCATTCTAAGTGAGTAGACAGATGAGTAAATAGCAACAAAGGATCTAAGAGAGTGTGCGTGCGTGCGTGTGTGTGTGTGTGTGTGTGTGTATGTGTGTGTATGTGTGTGTGTGTGTGTGTGTGTGTGTGCATGCGTGTGTGTGTGCATGTGTGTGTGTGTGTGTGTGTGTGTGTGTGTGTGTGTGTGTGTGTGTGTGTGTGTGTGTGTGTGTGTGTGTGTGTGTGTGTGTGGAGGGGGCAGAAAGAATCTTTTTAGTATAGGGAAAGAAGGAAAGTGCATCACTGAGAAACAGGTAACCAGTCTGCTTGTAAAATGAAGGTACAGATTATTAGGCACAATGACTATGAATCTGGAGTATAAAGGATTTTAAGTCAAAGAAGTTGACTAATGATGGTAAATCATTTCCAATCTATTAATGTGAACATTAAGGGCTATGGCTTTTCTCACTTCTGATTTTAGTAAATTAGAGATTTTTTTTTGGGGAGGGGGCTGTTTCAAGTTGGTTTAGTTCCCTTTGCGATTGCACAAATATAGAGCTTCATCAAGAATAGCACTGAGATAGATATATTTGTTTCCTATATGAAGATCTGTATAATAAGGCATATCTGTCTCTACCTCTTTTCTTACACCTTCTTTTAACAGTTTTAGGGTTTCCTCTTGTCTTTCTGACTACACAAATGCTGCTTCTTTTTTTCATAAGCTATATTAATGGTGCAATGGATGCTAAAATCTTTTCTGAAGCCTGAACTGTAGTTAGCCATACAAAGTTAATGCCTTACTTCTTTAGCATACCATCACAATCCCTGAAAATGTAAAGCCATAAAATTTAAAGTCAGTCTAATCTAAATCACATTTCTCTATCTTTAATGTCACACATCCTCTTTCAGTCTGATGAGAGGTGACTTGTGACCCTGCCCTAATGGAAATGCTGCACATCCGCAAGTCAAATGGGACAAGATTCACTTGCTCTAAGGATCCTAACATAATGTGCAACATTAACAGGAGATGCTGGAGGGATGGATATGTCTCTGAGAGATTGCCAGTCCTCTGGAACAAATTCCCAATTCATGTAAAACAGAGCTCCTCAATTACCCTTTTTATGCATAACTTAGACAACTGGATGGGACACCATAAATTTACCCTGGGGGTGTCATCTATGTCTCTGTTGGATAATGGCAGTTGGTGCTGACCATAGACTCGTGCTGCAAATATAAACCATACAAATTAGTCAATAAGGAAACGGGTATATACTAAAACAATAAAAAATTAAAATCTCGAATGCTCGGATGTGGGAAAACATGGGTAATCAAAATTGCTATTTTGGGGGGGGCTGCACCCCCCCTTAAAATATATATTCCAACTCCGAGATCGCACTACAGTGAGGAAAGGCCAAATTTTCCAATCTTCACTGTACCGCAGTCTCACAATATCGATTCCGATTACCTGCACTTTCGCTCATCCGAGCATTTGGGATTTCAATTTTTCATCATATTAAAAGGAACCCTAAGGGAACAAGGTTATAACATTGCTAGGCTTATAAAGACCCTAGGAACCTATGAGAACTTTTCTCAACATTTTATCACGCTTTTTTATTTTATTTTGCTCATATTTTTATATCACAACTGTAGTTCCCTATAGTAATATATTGTATTAAATAGCCAACATGATGCAATATCTCTGCTGCAAAGGAAATAACAAATATCTGTCTCTTGTATATCATCAGGCATGTATGTATAGATAATATAGTAATGTTCTAGTTACTATCTGCATTTCAAATTGATGTTGCCCTGCTTTTACATGAAGTTTGTTAAACAGGTTACATGTGGCTGTATTCCTTAATTCATTGATTATCCACCTAAACAACAAAGAGGGAGAGACAATGGATACATGGTGTGGATGATATACTCAAATGACAAAACATATTCTCACTTTCCCACACTTTTTAATTTTATAAAAAGTCACTCTCCTTGATGTAGACGAAATACTTTTAGTCATGTCTATATTTCGATCCAGCTCACCTTCTGTTTTCTTGCTGCAGTGAAAAGGATTTTTTCTGTATGTTTTTTGATACTTGAGTCACTTTGGATTTATGCATAATTTAATTCAATACTTATTTTTTTAATTTCCCAGTGCCTTCAAGCAGGGATTAATGTTCATTCAGTTGATCATCTACTCTCCTTCCTTCTTTAGTGCCCCATTTATGTTTTTCATTATCTCTACTAACATTCCAGCAGGGTATGACCCATGCAGCTTCGTCTAGTAGACTTTGTCCTTAAACCAGCCTTTTTTGGGCCTAGTAATCTTTGACTTAAAGGCATACATTCTACAAATTCCCTTCTGTGGTCTGGGCCTTTGCTTGTTAGATGTCACTTATCACTTGTCAGTATGTTTACAGATGTTCCTGAGACTACAAATATTTGCATTCCTTTGCTAGTGGTTTCTGCTATTATTGCTGTGTTTTTCTGTACTGTCACTTTAATTTATTGTCTACATACACATGCTTATTTGTCTGTTGCTACCTTCATTTGCTTCTCGTTTGGATTCCTCTAATATTCATTCATTATGTATGACCTTTGTTGATTTATTTTGTCTATTGCAGTTATTAATTTTTTTTTCTTTCATAAGGTAGGACACTGATCACAGAGTTAAAATATAATACAACAAAATAATACAAGTAAGCAGATATAACATATGATGTAGAATGCAAATGTTTGACCGTTAATACTTCTATACAGTTTATAAGGCAGATGTGGAAAACAGAAGCTAGATACAGTGTATACAAAGAATGTGATGTCACCAGAATAGAAGCTGTTTACATTAAATACAAAGGGTTAGATGTACCACGATCACAGGGTAAATCAAACTTTAAGTACTGAATGACTGTATTTTCTACAAAACATATTGTTAGCTGATGTGGTTATGAATAAACCACTTGCATTTGCTTTGTTTGATAATCTATACGTTAAGTTGGAATCTGAAGTTGAGTAGTTAGTAAAGTTTTTATCGCCGGTAGGTGGAGATTGCAACAGCTCTGGATCTAAGAGGAAGCTGCAGTGTTTGTACATTAAAGCTAAGTTCCAGAGGTCTGTAGAATACATTTGGTTTGAATGTGGGCTGTGGGAGTGATGTTGCCAAGTTTTGTGTAAGGTGATGTGAAAGTACCAAGGTGTAGAGGTTTGAAAAGAAGTGACCCTAGTCAGGGGAAGCCAGTTGGCTTTCTCAGAACTGAAACAGGGATGATATCCTCTCCTTAAGAAATTTGTTATGAAATGTCAGATTTTATTAGAGACTGAGTGGAATAATCCCATATATATGCACAATCACTGGGCAAAAAGTACTGTATATCAGTTCATGAGGGGAAGAGAGAGGAAATGAGAGATCTTCCTGTCTAAGAAAAGTCAGTAGTTGATCTTTGCCCTATTTATTTTCTTTGTGAGCTTGAAAATTTAGTGTCTGGTCAAGACATGTCCAGGTATTTGAATTAGGTAGTTTTCGCATGTTATCATAAAGATTGAGAGACCTTTGATATTTTTTGATGAGTTGTAAACATAATGTTTTGATGTATTTGTTTTACTGGATGTTAGCAGATATTTGTTAGTGTTAAGCCACAGAGATAAAGTGAGAAGGTCATTTTGAAGTAGACATTGTATTTCTGTGTGTGAAGGGGCTAGACCCACGTATTACCATGTTATTGTCATACAATATGATAGAGAGGTTTGATAAGTCAAGTGGGAGTTTGTTCATGAATATGGAGAAAAATATTGGTGTGCTGATAAATCCCTGGGGCCTCCCTTTGATGATGAGAGCCACTTTGGATAGGAATGTTTCTATGTTCATCTTGACTGTTCTGTTGTTAAGGAAGTTTTGGAACCATTCTGAAGATATGGCACTAATTCCAATATCTATCATATGATGCAGAAGATCAGAATGGTCTACAAGGTCAAAGGCATGACTGAGATCAATAAAATGTTTTCCTGTAAAGTGATGCTTATCCTTTTTTGCTGAGTAAAAAATCATCTGCCAGGTTCAGAGATAGTCGCTGTGCTCCTGCCTGACCATATGACATGCTGTTTTAGAGACTGGAGGTTGTATTGTTCTACACAGGAAGTGAGTTGAATATATGCCATCTTTTTCAAAATTTTGCCCCCGGTAGGAAAGATTGAGATGGGCTAGAAATGAGAGGTCTTAGAATGTTTGAATTGTTTTGGTAATGGATTAACTAATTTTACATAAGTTGGGCAATGAGTCTACAGTGTGAAAGGTGTTGTAAATTTGAAGAAGAGAGTGTGCTCTCCACAGTGATATATGAAGCATAGTCATTAGTTGTCAGACCCCTGGGAACATCTAGAAGGATTAGTTCTAGCAGTAATTCAGTGTCTTTGGCTTTGATATGTTTAATACTGAAGGGTGAAAGATTAGGGATAGTCAGAGAGGCTGGGAGAGAACAGTGTTGCGATGGTTTGTAAGAGAGTTGAAGTTTCGAAATTTATGGAGAAAGTCAGATGGGGTGAGGTGTCCTTGAATACAAGGTAAGGTGTTTGGTGGGCTGTTGGAGTTACTGGTCTTATGGCTGGTGAGAAGGTTCACATCTTGCCAGATTTACCTGATTATCCTACCTGCTTAATTTTATGAAAATTATATGTTATTGTATATTTGTCTATTGAATGTTTTGTATTGTATGTTTTTGTCTTTTTGATGTTTGAATACTGTTATTAATGGTGTTTTCTGAAAGACACATTAATAAAGTCGAAGATGATGAATTGTTTGGATGAGTTAAGCAGAGAGTATTATTTGCTTTTATGCAAACTGGCCTTGTGCCTTCAGGCAGATTGTTTAGTTAGGTTGCAGGCAATGGTAAATTGGTTCCTATTTTGTATGGACGGGGTTGTGTTCCAGTTATACATCATAAAGTCTTATAAGTTGTTTATGTCTTTGGTCAGACAATTATTATTGTAGTGCTTGCAGAGTCAAGTAACAATAGGGAATAGTTCATGTCCTAACTGAGGGAGAGTCTAACTAAGAATTCCATCAGCTTCTGAGCAGTCTTTAGATGAATGTATTGGTGTCTAGTCTGTGTTGGACATCTGGGTTTTAAATTGGGTGCATTTAGCAAGTGCTTTGATCTAAAGGTTATTAGTCTTTTTTTTTTTAGCTGTGATGGTATTTTTCTTGAAGCTTAAAGGACAGTGATCACATTTAAGATGGGGATTAAATGAAGAAATATTGGAATGTAATTAGGAGGTCAGGAAGTGTGTGATATTGTGACTGAAGTGTTGGGCAGGTAAAGTTCTTATATAAGTTGGATGATCCAGGTCTGCCAGTGGTACAGTTCTGTCATTTTTGGTTGGTCCAAAAATGTTTAGGTTGAGGTCTTTGAATATTACTAAGCTGCTGTATTTACAGGAGCTAGAGATAATATTTTGGAATATTGTTTGCAATTTTTGTATTGCGGGAGGTGGTGGTAAATAGGCCATATCCAGGAAGTTGTGACTGTTATGTTATGAATTGAGTCTTTGACAATATCCAGCTGGATTCTGTCTCAAGGGTAGCAGCAGTAGCCCAGGAAACTGTTGATATTCTGATGTGGGATATGTGTAGAAGAAGAAATCCTCTATCAGATGTATCAATAAGCATGACATAAAATATAAATGCATAGCAGGGGAAGAAATGTAGCAGGTTAGAATGATTATGTTTAAGCCAGGATTCTGTAATTGCTACCAGATCAGGAAAGTGACTGTTGAGCGAGGTTTGTATCTGTTCAGGTTTATTCCTAATTCTTTTAGCTTTAAGAAGGGCAGAAGATCAAGTGGGGGGACTGGCTTGATTGGGGTTTATTTGAAGAGGGCGAGGACAAACATTTTATTCTATTTGCACTGAATTAAAAGGAGGAATTTACTGGGGTAAATTTGAAGTGAAGCACTGGCAACTTTATGAGAAGGTGGTTCATTTCGATGGAGCATATTGATAGGTGAAGGTGAGACATAACAGGTGGCTTTGTGAGGAAAGGTAGGTTATGTGGAAGTGTAAAAAAGTGGCTTTGATTATGTGGTAGGTGTTAGGTCTTTGTGATAGTCATGGAGAAACAGTGGCGAAAGAAAAAAGAGTGAATTACTGCTGATGTTTTATTACAGAAAGATGATTAATATGAGAGGATAAAGCATTGTCGATGGTAAGAAATGTGCAGAATTATGTGTATTTTGATGTGAGTTGGTGAGAAAGTCAAGGGAAGTAGTTGATTGCAAAGGTATTAATGGTAAGGACAGTATAATTAAAAGTATGTGCATAGGAAGGGATGAGGAAGAATTTAGTGACTGTACATGGAGAGTCTTCTGAAGAAAGTATATGTTATATCTCAGATTCCATTTTGGGGGATTTATATTTAATGGCTATTATTCCTACATGTGGTGTGAGTTGTCATTTGGTGTAGTGTTTTGTAGAATAGTTAGATTATAAAAGAAAGTGGTGGATGTAGGATGTAGTACTTTTTTTGAGAAGATAATTGTGTGGTTGATGATTGATAGTGGTATGGACAAGTGTAGAGAAAAAAGGGAGCAAAATGGTCAGCAGTCAGCTAGGCATCAGAAAAGAAGTGTGCTCATCCACCCATTCATTATATCTGGTCCTGCAAACAGTAGACAAAGTGAGTAAATGCAATGTTCCTGCTTTTGAAGAAGCGGCACTGCAGTGTACCAGCGAAGGGTATTCAAATACAGTAAACTTTCACACAGGAAAACATCCACAAGAGAAAAGAGCAGTTCTGTAAGTTATGCCATGCGTATGAGATAGTTTAAGAATGAAATACAGTCCACAAAAAGTAGGGGAGGGGCCAGTAGCCTCACTACTATAGCCAGGAATACGTGACTAGAGGTAAATAAATAATAGTACTTTTAAATACACATGATAAGATTATTCATCTCTCTTTCTCCCCAGTACATTGCACAGTGGTCCCATATGAACACGTATCCAAGTATCTCATAGGAGTCAAAGATACAAACTACAGGCAAAAGTAAATTGGACCAGGTGAGTTTAGGGTATTATACCACAATTAGAGAAGTTGTGTGGCCACTGGCTCATCTTTCCTTGATAATGACAGATATCCTACTGCCATTATAAAAATATAGCCCAGTCATTTATTTAATACTATATATCAGTTCCTGCTCTCAAGACATCTCTACCCATGTGCTGGTCCTCAGTACCTATACAACAAACATTTTTTGCAGCTGGCATCACTTTGGTAGGCACTGCTGCAACCATATAATCTTCTGATATCTACATACCTTAAAACTGAATACACAGGTATCAAAACTCCCAACATCCATTCTACCAACATCAATTAGAGTGGTGCCAAAAGGGCTATAAAAATTATTGCCATATAGCAGTCTTAAAGGGGGTGATACAGTCTGTAAACACTGAAACTGAATTGTATTTGAATGATACTGAATTGAATAAGTTGATTTGAAAGAAAACATATATTTACATTGAAAGATTTGAAAAATAGAAAGATATGGTGCAACTTAACTAAAATTACTTTATGTTATAACATTAGGACATACAATAAAAAGAGATAAAAATACGTAATATGGAGCAAGGTCCTACCTAAACTGGCTGCTAAATGGCAGGGAATATGCACTGGGAACAGAAATCCCAAACAGCCATATTTCCACTACTTTTAGTGAAATAAATATATAATGTCAGTATGATAAAAAGACTAAACATCACTAAGTAAAGTTAGAGCGAGCAAAAATCACACTTTACCATGTTTACCCAAAAATAATTCTCACCCAGTATGGCAAGCCAGTTAACAAAATATAAATATAATGAATTAACCTTTTAATGTAGTTTACAGAGAGCTGTAACCCAATGTGTTAATTCGTACCACACCATAGTCAATTAATAGTGCCAGGCCCTCTTTGTCTGCCTATTCCATGTGTAACACAAAACACTACCTTCTAATTTTAGCTACTCATAACGATAATAAAACTATATGGTTCAGTCTTACTTTTACTCATAATAGTTTGTTAAATTAATCTATGCCTAGAATGCATAGTCCAGTTCACAGAATACCTCAGAATGCTGTTTAAAATTCCCTCAGAAAAAAAAATCCTTATTCATTAATTTTCATTCCTTTAACCTTGTTGTCTTAGCTAACAGTGTATTAAAATTCACCTTTAATTAACTCAAGGTGGAGCACCCCCAGAAAATGTGGTATCGATCTCCTACCCCCTCTAACTGGCATCTCCAACATGACCTATGAGCCTCTGGAAAAGTCTTTGATAAACTGTTCGGGATGTAAAAGGACTTGTACACACACTCCCATCAGAAAATTAAAAGTTTTCATGATCTTACAACTTTAATGGATAACGCAGAATATGTCTGAGCTCTTATGTGTGATTGGGTTGGCAGCCAAGATGGCAATCATGAGGAGGTGGAAACAGTACTCCCCCAATATAGTTGAAATAATTAGCCTAGTGGAATATATAAGAACCATGGAGAAAGAGGTGTGGGAGGGTTAAAACTAAAAACATATTACAAAATAGGCTGCATGGATTGAGGTGGACTTCAGCTATGCTAGTAATTTGTAAGAAGGATATTAATACTTTTACCCAAGACATAAGCAGTTAATTAAATGGTCTGTTAGGTGTTTGCATATATCAGAAAAGGTTTTATGTTTAATTTTGCTAAAGTATGATCCAACAGTTTTATAACAATAATTTGTCTAGAGCATATGAAATAATTTAAACATTAATTGTGCCTGACTTGGACAGTGGTGGTTTTATTGCATTTGACTGTTTGTTTTAAACTCTGTTTTATATGGTTCAATAGAGTTGTTGTAAACAACAAAAACATGTTGCTTAAAATGTTGTCAGCTATAAAGTAGCATTACATTTCAGAAATGTAAGCATCCTAAATGTAGTTTGTTGAAGAAAAATGCAAACATAGTTTAAGTATAGTCATAGACATTTCTGAGAACGCATATATAACTATGTTGCTTCTGCAGTAAAGTGTGTTTTTTTTTCCTTTTAATTTAATGTTGCTATTCAACTCTGCATCTAAGGCAGATAAGGAAAAATGATAAACTGGAATAATCCAAAAATAACTAGTTTAAAGCAAATAGATTATAAAAGAAAACATGCAATACAAATAAAACACATTTGTATCTCATGCATGTGCTATCTACAGGTATAAAACGTATAAGCACATGTAAGACAATATTCAAAGAATGCATCAGAACACACACATGTGAAGTTATGAGCTAAGACAAAAGGAGGGTGAATGTCAAAGCTGCATACAGTTGTGTGTGTGTGGCAAAGGTGTGAAGCAGCATTTTTAAACATATCTCTGTATTTGGACATTAAATTATTCGCATGTATCAAATTAATCATATAGTATGAAAACAAGACATTTTTTGACAATATAACATATATTAGACAAAAACAATCTTTTTCAAAATAGGCATATTTTCATATTCCCCATAACCCAGTCCCCCTTTGTACATTGTTTTTATATGGTGTTCATGTTAACCCACATCGTAACTCAAATTATTGTTTATAAATCATCCCTTACCCCCTTTAACATTAAAGACATTGCCCTAATATTTGTACTTCATGTATTTAATTACCTTTGTAACAGCATGTGTAACATACTATCTCTTTTTCCTTTACATTCCCAAGTCTAACTAGTGGACTGACTCTGGTCTCCATTACCTTGTGGTTGTCTAGTGACAAATGTATTGCCCAGTCAATCATCTCATCCATCCATGTCCTCTCTAACTGGTTACACTTTACTTTGACTTAGTGGAGAAACTATCAACTTTTTCTCAATATTGTCATAAAGCAAGACTAGCATTTGTATAGCTTTCAGATCTAGCCTGCTCAGGATCTATCCAGCACTCTTTTTGAGGGATTGTATATTTGGTTTTTAACAGTGCCCTTTCCATATTCTAAACATGTAACTTAACAATTACAGATGTACTTCTCTAACCCATATCAGAGTATTTTTGTCTTTTATATATCCTGGGGGAATTAGACCAAGAATCCAACCCCCATGTCGTCTTTGTTAGTGGTCTTCTAGTCGCCCAATAGATATCTCCTATTATAACCTCTTGTGTCTTTCTGGAAGATATGCAGCTCCATGTTAGATAATCTGCACCCTGTGCCTGGCATATTCAGCAAAATAAAGTGGTCAGCCATCCTTGCTTAAATAGCCTAAGGAGGAATTTTGCCATGAATGTATTCATTTAAACATTGTGAATAGCAAACATGTCTGGAATATTTCTGGGTGCTTGCAGTCACATTATTCTATTACACTGCTCTCATTCTATGGTTATATTGAACATTTTATTCCACTTCTCAAGTATCATGTCTAAATACCTATCCTGATAATTATCCCCTCCTTATATAAATCACTTATATTCGATCTCCTTCTGTAATCCTTTATGTTAATTGTTTGCCTATTCAAGTACTTCTGTATTTGGTCCTCTCCCACCTTAGACTGCATTCTCCAAACTTGCAATACTTCTCTGAGCTGCTAATGCTGCCATTGTCTGAATTTGTTGTTTTGTACACTAGACAAATAATTATAACTCAGCAAAAACACACGATAATCCCAAATGTCCAAAGAAACACACAACACCACACCAGAAAAAAATGTAAAGTTCTTTACTGATGTCTCCGGTACCTCAGCTTGCGCCTTCAAGGAATACATTTTTACACCAAGCGGCATCCATTTACATAATTCAAATCCCCAATGTGACAATCAAGCAATAAAGAAATGATCCCATTCTTAAAGGGCCCATACATGTAGACACAGACAATTGACATTTTCAAATACATATGTCATTTGTTGCATACCTCTTAAATATTGTTAATGATATTATTATTATTATTATTCCACATTGTTAAAACCCTTCAATCTTAATTCTCTAAATGTGTGCATGTATTGAAGCATATATTTAAAACTTAAATACACATTCTAATGCCAGTATAAATAAGGATCATTTCTTCATTGCTTGATTGCCACATTGGGGATTTGAATTTTATAAATGGATGCTAATTGGTGTAAAAATGTATTTTTTGAAGACGCAAGCTGAGGTACCGGAGACATCAGTAAAGAACTTTTTTTTCTGGTGTGGTGTCATGAGTTCCTTAAATTATTATAACTCGCCACTGAAATTATTTTATGGTCCCAAAATAAATAGGGTTTTCACCTTTTGTAACTTTCTTAATGCCCCAAATGCATTTCCAATAGCAGCCTTCTCTTTATGATTCTTGCCATATCTTCATTTCTACCCACTTTTCCCATCCTCCCAGATCTCATATCCTTCTGTATTTTGATCTTATACTGTTGTCCCACACTTCTCATGGTATTACTTTCTCCAATGTCACCCACATTGGTTTAAGAGGTAGTAATAGCTCTGATATACTGGCATTTTGTCACTGCTCTATGGAACCCATTAAAATCAGGAAGAACTACCCTCCTTGTTTTGATGATAAGAAAAATTTCTTTCTCTCTTGGGTGTGTTCCATCTCACAAGGAATCTGATATTAATGTTTTGCAGTTGTCTAAGTATGCTAATTTATGCAAATACAGAAGGTGCCTTGACTGAAAAGAACACTGAGAAGAATATACATTTTGATTATCTGCACCTTGGTGAAAAAAATAAACTTCATCCCTCAGTTCTTTATAAAGTGATTTTCCAGTTACTTCTAGAACTCTAGTTACATTGTATGTAGTGGTTACCCCCAAATATGATCAGGTTGTTACTATATTTTCCTTTAGGCCTCTCAATGATGACTCTAATTCTGCTTTATCTACTCTTGACAAGGGAAAGAACAAAGTTTTATCCTTATATAATTCCAGTCTGTTCATTTTTTCCCAGCTTTTTCAGTACTTGTAGTAGTGCAACTTTGGTATTCGTCTCAGGATGCAAGAGCAACAATGTGCACTTATCAGCAAACCAAGCTGAAATCAGGGGGTCCCCTATATCCCATATGTATACCTTGGTGCAAAATATGAGTGTTCAAATATTGTATAAAGAATTATGTGGCTGTAACAAATAGCATAGGGGAGAGAGGACATCATTATTTCATGCCCCCTAGTCAAGTGTATTGTCTGTGATAACTATTTCTATAAAGTAATTAACAATGTGAGATGGATTTTATTGGAAAGTTCATTACTTCTTATAGATGTCAAATGAAGGATCATTTTATTGAATGAAATGCATTTTTGAAGTCTGTTAATATGGGTCCCATATTAAGATTTTTTTAGGAAACTGAATTTCTGTACATTCAACTATGCTGTTACTAGGTCCAAGCCCCCTGCCTTGTGTTTAGCAAATCCTTGTTGCTGCTGTGATACTATTTGCAGTAATAAATGTATGATTCTATTTACTAGGATTTTGCATATATTTGTAAGCCCAATTGTAAGAGTAATATATTGGCTATAATTATTTGGTTGAGTCTTGTCCTTTTTGGCTTAAGGAAAATCAAAAGCTTGGCTGTATTTGCATCACCCAGGGAGGGTCCTCTTCTTTCGCTCCCTTGACAGTGTTTCAATAAAAGAGTTGCTAATTCCTCTTTAAATTCCTTATAGACATCTGTGAACCCAATCAACCCTGGAGTGATACCCCGGGTTAGTCCTAAAGCTGATATTATCTCTTCAATCATAGTTTCTCTGTCTAATGTATCCACTTCAGTTGTGGTAATCATGGATAGACTTACTGTTCCTACTACAGTTGACTAGTCCTCCCTACTACAGTTGACTAGTCTTCCTTTTCCTGTACCTAATCTAATTTATTCTCCATATTCCACAACCAAGATATCATTTCTATGGCCTGAATCTGTAAACACTCCACCAACTTTATCTTTTAATGCTAATATCACCAGCTCTTCTGCTCTTTATACAAGCTATGAATTTTTTTGTGAAGCAATCCCTTCATCCATTAAAAACTTTTATACCTTTCCCATCTCTTAACACTTGGTAGATAATGTCAGTTTCTAATATATATTTTTTTCTCCTGGTTGATTTCTTTGACCTTTTTCTTGCTTCTACATCAACATTTTTATATTCTGTTTGTAGTTGCAACAAATGTCCTTCTACCTGCCTTATATTCATCTTATTCCTCTTTTATTTAGTCAAGGTTTTACTAGTCGTCTAATGATCATCTTAACGAAGCCCCAGTTTACACTCGAGTCAATCCCATAATGGTGTTGTCCCAGTAAGTTACGATTCTTCCCCTTACTTCCACCACCTGAATAGATTTCAGCAATAAAGGGTCAAATTACCACAAATATACCTATCCCAAAAATCGAGTATGGGCTCCCCTTCCTAACACTACAGTTTACCACAAATACACTCAAAGTGCAAACTATTAATAAGATCTGTAGATTTTCTATCCTGAAAGACCAGAATACCCATCACTGCCAACTCCTCCAACAATTTAACTAGTAACCTGTCAATGAAAAAGCAACACTGCTACTAAGTCCACAAATATGCAAAGTATTACAAATGGGACATTGCCCACTCTTAAGATGTAAGGTACCAATTAAACAACCAAACTTCTCTCTAAGACTAAATCATGAAGAGGAATTAACACTCACTAGACCACATTTCAAGACAACCACAGGTGAGTGTGTATTCTCAAAGCTGGCTCCAGGAAACTGGAATAACCTCCAAGCAGAAGCTAGGGAAAAAAACAGAATGGGAATATTCAGATGAGGAGTAAAAGAACAGTTACTGCGGGAGTCCAAATACTTATGCCTTACAGATAACGGCTAGCTCTATTAAGGGAGATAGTTAGTTATTGAACATCATACTTATGCTAAATTTCACTCACACTTAATATGATTGTACAATTCAATCACTGCAAATAGGTCTCATGACTGTGCTGTATTTTAGTTATTTTCTAAGTATCGTTACTCTAATTTTCTTATATGTACTTCTGCCCATATGTTTGTGACATAGTTCACTTATATGTACTACCATAATGTCTACATTTGTGCCACGTGGCCCGGGATCATGGCTGAAAAAGGTCTGCCAACAACCCCCCCCACACACACACACACACACACACACACACACACACACCTGATTGACAAACTGAAATAAATAAATAAGCAAACAAACAAAGAAACGGTTCTAAAAATGCCACTGGAGCAGATAGATATATACTAACAAAACATTATATTATTTTATTCCTTCACCTTTCAGCCAAAGTTCTCTGACTTATTTGTGGAATTTGCCTTGGGTGCAAATAGATGTAATCACTAAAAATTATCAGGTTTATAAATTTTTTTATCCTTTATGGGCAACCCTTTTTGTTGAGATTTGAAGGCTCATGTTTCTGTTGCTATAATTCGTAAATACAACAAAGGAGTGCTTATTTCAGTACATAGCAGAATCCATTCTCCTGACTGAATTGAACTCTAGGAACCCTGTAAGAAGCAATGCAGCAAAGAAATTAAATAGCCTGGAGAATGGTGTTAGAAACCCCATTATAAGTAAGGAATGTGATGTTGTGTTTCACAAGCCCCTTCATCTGAAGTTGAAGAGTGTTAGTTACTAAAAAAGTTCAAATTTTAATTATGATACTACAACTGAATGTATAACTAACAGCAATGTGTGTACCATTCTTGACCAAGCTAATCACAGCAAATTAGGAGTGTTGTCAGCGATAACTCTTAGAAACTGCTACAGCAAATTCTGAAGAGGTTAAATATGAAAGCAGGAAAGTTGACTATATCCACTTGCAATGTACTGACTGCCAATATATTTAAAAATCAAGATGAAGGTCTCTTGACAGTCATGGATGAACTACTTTACCTGATTGGACTAATTACCTGAGTGGAATAATGAGCTATTTTGTTCAACAAAATATCAATAGTAAAAAATCTGGCAATCTGCTACAACTGTGAGTTGCTGCAGTACAGATTAAACAAGGTACTTTAATATTTACCAGCAAGTATATCTAATGAACTTGGAAGGCAAAGCATTAGAATTTGAAATAAAGCACTGAAAAAAACTTTATTCAGAAAGCTGATTTTTCTAAGTACTGCTGAAAACAATAGTCTGAGTTAGAAATGTGGGCTTGCAGAAAAGTGTTAACACCGCAAGATGTTAACCAACGCGAATAAATATTTCTTTAAAAAAAAAGCTTTTCTTATGAAGGGGGGTTTAGAAAATCACCCTTTTATTCTGCATACTATGCAAAATTATGTTCATGAGATTATTTAGCTGAAGGGTATGATAGATAATTGGTCCTAGTCCAGTTTTGAATATTTCATGCTCTGCATTTACTGGCAGTGCTTTCATATCCATTGGTTCCTGTCATAATTCCGAGGACGATAATTGTGACCACCAAAACTAAGGACATCAAAAATCAGACAAATAATTCATATGTTCACATTTTTGCAGTGAAGCTTTGCCACTCCTTTACCCCTCAAAAGCAGTGTCCTCAAACGTCTGCTTACTCTCTCTCTGGTATATATATTAACTCTGAGTTTGTTGTACCCCAGAGAAGTGGGAATATTATAGCAATAACCCATGCCTGGGTGTGGGTAATGTGGGATTTACCCACGGTTGGCGTGGTTTGGTCCCGAGGGCGAACCGTGGGTAAATCCCGCATTACCCACACCCAGAAGTGGGTTATTGCTATTATATTATATTATGACATTATTTAAGAAAAGAAATAATTACTTTTCTTAAATAATGGCATTGTATAATGCCTCAGAGTCTTTGCTGCCCTTCCGCAACTGTCTGGTATCCACGGCAGTTCTGATGTACTGCGCATGCCTACGCAGTACATCAGAGCTGTGGCCAAAAGCAATGGAGAAAGCAAGATCTCTGTTGCTTTTTACTGTTTCGCTATGTTAAATGGGTTTAACATAGCGAGACAGCTTTAAAATAAGCAACGGAGATCTCCGTTGCTTATTTTAAAGCTGTCTCGCTATGTTAAACCCATTTAACATAGCGAGACAGGTTTAAAAAAAAGCAACGGAGAAAGCAAGATCTCCGTTGCTTTTTACACACTGTCACTATGTTAAAGGAGTTTAACATAGCGAGGCAGGTTTAAAAAAAGCAACGGAGATCTCCGTTGCTTTTTTTAAACCTGCCTCGCTATGTTAAACTCTTTTAACATAGAGAGACAGTGTTTTAAAAGAGACTTATACTAATGGAAAAGGTCCGGGCGACCGGATCTTTTTCCATTAGTATAAGTCAATTTACAACGTGCACGCTGGCCAATCAGCGTGCAAGTTTTGGAATATTAATGGGGGGTCATGGTATAATCTGAGATATCACAGCCTCAAACTTAGTATTATATATTCCCTAACATTTGATATTACCATTCAGATTATCACTATTACAATTACAAGTACTTGAAATGGCAAAAGGCACACATGTTATCTGAATTCCCATAAAACAGAAAATGGATTTCTGAATCACTGCACTACATGAAATTTATTAAGGAATTGCACTTTACAAAAGAAAAACTAAAATAGATTCAACATACCTTTTAGATAAATCATGACTATGTAAAGGACACTAAGCCATCAGACTAAGACAAGTGATATTTTACAGTAGATAAAAAGGAAAACATCCCATTTTTACATTAGTAGTAACTAACAGCTGTGGACATCATGCAAGGCCTGAATTAGGTACCTAGTTTACTGTCAGTATAAGACATGGCTGGGTAGAGATCGGGCTGTGAAACATTCATAAAAAATGGTAAATTATCAGATTCAGGATAAATTCCTAAAGTAGCAATAAACCATCACGTGCCAATCAGACAGTAGTTTGCATAAGGTAGTTAAAGGTCAGATATTAAAGCATGTTAGACAAATATTTCATTGAAAGCTATGGCAAAGCTGTCAGAGTTATAGATTGATTTGTAAGCTAAGAATTTTTTTGAGGTTTTATTTTCTTGTGTCTGCTCATTTTTTTTTGTTTGGAAGGCCACATGTCCAAATGATGTCACATATATCTTTACATAGTATCAAAGCATTCTAGGTAAAAAAATACAAGTTAACTGATGTACATGCACTTATTGTGATCTCAGTACTTCAATACCTCATATATTCAGTTTCAAGATGAGGTAGTCTCCCTACAACATTTAGTTAACAGCATGTCTTTACAGAGTATATAAGCCTTGTATGACTTCAGATAGCCCAGAAATAGAGCAGTTTGTATCTTGTGTATGTGCGTTTGTATTTTTACATATTTCACCCGCATAATGTCATGCAAAAGAAGCTGGAGATCTAAAAGAAAATCAGAGGGGATTATTCAACAAAAGTTACAATGCAAGAATATCTGTTTCTGACACCAGAGGCTGCAGAGTTGTAGTTTATATTATACGGGATAATTTCCAGCTGTATGAGATTCTTATCTTAATTTGTTGCAGGTGTCTATAATTTCAAGTATCATTTTCATAGACAATAAATTAGCCATTGTGGTCTCCCTTGCAAGTGTCGATACAAACATAGCAAGTAATGACTTAGGTAATCAGACCTGAAAGTATATATTCTATAAAACAAAATTATATAAACAAGCACATTGGAACATAGTAGAAACTATTTTATTTCATACCAGTACTAGTATTTTGTATTGTTTGAGAGTGCTTGATCAGCACAGGTAGTAAGTGTTCATAATGTGAAATGCTGACATTACGGTAATATAAACAAAACAGTTTCTGTTGTGGTCAGCTGTGTTTACTTTGTTTTTAGTTATCCTAGAAGTATGCATTCTTTCCTCACTATAGTATTTAAGCTGTAGACAAAGAGGCATAGTTTTCTATATTATTAGTCTGGCGTATTTTCATAGATTTCTTCATGAAGACAGATTCCTCATCCCAAGATTAGAATACAGATAAGCAGAGATCCTCAGTTCTGCCAAATGTCTGTTCATGTGTGTGTGTGACTGGGTAGGTGGATGTTTGTCTTTGTGTCCAATATTAAAATAATTAAAGGAAACTCAAAAGTTCCCAGTTCATTTCCATGCAGAATGCACCCAATTCTGAATTGCATTACATGGCCTGACTCACACAAATTTCTATTTGTCTTGCTTAAGCACAAGACTTTTGAGTGTTGAAATGCTCATGGTGGTTAATCTCAAGACACACCTGTGATGTACTGCTGTCCCTGTGTCTGCTTTATAGGTTGACTTACCTCAGGCTTTACACTATCTGCCAAATCTTCTCAGAATGTAATGGCACATTAGAATACGTTTGTTTTTTACATTCCCAAGCTTCCAAGTATATTTTGATATAATATCTAGCGGAAAATAGAGATGCAAAATGTGCAAGTTTTAATAAATATCTTGTCTATGAAAATATATGATGGAGAATGAGGGGACAATATCTAAAGAGGACCAGATAATCTGAATACTTTTGTTTTTACATTGGATATAGGGAGTTAATAACCTGTGTGAACAGTAAACGTCCAGGGGGCTAGCATTCAGGAACTTCATATACATATGCAGAGGTTGCCTTTTCAATGTTTTGACTATATAGATGCTCTGTTGTTTAAAAAATTTGCTATCTTGTTACAGCTTATCTTGAGGATACCAAATAAGTACAGTTGATTTATGCAAAGTAAATGATTTAAAATGTTGGGAGGGCTGTTTTTTAGGTAAAAAAAAAACTGCACCTGTTAGTTTACCTTTATCTATTGGTGGTTGTAAAGGAAGTATTTATTATAATTTGGCCTGGTTATATGCAATTTTCAAACTTGCTATGTATAAAGAAAGCCAGATTGCTTGGTTCATGTATGGGGTTGTGAGATTTTGACCCACTTCTGAATACTTACGAACCTACAAATGTCACAAGGCTCTTTGTAGAGGGGTCAGTTTGATGCAAGTGTTGAAAACATATAACACCATCAGAACGAATTAAAGGCATTTTCGGATGTTAAGTACTGAGACCATCATCAGATCTTCTTATTTTCCTGCATGGGATCAGGGTGTCGTGTTAACTTTCGCCATCTCCCTTGATTCAGTGCCACATCCTGCCTTCTTCAGCACCCATGCCTGACTGTCACAGATCTTCTCTAACACAATCCATTCAGCTCTTTGCTGGATGCCCTCATTTCCTCTTACCGTCTTCCTATCTGTCCCAAATATTCTTCACCATATTGTCTTCTGCTTTTATGCACATGTGCCCGAACCATCGTACTCAGTTCTCTTTGATCATTTCTGCAAATGGAGTTACTTTGGCTTCTGCTGTCATGTCCTCATTTCTTCATCTGTCCCACAATGTACATACTACCATCCTTCTCAGGTACTTCATTTCCAACACCTCTAGCTTTCTTATCTGCTCTGCCTTTACTGCCCATTGTTCTGTACCATACAGTAATACTGGTTGCACCACCATACAGTTATACTGGTTGCACCATTGTTTTGTACACCTTACTTTTCAGCTTCTTTGGCATTCTTCTGTCATACACTACACCTGACACTGTATGCCACTTGGCTGCAGCCCCTCTGATTTTTGCTTTGACCTCTTAATTCAGGCTTCCCTTCTCCTCATCCATGCCTCCCAGATACTTGAAGCTGTTAACCTGTTCCACTCTCTTCCCTTCTATCTCAATTCTCAGCTTCTTCTTGAGTTCCCCGATTTGCTGCCATTACCATGTTTTTATTTGTACTTAGTTTCATCCCATGTGCCTTCAGTTTTGCATTTCTTTTCCCTATCTTTTGCTAAAGTTCTTGCTTAGAGTCTGCTGTAATGCCACATCACCTGCACACAGCAACTTTGTTGATCTGTCCCCTCTGACCTGTTTGCTAATGTGGTCCATCACCAGTACAAACAGCAGTGGGCTCCTAGATGAACCCTGGTTCACACCCACTCCCACTGGCAACCCCTCTAAGAGACCGAAAATTGTTCATAATTGGGTCCTTGTACATAGCCTGCACTAATTCTGCCAATGTTTCTGGGACTTCAAACCACTGCAGTAGAGCCCAAATCAGCTTTTTTGGAACATTGTCATATGCTTTCTCCAAGTCTAGGAAACCCAGTTGGACTTTTTCCTCATCTCTAGCTTCTTCTCAACTATCTGTCTCACTGCAAACATTGGGTCAGTTGCGCACATCCTAATCTGAATCCAAACTTCTCATCTCACATCTTGCTTTCTACTGCTCTGCATATCCGGTTATCAATCGCCCTCTCCAGAACTTTCACACAATGTGACAGGAGTTTGGTACCTCTGTACTGCTCACAGCTGTGGCTGTCCCCTTTGTTCTTGTACACTGGAACAAGGATGCTTATTCTCCAGTCATCTGGGATACTCTCTTCTCTCCACACTGCTGTGAGTACCCCGAGGAGCCATTCCTCACCTCTCTCACACAACATCTTGATTATATCTAATGTGACCTCATCTGAGCCTGCTGCTTTCCCTGACTTCATTTTTCTTATTGCTATTTTTACTTCTTCTAGGGTGGGTCCACTTCTCTCATTGCAGGCTAGCCACAAAAGCCATAGCCTATCCCATCTCTATCCTTATTAACAGAACTATCTCAGAAGGCAAAAATCCCTGCTCTATGGAAGATATCCCACATCATCCCTCTACACAAAGGTGGACCTTTTACTGAGCTTTCAAACTATCTCCCTATTGCTTTACTCTCCCCTTTAGCTAAGATTATGGAAAAATGTATTCACAAACAATTATTTAACCACTTACTACAAAATAACCTACTTGCAAACTGCCAACATGGCTTTAGGCCATTCCATAGCACATCGACTGCCCTCTTATCCTTTACTGACTCTATATATAAAAATCATAACAATAACTCTTTTTTCCTCTGCACTATTTATTGACCTGTCGAAAGCCTTCGGTATTGTTAAACATAACTTACTTCTAGACAAACTAAATGCCCATTCTCTTGACCCTCAAGCTATACAATGGTTTAGGTCTTATCTGGAAAATAGACAGCAAGCAGTACTTTGGCAGAACAATCTGTCTTCTCTACTCCCAGTTAATATTGGAGTACCCCAGGGCTCTATCCTAGGTCCCCTACTCTTTTCTTTATTTATTAACAATCTACACATGAACATACCTCAAGCCACCTGCATTCAATATGCTGATGACCCCACCTTAATCTGTACAGCCAGGAATATAGCCACTCTCCACTCCCTCACCCAAACTGTTTTTCAAAATGTTGAAAACTGGTTTATGCAACACTGCCTCCTCCTAAATCCCCAAAAAACTAAACTACTGCTTTTTACCCCTACTCACAAATCACCTACTCCTTTCTTTTCTATAACCTCTAACAATGGTACCAACATTACCCCAGATACTACAACCCGCCTACTAGGCGTAACAACTGATGATCATCTCAGCTATGATGAACACATCAACTCCACTATAAAGTCTGTTAACAAAAAACTTGGCACCCTCTATAGAATCAAACCCTTCCTTACCCCTTCTACTAGGAAAACTATTGCCCAAACCTACCTCATTTCTACCCTTTTCTATGCCTCTGTTATATATACTAACCTATCCAAAAACAACCTTTATAAACTCTCCACCTGTTATAATAGCATAGCTAGATTCATCACAAGCTCCCCCTTTAAAACTCACCACTGCCTTAACCTCAAACAACTAGGATGGCTAGAAGTGAAAAACCATATACTCTGTCAACAATTACTTATTACTCAAAAGATCCTACACCACCCTAACAACACCCCTATCCTCGCTAATCTAATTACACAATATACAAATCTATCCACACTATGCTCTGCTAATAAGTTCTAGTTTCCTCAAATAAAGCTAATAACAAAGCTGGGGATTCACTCTTCTCAAACACTGCAGGAAAAATCTGGAACCAGCTTCCCTCAGAATTATCTACCCTTGCTTCTACTTCTCTTTTTAAAAAACATCTTAAAGAACATCTGAAAACTCATTGGCTTTGTCCATGCGCTAACCCAGACTGATATTTTTCTTCACTTTTACTCTTACCCCTTTCCCTACTCCTGTAACCTATGTCTCCATAACTAGTTACTACTCTTTCTTTGATTTATGAGAATAACATTTATGTTCTCTTCCCCTACCTGAGACTTGCTCATACCTTCTACTGTGTTTTGTATAATTATTTAGTAGAATTTTTACTAAATTTGTTATAGTTTAAAAATGTATTATTATAACTGCTTTTAAGACGAATACTACACTGTACTGTGATTCTTTATGTTACTATGCATTGCTAACTTTGTCACTGTTCATGCTTGGAGCTTTTCTCCCCGGGCCTCTACTGAAAATGGACATATATCCAGCTAGACTAGCCCGGTTAACAAATGTGAAATAAAATAAAATAAATAAATATCTGGGGCAGTACAGCTTCTGTGGGGTTTTCTTCCTTCAGAAGCTGCTGGAAGTACTCCTTCCATCTACCCTTGATGTCCTGTGGACTGGTGAGCAGATTGTTGCTGGCATTCCTTATGAAGGGTGTCTTACCATCTTCTTTATCTTTAAGTCTTCGTCTTGAAACCTGATAGAGTTTCTTTGTGCCATCTACTGAGTCACTTTCCAGAAGGTAGCAGAGTGTCTCTGATGCCCTGTATTTTGCTATTGCAACTCCTTTCTTAGCTTCTTTGTTAGCCAACCAGTATTCTTTCCTAGCCTGGTCCAACTTTTCTATCTCCAACTTTTTCCTGCATGCTTTCTTTTTTTTGATGACTTTCTGGACTTCTGCATTCTATCATCAACTTTCCGTATGCACCTTATTTCCATACCTGGCTCAGCCACATATCTGTTCTGTCACCCTCACACATACTGTTTTGAGGTGCTGCCATTCTTCTTCACCTCCACCTATTTCCTCCTCTTGTTAAGGTGCTAGAGCCCTGAGTAAATCCTTGAACTGTTGTACTTTCTCTCCAGTCAAAGCCTGGTCTGTGTTGACCTTAGAGGCTTCTCTGACCATTGCTTTCAGCTGTTTGTGGCAACCAGTGGTTTATGCTGTGGGCTGACTGTTTCACTGGGGATGACTTTGCAATCACTGATTCTACACCATGCCATTTCCTTACTAGGAGGAAGTCTACCTGAGTTGAATGTTGACCACTTTTGTATGTGATCTTGTGACTGTCTCCATTTTTGAACCATGTATTGACCGCTATCAAATCATTTGCCAGGCAGAGGTCTAGAATGGCCTCTCCTTTATTCCTTTTGCCCCATCCATGTGGACCCAGGCAGCTCATGTTGTCTTGCTTTATGTAATAGGTCCTGCAACTGCTGTAGGAATGCACTCTTTTCCTCACTATCACAACTCTGCTGTGGGGCATAGGCCGAGATTATGAAAACTGCCCAATCATTAGGCTGGAGTCTGATTGCCATGAGTCTGTCACTAATTCTGATTATATCCCTCACTGTCTTCTGAAGCCTTTCTCTCACCACAATTCCCACACCATTTCTAGCCTGTCCTCCTCTTGAGTAGTAGACTCTGCATCCCAAGGCAAATGTCTTTGTTGCACTGCCCTTCCATCTAGTTTCCTGGATACATAGGCTGTCCATCCTTCTCTGTACCATCATGTCATCCATTTCAAAGCTGTGTCCTGTAAGTGAATCTACAATGAGTGCAGCAATATTTAGCAGGTTGATTGGTTTTCCATCCAGTTTTCTCTCAGAGCTATGCCAGGTAACCCAGCTAGACAACTGGACACCAGTCAGCCAGTAGCTTATTGACTTGAGGGCTGCTGGGCTTTATGGTGGGCACACACTAGCCAGTAAGGGCACAAATACCAGTCCCATCATTAGCATGGGTCCCTGGAGTAGGTCAGAGTAGGCCGGGTCCTCAACCTACTTATCACCAGCAGCTACCCATGCACATTTGGTAACATTAGTCAATACGACCAAATCACCTAGAGCCATATTTACACTGTTTAGTGGCTAGCCCTGCTGTGGGGCTCAATCTGTGATCCATGTTCTCCTGTCTTGTGCATACTGTGCACCACAGTAGATGCCCAAAGCAGTTGGCCTATACAACTCTTCCTCCTAAAGGGCACCATGTAGAGTCTGTGCTGCTGCCCCAGCTCCATTCATTGGAGAGTTTGAGATGGAAACACTCACCATGTTTTTTGGAGATGGGAAAAACTCAACAGAGACACAGGGAGAACATGTAAACTCCTAACTGACACTGGCTGGAGGTTAGGATTGAGCCTTGTACCTTGTGCATGGGAGGTGAGGACCTTAACCATTATGCCAATTGATCTCTAAAGTTAAGTAGTCAGATCAGCCTCGTAATAGTTTGGACACATGAGCAGTTTCTGTGACCCTGGGTAAAAAATGTGAGTAAGTTCAAGGTAAGCCAGAAGCTTTGACAGATCATCTACTTTTAAGATTCAGTGGGAGCATGACAGACAGTTGTCAGTGATACAATAATTTGAGGTTTCATTTGTAGTTTCTTAAAGAACAACATTTTTAGATTGAGCATCCTGAATGATAATTGTTCTAGTCCAGATGATCTCATGTTCAGTTGTGTATTTTCATTCTATCACTAGAGGTGTGTGGTGTGGAAAAACTACTGCAGCAGGGCTAGCCACCTGGCAGTGTACACCTTGGCTCTAGACGACTGTCACTGTTGTAGTGACACCCCGACCCCATGTGCAAACATGGGAAATAGGGGTTGTGGATGGATGGACTTGTGGAAAATAAAATGGCATGGTTGGATGTGAGAGAAGGCTAGCATGGGTGGAGGTTTCTAAATTAGAAATAAAAAAAACAAAAAAAAAAACAGCTGAAGGGCTTAAAATGTAGGTATCAGTGAATGCTGAGCTATACATTTATTTTTCTTCAGTTCAGATAGCTTTCTGGAGGGGGCATGTGAAACAAGTCAGGATCTAGAAACTGAAGAGTTGGGTCTTGGGAACTAATTCAGGACAGTTTTAGGTCCACAGTCTAATAGACTAGTAGGGCAAAGCATGTTTTTTTTGTTACACAGTTTGTGATATCATTTGTCTTCCTGGGTAGGCAGCAGGATGCAAATGGATTTTTTGGGAACATTATAAGAGGTTATTTAAGGGAATACAGCGGTGGTGGTGCTGCGGTAGCGTTGTTGCCTCACAGTAAGATGCTGTCTGGTTCGATTCTCATCTAGAGCGTCTTCTGCGTGGAGACATACGTGAATGGGCGTACCTTCGTTGAAGGTTGTGCGTCAGGGCTGGTAACTCGGCACGTAAAAATCAACTGCCAATCATTAATGGACCAGAGTTCCACTGTGGCGACCCGTAACCGGGAAAAGCCGAAAGACACAAACAAATAAGAGGTTATTTAAGTAATAAGGGAAGTGCAGTTAAGTGAGGATGCCCCACAGTAGTATATATTCTTGTCCCAGCTCTCTCATGTTGAAGGCTAGTTTTAGATAAGCTGGTAAAGTGCAGAAAATTAAGAGGGTAGTTAAGGGAATGCTATGTGGGGCAGCCCCTGGGTATGATGGCTTGTCCATTGATGTTTACAAAATGGCATCTGAAAAGCCATCTGTGTTGCTGCTAGACTGGTAAAATCAAGTGGCAAAAGATGGAAATATGATGTTCCTCCCAAAATATAGGCCAAAGCCATAGCAAAATGTGATCTAAACATTTGTGTGATGATTTAGGAAAGACACTAAGTTATCTGATCTCATGATGGATTGGCTACATGCAAGTGGGGGTTGATCAAGGACATTTTCTTCATACAAGGCAGAAGATTGGCAAAGATCCTATTGACATTGGAAACTTGTTGCTGGACTTAGTAAATAAATTTGATTATTGTCAAATGGACACCTTTCCACAGTTTTGAAGTGGTGTATAAACTGGTTTACAGTTTAGGGAGTCTGCATGAAAGTGATTAGTGCTAATCAAATTTGCAAGGTATTGTCCAGCCACTAAGTACTACTACTAAATATTCTGAATGACAGAGGAATCAGGCAGATGAGTTGTCTTTGCATGTTTTGCTCCTTTTGGCACTTAGATTATTTTATAGGGGGGTCATAGATTGTCACACAAAGCTTCTGTCTGGAATGGTATGCAGTTTTCTAACTGATGTGTTATGCAAATGACTGCAGCATAGTGACATATAATCATGTGAAGAACCTTTTCCTGTTGGCACTTGCAGAAAATTGTAAGGGCATTCCAGGCTTGGCTTTAAAATGGCCAGACTGGATTGTTTGCACTTTAAAAGGGCTCCACAGGCACCTCTTCATCCTTCAGCAGTTCCCTTGTTGACAATTTGAATCCATTAGAGTACAGGGCTTCTCATTAAGCTTCTAATGAAGGAAGCTTTCATGGCAAACTGATAAGCATGTAGTCCCTGATAAATAAGATCAGTATGGTAATTGAGTTGCTGCTGGGTTGACAGTAAATGTTTTTGTCATTGAGTAGAGCATCATTCATTTAATTTCCTGTATTTAAGGTAAAAGGCTTAAACTTAAGCATCTGCAAATTAAAAAAAAAAACAGTATAAGATAAAAATAATAGTTCCTTAGAAGCACATATTTAGTTTGAAGCTAAAACGATCCAAAACTGAACTTGAAAGCCAAGCAGTTTAAAGATGCATTTTTCTAAGATTAGAGTGAATGCCATTTCCACTCTCACAGTAAACCCACCTAAAACAGTGATATCTAAAGGACCTCCTAAATCAAGCCTGCATCTCACAAACCTTAATCAGGGATGGCAGCTAGTTTCAAAGTTCTGGGGCAAGATACGAAAAAGACATTCTACAAGATTTCTCTTAACTGAGTCCTTGGGGCAGTCATCAGCACACAACTGATTACATGAATTGGGATGCAGGAACATAAAGCCTTAGTAGCTCTCAAAAATAAACAGGACACAAAAGATAGAAGTCAAGGAAGATAAGGGTAAGCATCTTAAGTATGCATCTGGCCACTTGTGGCAGCCAGAACAGATTCCGTGGCACAGGAGTTAGATGACTAGTTCTACATGTGCCAGTCAGCATTCTGGTAACAGAATTATCCACCCACTGTAGGCAGGCCAATAACTGCTGTTATCTGGTCCAAAAGTATCTGTCATCAAGAACAATGCCCAGAACATGACAAAATGATTCACACTCCAGCTGGTTCCCACACAAGTAATAATCAGTGAGAGCAGAGTGGATCTATGGAAGGTAGCATGAACCAGTGTTGCCTCAGCCTTTGCTGCATTGAGTTTCAATCAATAATACGACACATAATGAAGGATGTAATTCAAGCTTTTTTTCAAGGATTTCAAATCAGACACATTTTCTGGGGCATAGAAGAGGTAAGGTTAAAATGGTATCAGCATAAAATTGATTGGAAACACCCCGCTTTTTCCATTACCTCCAATAGCAGCAGCATATATACTTTGAAAAACAAAGAGCAGACCTGAACCCTGGGATACATCACACTCAAAAGAATAGTAACCAGTGGAATGTACTCAGAAATCATGGACTGGGTATGGTTGGATACTTAGGACACAAACCAGTTCAAGACCATACAAGAGAGACCATAGTGTGCCTACAGGCATTCAAATAAGAATGCATGAGCCATAACGTCAAATTCTGTAGAGAGAGCAAGACAGATTCAATTTAGAATGTTTTAAAAGCTTGAGTTGTAAAAAAAAAAAAAAAAAGTAAGTTTTAGAATCACTCTGATTTTTCACGGCACAACAGGAGAAGCTTCCATGGTCGAGTTTTCTCTGTGGTAGATAATCATGCAGAGAAAGAAAACAGTATGTTTACCTGCTTTATAGACTCTGTATTTAAGTGAAGTTCATCAAATGTGCTAAATATGTCTAGAATTATTTGTTTACTTGTAGATCATCATCATCATCTTCTTTCGGCTGTTCCCGTTAGGGGTCGCCACAGCAGATCATCTGTTTCCATTTCTTTTTGTCCTCTGCATCTTGCTCTTCACACCAACCACCTGCATGTCCTCTCTCACCACATCCATAAACCTTATCTTAGGCCTTCCTCTTTTCCTGTTACCTGGCAGCTTCATCCTTAGCATCTTTTTCCCAATATACTTTGCATCCCTCCTCAGCACATGTCCAAACCAACGTAATCTTGCCTCTCTGGCTTTGTCGCCAAACCTTCCAACCTGAGCTGACCCTCTAATATACTTATTCCTAATTCTGTCCACTCTCGTCACACCCAGTGCAAATCTTAACATTTGTTTACTTGTAGATAAGAGTTCCTAACTAGAAGACAAGACAGAATACAGTGTGAGGCAGCAGAAAGGTATGCAAACAAGTTGTTGTCTGAGGTTAAAAGTGCTGGACAGATTATTTATTTCTTCTTCTTGAAGCAAAAGATGCACATTCGCATTCTCATATAAGTTACAGAATACTCTGAGTTACGACTAAAATCTTCATGATGTTGTAAGATATATTTTGTTTCATGTATGTGCAACTAATGTTTGTTTTTATTGCTAATTCATATGTAACAGTATTTTTATACATTGTTAGTCACTTATTTGTCTTTGTGCTGTGTCCCATCCTGCCATCAAGCCACAGCAATAATCACGTTAACTTAAGTGATCATCAGTCTGCCATTTTATTTCTTACTTCATCTGCCTCTCATAACTCTAAGCCTTCCAGCAGCAGCATAAATACTGTGAAAAACAAAGACCAGAACTAAACCCTGGGATACATCACACTCAAAAAAATAGTAACCAGAAGAATTTACCATTTACATAGCATGGAAGAAATACACAAAATGTGGTAATATGGTTCAGTATTATTTACCACAGATATTTGTCAAAAAAAATCACAACAATGAAAGTGTGACAGACCTTTTCCATGTGAAACTATGTGACATACTGAATCCTAAATATTCAAATCAAGGATAATTCCTCATAATTAGGTATAGTTGAGAGCTATGTTTCCTCTCCTCCACAAACAGAGTGCCATTTCTGGTCAACTGTGATCCCCAAAAGTGATAAAAATAGAACTGGAAATGCATGCTGCTGCAAAGGACTGAAGTTACTACATTAAGGAAACATTTCTCAACTGCAGCCTGTTCTTCCTGAGTCCCATAAATCGCCTTATTGTTACTGCTTTCTCATATGCAGACTGCTACTTCTCCCTCCTGTTCCTGTCTTTTCTATCCTGCTTGAACAAATGATACACTGGGACCTCTAATTTTCAGTCCCTTTTATCATTTCACCAAGTTTGAGTCACCTCCCCAATATGCCCACTTCTATGCATTGTATTACTGTTTTAACACCAAATTTCTTAATGTGCTCATGATAGCAACTGACCCATTTGTGCCTGCTCTGCTCCTACTGTCCTATTGTTACTTCTTTCTTCTGTGTCCTACTGTTATCACGTGTTCTGCTAACGTATTTGTTTTCTCCAACTTTCACATTTTTTAAGGAATCAAGAATCAAACTCAAACCTCTGACTCACTGTGTGGTAATACAGGTCAATAATCACTATCTTGATGTAAGAATCGGTTGCCATAATGAGAACATTAAAGCTGTAAACCTAAGATACAATAAATAGTCAAGTGTTTTCAAAAGTTATAGATATTTTTGTTAGTCTGGTTATAGAATGAAATACTTTGACTAAAGCTTCTCAGTACAATTAACATTCTTTCTGTGGAGGTCCAGAAGATGAAATCTCTTTTTTTTTTTTTTTTTTTTTTTTTTTAACAAAATGTCTACTGAAATACAGAAATGTTAAATACAGTTGGCTTAAGTATAGAAGCATTATGGGAATCACATCAGACTAGTTTTAAAAAGGGGCAGTACTGCAATAATAAAACATACGGTACAGATATCCACATGATGCAAACTATTTAACAGTGACCTTAGAAAGCTGCTAAGATTTCAAATAGTCTAACATTATCTTCAGATTATTTCCATCAACATTCATAAAAAGCTTCAGCTCAGTTTTTATGCCTGTTTAGTATCTCTGTCAACTTGCACATTTTGGATATTATTATTTTTAATTTTGTTCTGTGTTTAATGACAAGGTAACTGACATTTGTCTAACAAATTAAAGATGAAAACTAGCACCAAAACTCTGATTTTGTCTTCTGTGTAGACTCTGGAACATATCATAATAAGACTGCTTTCTGAAAAGACACCTTTTGCCATTACCCCAAGCTGTACTGATTCAGCAAACCTAATCAAAGTATGTTATAATACCACTATACCCTACTTTGTTTCCAGGACTTCATTAGCGTCTAAACTGATATTACATGACCTAGCAATGACTTAATCAATGTGTTTTTATTTTAAAGTACAGAGATTGAGTCAATATAACAAAGCAAATTCACTTATCACACAGTTCAAATTACCAGAGTCTATACTTAAATTGCTAAACAACAATTAGTTCAGTATGAAAATCACATGGTATCAAAGGGTCTTACAATGCTCTCAGTAAGGTCAATAATAGCAGATGCAACCTGTCGTCACTCTAAGTGGGATGAGTAAGACATTGGTTTGCCAGTGCAGAATAAAAGCCTGCAGAGTATCATCAGGGATTTCAAATATCTAATGTTTTTTTTAAGGGGAAGGCATTCTGCAATGAGAAAAGGGAATGACAGATAAGCCCCAGATAGAAAAATACTTTGGAGAAAATACAGGCTCAGTCTTATTTCTTCTGGGTTATCTTTGTTACATATGCATTTGTTCACTTTCAATAGGTCTTCCCATGAGGCAAACATATATTACTTGTAAAGGAAAACATTTTTCCTCAGAATCAGGATTTTACTGTGCCATCAATGACTGAAACACAGAGTGAAACACACAAATATAACTAAAGTTCACCATGCTCAGCTGTTTATGGTTTACTACCATGCAGATATGTTTCAAAGTAAATTATTATAGCAACAAACAATGACTTGGTGTGATACATTGAAGATCCACCTGTCTTTTTACTTACTCCAACTCTCCATCCTGTCCACTTCCCTCTTCTACTAACCCTTAGTGTCCTACCATTGATCCCTCCTGTCTACTTCCTTCTCTTCCTATCCCTTATAGACCTACCACTAAACTAGGTGAGACATTCAGGTACTCTCGCAGCCTACCTTAATATCATGCCACCATTTATATCTGCAACAATATCCACCGACGTGGCTGATTCCTGCAACAGTGCTCATATAGCCTATTGCTCAGCTATTATACCTCCTAAACATGTGAAAAGTGTAAATACCTAGTCTCTAACTAATTCCTATATCTGCTTTGCACCCACTGCATGAAGTGCCCTATATATAAATTTTGCTAGCTGAAAACTACTCATATGGAATGATGTTCTCATGTATTTACACTGTATTGCTTGTATAATATCATTGATTTGAGAATGATTACTTATGTACTGTTTTTTGTCACCAATTGTATAAGCTGCCAGTAATATGTACTAAATGTCTTTAATAATGTAAATTCTGTATTGCATGTGAAATGTCTTTATATGTGGAGCTTTTCTCCCCAGGACTCCACTGAAAATGGGCACTTCTGTTCCAGTTGGACCATCCCGGTAAACAAATGCAAATAAATAAATAATAAATAAGATTTACCCACAGTTGGTGTGGTTTAATCACAAAGGCAAAGCAACCATGGGTAAATCTTTAATATATCACACCCAGGAGTTGTTTATTGCTATTATACAATAACATTATTTAACTCATTCATTCCAATGGACCTCAGGAAGTCAGCACTGTAACTTCCAACAGACAAAGCCTAAGCCCTTTGACAGAATCAAATTATGTCCTTGCATTTCAAACAAATGTTCATATCACTGTAACCATAGGGATTATAAAAGGCAAACTCTTCAACACAAACTATTTTTATAGTGGGTATTATTCTTTAGATTGTAGGTCTTAAACCAAATTTTATAAGTCATAGTAAATGCAGTAACTATTACATTTGTAATATTTTGTAAACAACTTACAGTATCTCAGCAACCACTCAAGTTGCACACATGCTGTCAGTAGCATTTTATTCATCTAGTTGTGAGTTTTCATACGAGTTCTGTAGTGTTACTTGGTTGTTGAGACATTTAGAAAAATGTGAAAATTATATCTATATAAATTAAAATCATAAAAACAACAGTAAATATTTATTTACTTGCACTATGTTGTTGTGTCTTTCGGCTTTTTCCAGTTGAGGTCGCCAGAGCGGAACTCCGATCCGCTAATGATTGGCAGTAGATTTTTATGTGCCGAGTTGCCGGCCCTGACGCACAACCTTCAATGAAGGTACGCCCATTCACGCATGTCTCCACACAGAAGACGGTCTAGCTGAGAATCGAACAGGACAATGTCTTACTGTGAGGCGACAATGCTACCGCAGCACCACCACCGCAGTATCATTTACTTGCACTATACAGAGGTCAAATATTAATGCAGTTGAGTTTGCTATCATGTAAGCTTTAAGATGAAATCTTTTAAAACTTTTTACATAGCATGATTTTGAAATTATTGATGCAAATATGAACAAGCAATATTTGACACGTAGAGGCATCAGTAGGAGTTAACTGCAGATGCACCTGGAGGCTTCACTCAGATGTAATGATTTAAGAAAAAAATTACTTAGTTTTCTTAAAAAAATATCTTTGTATAATGGCATCATGGTGTTCTTCTGAGTTGTTTCCGGATTCTGCCCTTTGATGATGTACTGTGCATGCGTATGGGACTTGTGTTCCCAGGCTTACACAGTGCATCATTGCTTTAGCAAGCAAGCAACAGAGAAAGGACAATCTCTGTTGCTGTTTTTTGAAAGAAAAAAACTGCAACCTCCCGACAGTTTAGAGGTAAGAGGAGAGACGGGAAAATTTAAGGAAAATCAGGTATGTTTTAGTTTGCAGAATGTACCTGATTTTTCTTGTATTTTCTCTGCTCTTGTTCATACCTCTCAATCTTTTTTTTTTTTTTTTTTTAAATGTGGACAAAACATAAATAAGGGGAGAACAAGTGAGCATTGTCTGAAGGAAAGATAGTCTGAAACCGAAATGCCTGTCATTATTTAGTGACTTTGTTCCTCAGTGATTTGTTGGAAAACCACAAATTTTATGAGGAACAAAGTCACTAAATAATGACACGCTGTGCTTGTCTAAAAGATAGCAATTAAAAAAAAAGTCTGACCACTCAATGATACTTTAGCGGCAGGATTTTTGTTGTTGGTAAATGCTCGATTTACAACAGGCATGCTGGTTGGGCTGACCAGTCAGCATGCTCATTTTTGAATATTACTGGCCAGTCATTGTATAATATAGCAATAACCCACGCCTGGGTGTGGGTAATGCTGGATTTACCCACGGTTGGTGTGGTTTGGTCACGAGGGCGAAGCCCGAGTGGCCAAACAAAGACAACCGTGTGTAAATCCAGCATTACTCACACCCAGAAGTGGGTTATTGCTATTATACAATGACATTATTTAAGAAATAAAATAATTACTTTTCTTAAATAATGGCATAGTATAATGCCTCCTTGCTGCTCTTCCACAGCTGTCTGGTATTCTGCAGCAGTTCTGATGTACTGCGCATGCGTATGCTTAAGCAGTACATCAGACCTGTGGGCAAAAGCAATGGAGAAAGCAAGATCTTCGTTGCTTTTTACAAAGTGTCTTACTATGTTAAACTCCTTTAACATAGTGAGACACCTTTAAAAAAAAGCAAAGGAGATAGTAAGATCTCTGTTACTTTTTTTAAAGCTGTCTCACTATGTTAAACTCCTTTAACATAGCAAGACAGTGTGTAAAAAGCAACGGAGATTTTGCTTTCTCCGTTGTTTTAAAAAAAGAATTATACTAATGGAAAAAGTCCGGGCGACCGGACCTTTTTCCATTAGTATAACTCTGATTTACAATGTGCATGCTGACCAATCAGCATGCACATTTTAGAATATTAATGGGGGGTAGTTGTATAATATAGTAATAACCCACAGCTGGGTGTGTGTAATGCTGGATTTACCCATGGTTGGTGTGGTTTGGTCACGAAGGCAAAGCCAACCGTGACTAAATCAGCATTACCCACACCCAGCCATAGCTTATTGCTATTATACAATGATATTATTTAAGAAAAATGTTACTTACTTTTCTTAAATAATGTCCTTGTATATGGCGCTGTGCTGCTCTTCACATTTTTCACCAGTATCGTGGGACTTTCTTGATGTACTGCGCATGCATATGAGACTTAATGTTCTCATGCTCATGCAGTACATCAGCGCTGTGTAAAGGAAGCAAAGGAGAAAGGAAAATCCCCATTGCTTTTTTGTTTTTGTTTTTAATTTAAAAAAAATGAAATTAGCATACTTTCAATGACTGGGAGAGACGGGACAGAGAAAATATAAGGATAATCAGTTATGTTTCTTTAGTTTCAGTAGCATGTATTAATAGAAGAAAGTCTGGGCGACTGGACTTTTTCCATTGGTATATGCTCAATTTACAACAGGCTGACCAATCAGAGTGCTCATTTTTGAATGATAATAGGCAGCCCAGTCATTGTATAATGTGTATTATTTCGTAAGAAATGGTATGCACCTTTTGGGACACACTGCATTATACAATATGTTCAATTTTGTTTTGTTCTGTAAAGCTTTATGTATGGTTTCTACTCTTGATAATCTTTCCTTAAGACTTCTGTTTCAGAGTTTTGTCCTTGTTCTCTGACTTCACATGTAATTCTACCTTCAGCACCTGGACAGAGAGATATATGTAGATTCCATGAATAAAAGCACAAGTCCATAAAGTCCCCATAAGTGTTGCAGCTAGATATGTGTGAACATTCTTCACTTTTTCCTATGCTCATTTCCACCTGTATTAGGCACCAGTAAACTTCTCTGCAGATCTGCCTTCTCCAACAGTGCAATCCAAGGGTCCACCACCTTTAGTTTTAGGCATACCTCTCAACATGGAAACCAAAAATCTGGACAAAGGCCCATGAAAAATAGGTACAAATCTGTACCCTTGATTAACATAAAATTTGCCTACATAATTATGTAACCCCACCCACTTCAATGGAATTGTGGGGTACCAACTTTCAAGTGCAAACTGAACAATAGACAACCAAAATATGGAAACAGCCAGCCCAGACCCTGTAGTAAATTATTTTTACTTTTGAAATGTGTAGCAATGATGTTCACTGGGAAGGGAGAAGATGATGAACCGTAGGATTTTGTTTTGGTGACTTGCAGTATGTGTGTTTTGTGGTAAAAGTAGGGCATTTCATGGTAGGCAGTATTCTAAGCTCAGCAAAAGAATATTACAGTTTGCTAGGGCCTCCAAAAGTTATTCTCCATGGCCTATTAATCAGTGGCATAGCTTGAATTTGTGCTGCCTGGGGCTGTCTGAGTTTGCTGCCCTTCCACCCTCACAAAATCATGGTTGAATGGGGCCACCCCCCCCCCCACAGTCATTCCAATGTCCCATTACTTGGCTATTTCGCCCCATTTACCATAAACACTGTAATATGCATACTGCTTTACTTATACGATGATTATTTGGATAAATTGGATTTCATTTAAAACTTTTCTTTTATATTTTGTAGCACAAACACTAATAGATATCTGCTAAACAAAGGCATACAGTCTCACAATGAAAATAGACTTAGTTAATAGGTAAGTGCTAGGCTATCGGCACAAGAGCCTAAATAAGCCTAGCCAACAAGGTTCCCTGGCTTACACCTCCCAAGAAAGTTAATTTCCTGAGCCCCTGTCGAGCAGAGCCACAGAAGTGATCCCCGGGGTGTATTTCATATTTCTCATCCACGCATCAAAATTTTTCTTGAAGACTGCTAATGAGGAACTTTGCTTGACATAGATGGGTAGCTTGTTCCATAGTATAGGAAGTCTCTGGGACAGGAATCTATCCCTCCAGCATGTCCTGCTTATTGTGGTGACAAGGTTTAGGTCCCTAGAGCATGTAGCTTGGAGGAATTGGGATTTCTTTAGGTGTAGCATGTCCAACAGCTCTGGGTTTAACATAGCTTTATAGTTAGGCAGAGATCTCCTCAGAGGAGGTGATATGCTACAGAGTAAAGCTGGAGTTTTTTGAGACGGTCATTGTATGGCATCCATTTGAGGCCAGTAATCCTCTTTATGAGGTACTTCTGTGACCTTTCCAGCTACTGCAGATGTCTTGTGAGGTACATTCCAAAAGGGGCATTGTACTCTATAATGGGTCTAATGAGTGCCGAGTAGAGGGGAACAATGACCACTTTTTTTCCTGGATGACAACCCTTTTGTGATGAGATGTGCCACATAGAAGGATTTCCTGACTACTATGGCAATGTGATTATCAAAGGAGAGACTACTGTACACCTGGATCCCAAGGTCTCTTATCACACATTCGGCAATAAGTAGACTGCTGTTTATGTAGTAGTTCATGGGTAAAGAGTTTTTACCAAATGGGATGACAATGCACTCTTTGGTACTGAGCTTGAGGCCATGCCTCTGACACCAGGCATCTGTCTCAGTGAGGCCCTTCTGTAGGATGTCCACATCATTTGGAGACTCGACTATGGCTCCTAGTTTGCAGTCATATGCGAACTTCATTAGCCAGAGGCCTTCTGTGTTAGCCTGTACTTCAGAGAAGTAGATACCAAATGGGGAGGCCCCAGGACTGAACCCTGTGATACTCCACTTGCCACTGGTTTGAAGTCAGATTTCGAGTCTGCAACTTTTACAGTGTGGGTTCTGTCAGTGAGCCAGTTAGCAACCCATCTTGTGACATAGGGATTTATACCTAGTTTAGTGAGTTTAGCTATAATTCTAAAATGGGGGATGGTGTCGAAAGCCTTGGTGAGGTCAAGCTAGGCTGTGTGAACCACTTTACTCTCGTCTACGGCTTTGGTGACTGCCTCAAAGAAGTTGATCAGGTTCAGAAGGCATGATCTGCCTTTCACAAACCCAAACTGGGTGGGGTCCAGAGTTTGGAGGTTACCAATGTCTTTGTTTATGAGCTCCATGATGATACTTTTCATGGCCTTGCAGACCAGGCTCATCAGGTTAATAGGGCAATAGTTCCCAGGATCAGTGGTGGCTCGCCCTTTGTGGAGTGGGATAACTGTTGCTGTGTGCCATTCAGTGGGCACAAACCCTGCCGCAAAGAAGTTGATCAGGTTCAGAAGGCATGATCTGCCTTTCACATACCCAAACTGGGTGGGGTCCAGAGTTTGGAGGTTACCAATGTCTTTGTTTATGAGCTCCATGATGATACTTTTCATGGCCTTGCAGGCCAGGCTCATCAGGTTAATAGGGCGATAGTTCCCAGGATCAATGGTGGCTCACCCTTTGTGGAGTGGGATAACTGTTGCTGTGCACCATTCAGTGGGCAAAAACCCTGACGTGAGACTATGATTGAACATGGTGCTTAGCTGGGAAGCCAGTTCATTCTGAAGTGCATGTAAAATGCAGCCTGAAATGTTGCCCGGTCCCATGGATGCTGTGTTTTTGGTTTTAGAGAGTGCAGCTTTTACCTGCATAGATGTGATTACAGGGACTCTGCGTTCTTCCTGTATAGATATGGGCCCTTTAGGGGGTGAGAGGGGGTTAAAGTTAGCACTGAATCTATCTGCCTTAGCATTAAAACTTCTCTGACCTTGAAACTCACATTCATTGAAACAGCATTGAAACTCACATTCAAAGAAAATGCATCTGGCCAGCAGTGGATAAAGATTACCTTTGGGCTGTTTCCTAATCATAGGCCCTTTGCACATGAAACATACATGTGTTCTTTGATACACTTTCCTGATTGTATTAAATTACATTCCTTGTATAATACAGCACACTTGTTAGAGCACATTTTAAATTTCTTGTTTTGAACATTTTTCCAGTAAGCAATGAAACAAAATGCATGAACCAATAATGACAAAACTGCCAAATTCAGAACATTTCCATCATAAAAGTCTATTCAAACTTCTACACTCCACCAGTATCAGTAAATATGCACACTCTCTGCAGAAGTAAAAGTCATCTAAATAATTCCACATTAAAGAGATCTGCAAGATCTGTAACTAATGAAGAGGTTGCAGTTAGCAAACAACTTAATATCTCATTGTTTCATCTACAAATAAAGTGCCTGTTGCCCTTGAATAAAGTGCCTACGTTATATTAATGATAAGGTAGTAATATTGCAATAGGGAATGGATGGCAAACTGATAACAAGTTCATAGTTACTAGGTATCTCTGCCAAAGAGGACATTCTCAGTAAAAGTACAACACAGTACAGTTTCAGCGATCCAGCTACATATTGTGGGAGTAGAACCCACAGCCTTCTGCTTCAAGAACAAGTATTCTACTTGTTGTACTACTAACACAGGCAGATTTGGCCTAAGCAGTGCTGCTTATGCCAAACTGGTTTGTGTTGTTAATAGCACAACAGGTAGAATACTTGCTTTTGATGCAGAAAGCTCTGGGTTTTACTCCCACCATGGGAGTAGAACCTACAGCCTTCTGGATCAAAAGCAAGTGTTCTACCTGTTGTGCTACTAACAACACAAGCAGACTTGGCATAAGGAGCACTAAACTTCTCTCCCTCTAAAGAACTATGCAGCACAAGAAATCTGGAAAAAGCCAAATTTTATTGGTGGGGATAAAACCCCAAAACCAGAGACACATTTTAAACATTGCTTGTATAATCTTCGAAAAGTTGCTAGAATAAAATGTTTTGTGCTACCATGCATTTCCTGAAAGATAGGAAAACTGAAACTTAAATGGCTATCATTATTTAGTGAATTCAGTTCAACTTCAGTTCTCACTGATTTGCCACAAAACCACACATTTTAAGAGCAACAGACCAAAAGTATGAGCCAAACATTTACACACACACACACACACACACACACACACACACACACACACACGCATACATTACCTGTCTGTAATAAATAAAAAACATCCACACAGAGCAAATAGTTCTAACACAAAAATATACACATAGCTCTAACACACAAAATAGAAGTACTGATGCAAATGAAGCTAGCTGGCTGTAAAGTTAAGTAATCTGAGAGAAAGCATACACACACAGAGCAAATACTACTGCAAATGAAGTTGGCCGTTAATAAAAGCTGGTTGTAACAAATGTAGCTCATAAATGAAATGAAAAGCATACACAGAGCAAATAGTTCTAACAAAAAATATACACATAGATCTAACATACAAAATATAAGTACTGCTGTAAGTGAAACTAGCTGGCTGTAATGTATGAAAAGCAGCCATTAAGGAATCTGAGAGAAAGCATGCACAGACAAAGCACATACCTACTGCAAATGAAGCTGGCTGTTAGTAAAAGCTGGCTGTAACAAACGTGGCCCATAAATGACTGTTAATCAAAGCTGGCTGTAACAAATGCGGCCCATAAATGACCTTTAATAAAAACTGGCTGTAAAAGTACTGCTGCAAATGAAGCTGGCTGTAACAAATGTGGCCCATAAATGACTGTTATTAAAAGCTGGCTGTAACAAATGTGGCCAATAAATATCTGCTCTTAAGTGAAACCCACTTCTCTTGCCAAGCAGTAACCCATGTTTTTCTTGCCGAGCAGTAACTGATACTGGTTTAAGGAGATATTCTCAACAATAAATTGGCCAGTTTATTGGGAATTTTTTAGCCATGACCAGTAATTGTCTGCGGAATGCCAATTGCACACACACAAGTTGGCTGACAACTGTAGCTAAAATAAGGGAAATGCAAGCAAACTGCTATTAAGTGAAACACGTAAAGAATATTCTGCTTCTAAGCACTGTTAAAGTAATGTTTTTAAGCACCGTTAAAAGACAGCACTTCTTAATAACAAGTTGGTGGCTGTTAACCACCTTTGTCTTACCTGGAACTGAGCAGTAACCAATGCTGCTTTAACCAGCTAGGGAACTTCTCAATAACAAGTTGGCTGCTCACCTGGAGGAGCCAAGCAGTAACCGTGGAATTCAAATGCTGCTTTAAGCAGCTGGGGAAGTAAACGCATGCACAATCCCTCAATTCCGACAGGCTGGCAGGCTGTTCAAGCTGACGTCATCACGCATGCCTATGCACATGATGACGTCAGCTGAAAAACAAAAAAATTTTTTTAAAAAAGCCTGGAGTGCCACTTGGGAATTGTGGCACCCCATTATTTGGACCTCAAAACTGGTAAAAAAACGAGAAATTCAGTACAGTTGAAAGGTGTGGTTTTAGGTAATATTTGCAGATGCCGGTCTAAAAATCTTATTTTCCTTTGATTATCACACAGAGCCTTACTTTCCCCACCTGACCTTACTATTCAGTTTTGTGGTTAGTGTGGATGATGATAAAGATAATGATAAAAAATAGTGCAGTGGTATCATATCACCTTTGACATGTTTAGAGTGTGCACATTCAGTGCTCTGTGCCTTTCCTCAGAGCCACTTTTCTCATTCTCCTTACAGTTTTGGTGACCATCTCATCATTACTGTCAGCAGTTTATTACCATTTTTGAAGTACGGCCTTCAGCAGTGATCACGTATTCTGTAGTGATAGTAATGCACAACAGCATTCTGTCATTTTTTATTATGGTATCATTCAGCTTGCAGAGTTGTTTGCACTAAGGCTGATTATGACAGCCTGATCTTTTTTGTTTTCTACCCACGCTTTGAATATTCCTCTTAATGTAGACATCCATCCACAAACACCTTACCAAAGTTCATAACAATGCAATTTTTCATACTTAACACTACCTGTCTCCTGTCTACTCACATTGTAAACTGCGCAATGAAAATAGTTATAGACATAAACAGGACACTAGAAAAGGTGCTGTGTACTTGTTTAATTAATGGAATTGCAACAGTAACAAACATTCTGCTAGACTGCACTGCAGGCTGGTCATCATCTGTCTTTGGTGACTACTGCAGTAGTGTTATTCTCTGTCCCATGGTGATGTCTGACAGATATGATGAGTATTTAACTGTTCTGGCCTAAGGAATGATTTCATACACCTTTTTACTAGCAACTTCTCCTGCTCATTTCCATTTTACATCTTTTTACTGGCAACTTCTATTAATTTGCTTGCTCTTCTCACACTTCTAATTCTCTGAGACGCCCTCTTTTGTTCTTACAGACTGCTAAAATGAACCTTTATCAAATTACCTACATTAAATATAAATTAATATCTTATCCCTTCTATAGGCACTCATTATATGGCATATTCTTCCGCATCTGCTCCATAAGGCTTTCAACATTCAAATTATTTCTTTAAATCCTTTATGGTATATGTGGAGACTGCAAGGAGTACCGACTGAAGTCGAGTCCAGTGCAACAATAAATGTAATACAAGGCTGCAGCTCTTCACTCACATAAAGCAATAAATGAAGGAGGACTGCAGTATAACTGAAGGAATAAAATGTAGCAGCAGGCGATTTAGCCGTTATGTTTTATTTTTACATCTATACAGACATAACAACCAAACACAACACAACACAAACACATACACACGTACGCAAACACACACACATGCTGGTTTCAGGGTAAAACTACTGTTAAAATTATTAATAATTGTGATTACTCTTCCAAATAATTTCATCACCCTTTCTGAGAACCCACATCTCTCTCAGTGGAATGTGCACAGAATTCAGGATTCATGATGCTGGACCTGCATCAAACTATAGGAATCCCTAGTGGACATCCAGAGTAAGTTAAGTGCATCAGATCTTCAGCAAGACTGTGGTGCATCCCTGTAGTTGTTAACAATCACTGAAGTTGATGACAGAGCATTATATTTAACATTTCTTTATAGTAAAATAATAAAAATAACCTATTCACTTTTTCGAAGTGATTTTGCCTCCATGCCTGTCAATCACCAAACTCACACTGATAATTATATCCATTCAACACTGTGGTTACTTGGGTGAGAGATAATCATATGATAAACGGTCATCCAGGCAACCATTGTTTTCATTTATGGACTATCCATTTTCCACATGGCTGATGAGCACAATCATTGAAGAGGATCCCTGCTATACCCTCCATGGTGCATGCATGCAATTTCTACTTGTGGACAATAAGGGCTACTGCACAAGATCAGCTTGGCAGACCTAGGTACACATTCATGACCCCTGTGGTGCAAGCAGTGCATCTCCTTCACCCAGTGGTGTTATCATTGCAGTAAACCATATTATCTGCATCCCACCCCATGATGGATGAGCCAGTATCAGCTCTTCACTCCTCTCTTCCATCATTGGCTCCACCAGCACCCATGTCACCAGTCAGTGTCAGGACATCCGGGTCACAGTTAGGCCTTTATCCACACTTTTTACCATAGCAATTCTTTGCATCAAATGGAAGTCTTCTTTTCTTAACATTTACCACTGAGAATCAAATAAAAGTCTTTGCACTTTAAGTTGCCACATTGACTAAAAGAGATTTTGAATGCAGAGTAAAAGATGTTCAGATCAGAAAGAAACCATAAGTCTGAGAAGAATATTTCCAAATATTTATCAACATCTGATGAAGAGTAATTAGGCAATGTTAAATTATGCATTGAGCTGCTACCTTTTGTAGAAAACATAATAATTTAGAAAAGCAATTTTTTTCCACTCTGCTGAAATGCACCACTTCTATTTTCTCGAACAATTCCATCAAAATTTCATCACTACTGTTAAACTGTTTTTTGAAAAATGTACAGTGCTGGTAGCCTAATCCCATTTCTAGAAAGAGACATCATCAAACCCTTAAATTCAGTACTGCAGTAACACTATAGATTAATATGCAGTATGTTCATTTGATCTCATTTGTTGTTACCAGTGCATTGCCTTCCATTTTAGAATTATGCTCTGTGTACATGTCTAGTCCTATCTGTTTACTACATTCAACTAACCCATTTGCTGGAGACCAAAGAAATGTTATTTTTCCAGGTGTGAAACTCGAGTATGCAGCAATTTCAGCTCAGAGAACTGCTATCAATTGAATGGTGGACCATTATCAGTTCTCACATATTCAGTTATGCCAAATAAAAGATATGTTATCAATAAAGTGTATACAATTATTTAGAAATATATAATTTACAAGGTCATAAACAGGATATTCACTTTTACAGGAACAATTGTAGACAAGTGATCACAAGAAGCGTAGCCGTATACACCATTAAGTAGGCACACTTAAAAAGTTCTTACCAGCCATTATGAGTACTTAATAGGGCCCGTCTTCCAAATGAAGCAAGGCCATACATGATAACATTGGTATAACCTTATGTTTACTCATCCAATCATCAAGACTAGCCTTGAAGGTAGACAAAGTAGTCTTTTCTTGCTCTGTATTTGTAACTTATTCCATAAGCCAGGAAAACATTGAGATAGACGCCTATCCTCCAGCAAGTCTTCTTTATTTGTTAGTGCAAATGTAGGTCCATGGTACGAGTGTTCATGGGTAAGTACTAGGCTAGCTGCCTTGTGAATTATTTTAAGACATGTCAATTTCCCTTAGCAAGACTCAAACCCTGTAACTCTTGTCTATGAGGTAAATACCTTAACCATTATGTCAATTCCAGCCCCTTTGTTTGTAGAGCCACTGATTTAATGAAGAAATAGGAGGTCAGATATGACTGGGTCTTTCATGGTTCACATTGGAGCAGCCCATAGGCTGCTAAAAATATATTGAAGTGTGCTAATTTATCAGGATAGTTGAAAGATATTTTGGGGGGGTTAAATAATTGGGGCCTTTCCAGTAAAGCACTATGCTTGGATTTGTACATAGCAAAGGGAACATTGTATTGAGTGACTGGTCTGTTAAGGGAAGACTGCAGTGGTAAGATGGCTTTTTTGGATCTTGAGGATATTTCCTTGGAAATTAACTGGGTCGGATAGGAAGATTTCCTGACTATGGTTGAATCATGATGATCAAATGAGAGAGCATTACCCACATAAATACCCAAGCCTCTTATGACCATATCTTTTTGAACAGTAGTACCACTTATATCATATAAGGTGGGAAGAGCATTCTAGTTACAGTTTTATGTTTGCAAAAGTTACCAGTAACTCTCATTACTTGGGATATGTTGAATACACAGTTATTAAGTTTGTCTATTTTTTCAACAGTACCAGCATGAGGGATACTATCAACAGCCTTCGCCAGGTCAAGATAAGCAGCAAACACAGAGTGACCACTGTTGACAGCCTCTCTAACCTTTTCATAGAAATTTACCAGGTTCAGACACAGAACCTGTCCTTCACCAGACCAAATTGAGTGGGGTCTAAATCAGTTAATCTGGCTATATCTACAGAAATGGGTTTTGCTATAATATGTTCCAAGGCTTTGCATACAAGGCTGGTGAGGCTGATGAACTTCTAATTACTGTGGACTATGTAGAAGCCACCCCTGTATAGAGGAGGTAAAGTGGATCTACTGAAGGCATCTGGGACAAAGCCTGTGATCAGGCTAATAATGACCAATTTAAGTACAGGCTCAGAGAGTGCATACTTGGTACTGATGAGAATGTAGCCTGGTAAGTTATATGGTCTCATATAAACAGTGTTTTTAGTCTTTGACTGGGATTCTTAGACTTGTTCCAATTTAGTTACAGGGGACAATAAATGTTTAGGGATAGTGGGCAAAACAATGTCGGCAGCACTAAATTTGTTTGCTAATGCAGTGGCTGTATCATTGGGACTGGAATGTATGATATTATGGATGGGCTCAGTGCATTGTTGAATACTATATTCCTTAATTTCCTGGTATAACTGAAGAAAGATTTGTAATTTCCTTTAATATCTGTAGTGACCTTAAGTACATATTCTGCAAAACATGTTCTAATAGTGGTCTTAATATCCTTGCTGGCATGTTTCATTCTGGTCTTGAGGTAAGGAGATGGAGATTTATTACAACTTGTCATTATTTTCTTTCTTTTATTATACAGTTCTTCAGTATGGAAGTTCCACCTGATATGTTTATTCCCAAATGTATCATTATATTTAGGGCAGACAGGTGCAGAATTTCTGAACAGCTGTTTAGATGCTGATAAAAATTGGAGGTGTATGTAGCAGGCCTTTCATTTGTGGTCATATGCAGTAGATCTCTGGGAATTTTCTGCAAGGTCTACAAGTTGAAATAGCTTGACCTGGAGAGGCCTCTAAACATGGTTTCATTTGGTGTTGAGTGGTACCATTTATCCTGACAGAGAAGGTAACTGATTCAGGGTCAGAATAGGCATGTGGCGATGTCGATGGTAGGGAATAGGCAGGGGCTAGGTTGGTAAGGACCAGGTCCAAGATATTAGATCCTCTAGTGGGTAGTTTTATAATTTGCTTTGGTGAATTGGTATTAACTAAGTCTAGGAAATGCTGATCATATTAATTTTTAGAGGTGTAAGTATACCGATTGAGTTTTAAGTTATTGATGTACCCTAACAAGAAGTATTTGGTTTAATATTTACCCCTCAATAGCCTTAATGTAATTTCGGTCATCTTTGGGGGCATTGACTAGGGCAAACAGAAATATCCCACCCCGCCTGAAGACATGATAGGAGCTAAACCTTGGTACAGAAGGAATGATATTGCAGGGCAACCATGTCTCAGTATTGTGTATTGTGTCTTTCGGCTTTTCCCAGTTAGGGGTCGCCACAGCTGGCTTGCCGGGTCTAACGCACAACCTTCAATGAAGGACCGCCCATTCACGCATGTCGACACACAGAATACGCTCTAACTGAGAATCGAACGGGCAACGTCTAACTGTGAGGCGACAACGCTACCGCATGACTATGTTCGAGTTGCAGTAATAATTCATAATGAGTAACAGAAATTTGCCATTAGACAAAGAAACATAAAATCAGTACTAACTGTAGTTTGTAATTTCAATACTAACTGCAGTTTGTAATTATTTTACATCCGTCTGACAACGGATGTGATATTGCTAGTTGGCTGTGTCCATTATCCTGATAAGATGGACATTCCTAAATAAATCATAGTTTCTGTGTACTTTAAAGTATTAGAAAACCAGATCTCCTCTCTCCCTCAGACCTTATTTCTTAATAAAACTTGATAAGCCTCACATGCACTTGAAAAGCTTTTAGATGCAGTATTAATAACTTAGCTCCTGTGAGTATGAAGATTCTATCACTACACTATATTTACTGGGAACAACAATAGTATGCATGTCATGTGTTGCTGTTGACATAGTTCTTCATAATAGTAAACAGTGAGTTTTCCAGTTAGTCAGAATAAGTCTCTCAGAAATTGAATTATTTAAATGGATTTAATGTGCAAATCCTTGAGATGTTTAAGCAAATAATTAATGAAAAAGCACATATTGTGTATTAAGCTGCAAAGTCATGTACACATGTATATTAATACTGTCAATAATTTCCACCACTGAAAATTATTAGGCCATATTTATCAGCAATGAGCAAGATCAGCAGGTTGAAAACTACAGTGTCAACACTTAGGGTCAAGTAAGAGGTTGTCTGGTTTGATTCTCAGCTGGGGTATCTTCTGTATAGAGTCTACATATCCTTTCTACTTTCATGTGTGTGTTTTCTCCAACTACTCTAGTTTTCTCTCACTTCCCCAAGATGTGGGGAAGGTGGATTTGCAAATCTAACTTGTCATTAGATGCGTATGGGAAGAGTCTTAATCTTCCATTCTGTACCTGCCTGACAAACAGTGGATGGCGGGAGCTGCTCACAGGTTGCTATAGATTTTTCATGTAAGGAATTAGACATGAAGCGTACTGGTTTCAATTCTGACAGGACATTAACTCTGGTGTATAGCACAATAAGAAGCGATTGTGCTGAGTGCTTTTAATACCAGACAGCAAATCAAACTTCATAGTATCTTATTCCACTTATAAAACCACCAACCCCCTGAAAAACAAAATAGAAGAAATTGGTCCTTATTGGAAGAAAGAAAAAAATAGTCCCCACAAATAGTGATTAGACTGTCTCTCCTAGTCTCTCATATGCGTGCACGCTCACACGCTGACACACACACACGCACCTCAGCATGATTATTTATGTAAAGGTGGGGTGATAACTGAACTTCACAGTCTATCATATTCAACTCCATTGAGATGATGTAGCGAGTCATGTCATAATAAAAGGATTTGGCCCAACTACAGTTGGGTTCCGTGTTTATTACTGGATTTGCAGCTCCTTTTCAGATTTCCCAGCATCAGTACATACAACTAAGGAGCAGAAAGCATCTGTTAATTAGTTAAATAATTAAGTACATCAGTGCCATAGAGTATTAAGCCTGCAATGGTTGCACTACCCTATGTACACAAAATTATTATCTTAAGGGTAGCATATTAACAGCATTTTATAACATTAGAACTGCACAAAATACCACATTCAGCTCTCATAAGATACAGCCAACTGTTCTGCTAAAGAGTTGTTAGCAAAGAAATTGACCTAGCTCCTTCAAATCTGTTTTAATTACTCTATTTGCAGCAACATTTCCTATCTCTCGGCAGTATTACATGTAAATATGAAAAGTATCCAACAGATTACTGAATTTGTTTATTTATATTTGTTGATGGAACAGAGCCCACTGACTGACCCTGTTCCCTTTATTTATGTGGTACTTGGGTTATTATGTCTAATGACCAAGGAAAATTTGGCAAAGACATCAAAGGAAACTGCCATGCTTTAATTCCAGTAAATATCATGAGATCTGTGAAGGCTGCCTGCCTAGCTAGATAGAATTTTGTAGATAATTCTGTCATTTGTAAATATTAATATAAGCCACAGGCTTGTTCTTTTAAATGTAAGAAAATTGTGTTAAATGTTGAACATTAAAAATGTAACAACAGTGCACTCTTCTGGAAGAAAGCTGATAAGTCAAGCATTGTATGACTGTTTGATCTCAAACTCGGAGATGTGATGTTTGGACCAGCAGATTCTTTCTATTGTTTTGCGACCAGAGTTAATTGCTAGATTTTGCATATATAATGTCTTTAATTGCTGTAGTTTCCTGACCAGGTGCAAGATCAAAAATATGTTAAACTCTGGGTTTCTGTTAGCCTGTGAACCAGAGAAGAATGATGTAATTTAAAATGAGTCAGCAGTGATGTATTATCAATTTAAAAGACTGTCTCAGAGAAAGAGAGAGAGCATTTTTGGATTTTGTCTAAAGCTGACAACAACTCACCAGTATTCTGCTTATGCTCTATATGTAAGTTTATTTAGAACTGTAATTGCTCTTAGGAAAAGATAGGAAATAGTAAGTTTAGTCTAGCTGTTTTCTATATTTATGTCAGAACTATTCTACAGTACTATTTTAACCATTTTCCTGTGATGTCTGAACTTTTGACTAGCAGTGTGTAGTAAAAAGTATTGTCTTGTGTTTTTATTATTTATTATTACATTTTTTTTAAACCTTTCAACTGTGGCCATTTTCAAGAAAAGAAAATGAGCAGGCAATGGAATAGCCAACTGTTTATTGTATGTAAGCGCTTTCACTGAACAAAATACTTCAGCTTCTTCAGACAAGTAAAATCTATTCACTTCCCAGTTTAAAAACCTAACACAAACCTGCTGAGTCAGTGGGCTGGGCCAGCCCAAGTACATGATGTCATGCAGCATTAAACATTTAAAGCAACATTGACTAATTAAACCACGTTGCCCACATGATAATCTTAAGCAGTAGTAATCACAGGCTAATACATTGCTTAGAGAGGAAATATATATTTGTTTAGACTAGGTTTTTAAATATGTTTTTAGATGTATTTTAAATATGTTTATACATATATAATGATATTACCTATTGGATGCATTTTGTTTATGTATTGTACATCAGATGTTTATATTGTGTGATGTTAATCCTATTTTTATTATTTTTATTACGTTCAATTAACATTTTAATTGGTTAATTAACTCTGGATATATAGGACTGTGCTTTTTGCTTGCTCTTTGTACAGTCTGATGAAGCCCTATTGGGGTGAAAGCGCTCACTGATTAAAGAACGTTCTGTTACATTAAGTTGGAGTATCTACTTTATGGTCGAGTGTACAGTGCTTAGTGGATTACTGAACTTTTACTTTCATTTTCAAGTCACAGCGTTCCTTATCTGATTTTGGTTTATTTGGTTATATCTTTTGGAACGCTGCTCTTCTTGTGGGGTTTTTTCGTTGTTTGAGATAATAAAAAAGTTTACCATTTCCAACCCAAGGCAAAAAATAAATACAAATACAATCGGGATGGTAAATGATGCTTAAAAATAGGCAATTGTTATATAAAAAATAAAGATAATGAATAAAGTGTGTACTGTGTAAATGTGTAGCATAGAAATATATTATGTTATGTTATTAAATTGAGTTACATTATGTTAATGTAAAAAAACAACATGTAAATACATCATACAAGACTCGTACACCCTGCCTTGTGGTGTTATACATGTAAAAACATATAAAACCATAAAAAGTCTTACTCATAAATATAAAAAGAAGAAAAGTCAGTTAGATATTTTAAACATTTTTGTGTGAAACAAACAAGCTGCCACCCCTATCTTGCCAGGGCTTTAAGCTTCAGCAAGCTCTTGACAGGTAAGGCTTCATTTAACCCTGGAAAAGAGTAAGCAGCAGTTGCAATTTGCCATTCCACTTCAGACTCTTCTAATTTGAGTTCCCAGGGCCCCCCTCTTTTGTTATGTTCTACTTGTTGTAAGACCACAAATAAGAAATTGTGACTTGGGAAAATAAGGGTGTGTCTGGCTAAAGCACTAGTACTAGTTTTATTCATAATGCTTTACTGGTGCTCACAAATCCTTTGTTTAATTTCCTCTCTGTTTTCCCGATATAAAATGCTTCACAACCGTCACAGAAAGCTCCATAAACATCCCCTAGAGAATCACAGTTGTATCTATCATGGATGTAATATACTTTATTTCTGATTTTTACTCTGTCAGTTAATTTAATGAACTTGCATTGACAACATCTCCCACATTTTGTCATGCCTGTATTAAATTTAGAAGTCCTTTTCGGCCTTTCAACCAAACCTTTTAGGTTTACGCCCCTCCTAAAAGTTAGTTGGGGTGTCAAACCTAAAGAACTTCTAAGGTGGAAGAAAGCTAATAAGTCAAGCATTGTATGACTGTTTGATCTCAAACTCTGAGATGTGATGTTTGGACCAAAATAAAAGCCCAGTTCTTGTTGACAATTTCTCTAACAACTTTAGAGTCAAGTGAGTAAGTTGTTAACAGTCTAGTTGATTTGTCTCCCTCTTGTATGTTTGTTGAAGCAGGAGATGCTAAAATGTTAGTGTGTGACTCTGGCATGTTATAACCTTTGTGTAGCAGGGGGGTAAAGTGGCCCGATGACCTTTTACTAATGACTTCTTCAAACACAGTGGCCACAAAGGCCATTGGATACCCTCTCCTATTAAACATGGATCTTAACAAGTCACATTCAGTAATAAAATCATTGAAGTCACTAACCATTCTGGCAGCCCTTACTGCTTGTCCCTTCACCACTGCTTTTTTCTGGTGTAAAGGGTGAAAAGTAGCAGAAAGGTGTTGGAATAGGTTGGCTTACGGTATATAGTGTCTCTAAAACTGTGGTTAACAAGGTCTTTGCTAGATGAATATCCAAAAAAATCAATGTAGTCTCTGCCTATTTGGAAGGTAAAATCCAAAAAGGTAGTATAAGTTTTAATCTCACTGATGAATTCTTCTATCAAGTTTACTTCACCCTTCCATAGAAAGAACATGTCATCCTGGTACCTAGTGTACCAAACCACATTGTTCTTAAAGGTAGGGGGAATTAAACAAATAGGACCTTTCCCAGTAAGCCACGACAGTGTTGGCAAAACTGCTGCCACATGCAGCTCCCATAGCAACGCCACTTTCCTGGAGGTAAAATTCATTGTTGAAAAACAGAAAATTGTTAAGTAGTACAATCTCAAGGAGAGTTTCAATGACATGCACCTCTTGGTTGTCCATGCCTCTCATGTGCAAAACACCCTAACCCACTCAATACCAACTAGTTGAGGGATTACAGTATACAAATCCTTAATGTCCACTGTAAGAAACACTAAATTGTCATTAAAGTGCAAGTTATTAATGGACTTAAGAAAGTGCCATGAGTCCTGACAAATTTGCTGTTCCAGCTTGAGTATTTGTTTAAGCTTGGAGTCAACGTATTTAGCACAAGCATACGATATGGAACCACGACCATCCACAATAAATCTAAATGGTGGGTTAGTTAGATTTTTATGTATCTTTGGGGTTCCAAAAAGGGTTGGTATAACTGGAGCAGGCATAGACAAATAATGGTATGTATCAATGTCTATACTCCCTTTCCAGGAACAAGTCAGAAAGAATCCCATTGATAGACTTGTGTGCTCCATTAATCTGGTTACGACTGACTTTTTTGTATGTTGCACTGTCTAGGACCAAGTTCATCCTACAGTTGTAGTCATGTTGATCCATGAACACTAAACCTCCACCTTTGTCAGGTTGCATGACACACACTTGACAAATATTCAATAAATTGATGAAATCAAATTCATCCGGAGTGATATTTTTATGGATGTTACTGATATGATGATTGCTTGTGAACATTCTCCGAAAGTCGATTTCACAAGTTTTCTCAAAGAGTACTAGAGATTCATGCATAGGAGGATTGAAGAGGCTGGACACCCTGAGACCTTGTGTGAGAAGTGAGTTGGCACCCATGAGTAATCATAGATTAAGTTTACGAATGAAAAGTTTTAAAGCAATGATAATTTTGACCATACTGGCCCTCCTTGGCTTATAATAGTGTGGATAGTGAATTCCTCTAGCTTGTGTACAGTGATCACTGAAGGTGTTTTTGTACTCTAAATCAGCCATGCAGTGAATATTCAGAGTTCAGATCACAATTGTTTTATTTTTTTTTGTTAGCTTAGTCAGTCAGGAAGAGCAGGCAAGCATGTCAGCAGATGAGTATGGCAAGCTGTCAAGGAGCCAGGTGGTTAAGATGTGCCAGGCTAAGAGACTGGTGTATGAAAACCTGACTAAGGCAGACATGATTACAGCTTTGGTCACAGCTGCATCAGAAAACAGCAATCAGGAGGGCGATCAGACTGGCTGTGAAGATGTACAATACTCAGAGAATGGACAGCTCAACCTTTCTACAGAGGACTAAAAAATCCATCTGGAGCTAAAGAGACTTGAGTTGGAGGCCAGGAATTTGGAAACAGAAGCAGCAGAGAGAGCAGAGAGACTGAGACGTTTACAGGTTGAGGAGAATGAGATGCCTGGAAGCTAAGGAAAAGGAGAGGCAAAGGCAGCATGAAAAGGAGATGCTGACGCTTTGCCAGAGTCATGGAGGTAATGGGGAAGGGAGTAACTGGACCCCAGAAACACAAAATGTCAGCAAATTTCTTCCACAGTTTACAGAGAGGGATCATTTTGGTTTCATTCATATGTTTGAGAGGGTATGGAAACGGGTCTATATTATATCCTCGAATGCTTAAAAAAGCGAACGCTGGTTGATCTAACTTATTTTTGCGAAACTGCAAAATATCGAAGCAGCAGAAACTCAATTTTTTTCCTAGGGAAAGAATTTGGTTGTCCGTTTCTGTTGCTTCGTTATTTTCAGTGTTATGGTGGAAAGTTACCAGTCGGATTCAGGTAAGTGTGCGATTGTGTGGATGTGAGTGTTAGGGTGATTTAGGTGAGTTAGGGTTAGGGCTCGGGTTAGGTATGTGTGCGATTGAGTGGACATGCGGGTTAGGGCGGATTTAAGTGAGTTAGGGTTAGGGAGCAGGTGAGGTGAGTGTGCGATAGTGACAGATCTTAAGGTTAAGGTTTGGGTTAAGGTAAGTGGGTAGTTAGTGGTGTGTGCATAGTTTAGTGTAGGGTTAGGTATCAGATTTTAGGTGTATGTGTGTGGATGTCTGTTTGTTTGGTGTGCTTGTGTTGTGTGTATGTGTTTTGGATCAGTGATTTTTTTCCCTGGGAAAAAAAATCGCTGATCTGACAGTTCAAGATTGTAAGCTTTCGCTTAAATTAGGCCGATCAATCAGCGTTCGCTTTTTTAAGTGTTCAATGATATAATATAGACCCGTGGAAACAGTATGATGTTGACCAAAGGCTCTGGGCATGGTTCCTGACCCTCTTACTCCATGGTAAAGCTGTAAATGTGTTGTCTAAACTTTATGATTATGATTTTTTTTGATTATGCTGCTGTTAAGAATTGTCTGTTAGAATTTTTTAAGCTAATACCTGAAACTTATAGGAAAAAGTTTTGTGAGCATAGACACAAGGCAGATGAAAGTGTATGTGAACATGTTGCTGAACTGAGCACTTATATTTATTTTCATAGGTGGGTGAGTGGATGTCAGGTCACCACTTCTGAAGGGCTGGCAGACCGTTTGGTGAGAGAAAAAGCCCTTAGCACTTTTCCAGAGGAAATGAGGATCTGGTTAGCTGATAGACAATGTGCTACTTCAGATGAGTTGGGGAAGAAGGGAGACCTATACCTAGCAAGCAGGGCATCCCTCCACAGGAAAGGGACCCCTAGTGCTTCTCATGGGTCTAAAGAAACCCATGGTAGGCAGCCCAGACTGCCCCAGCAGAATCTGCCAGTAGTAGAAGCAACTAGTCCAGGTACATATCCAGGACATAGGGTTAAATGTTTTGAATGCAACCAGTGAGGCCATGTGGCATACAGATGTCCATGGAGGCAAGGTAGGGAACAAAAGGCGAGAGAGCCAGTAAGTGAGAAAGACAAAATGCCAATAGTAGGTTGTCTTGAGACAATGGGGTACCAAACTACCATCCTGCAGATGTCCTGATAGGGAAGGATTTTGATGAGGCAGTACCATGTGTTTATGCAGTTACACACAGTCAGGGTTCGAGACAAGCATGTGGGTCTGGTAGGATGGGGAGACCCAGACAGACCACATACTTGCAGCTAGGACTGGTGAGGTGGTTACTTCAGGGAGGGAGCTACTCTGTAGCAGTGAGACTGAAGGTGAGCCACAACTGCTTGTGAGTACTGATGTTCCCTTGGACAGACTGACTGCAAAGGTAGAGGTGAGTAGTAGTATCCAAGCTGACAGTGAGGCACCGCTGTCAGAGGATGCCAGCCTTCCTGTGGAAGGAGAGCTGGGAAGGGTTACAAAGAGAAAGTTGAGAAAGGCTCAGCTCTCAGACCCTACATTACAATGCATGAGACATGTAACTATTGAGGCTCCCGATTCTCAAGGGAAGGGGGAATCTGTATACTGGGAATAAGGGTTACTGTGTAGAGAGTGGACCCCTGAGGGAGGGCTAGAAGGTGAGAGAATGCAGCAGTCGGTAGTGCCTAGAGCCTACTATCTGGCTCTTCTAGCCATAGCCCATGATATTCACTTTGCAGGCCATAACGGCATAAAACATATAAAGAGATGTATTATGCAGAACATTTATTGGCTTGGAATTTCCAGAGATGTAACAGGGTACTGCAGGACCAGTGAGTAGCGCCAAAAGGTAGGCAAGGCAGGGGACAGGTGAGAGCTCTACTGATGCCTTTGCCTATGATTGAGGAGCCATTTCAGAGGGTAGCTATGGATACTGTGGGGCCTCTGAGTACCCCAAGTTACACAGAGAAAAAGTATATCCTAGTGGTAGTAGATTATGCTACAAGATACCCTGTGGCAGTGGCTTTGTCTTCCATTGATGCAGAAAAGACGGCAAATGCTTTGTTAGAGATTTTCAGCAGGGTAGGTTCCCAAAAGTAATACTGACTGACAGAGGTGCCAATTTCACATCTGACCTGCTGGCTTGTCCATGGAAGTACTGTGGGGTGAAGCACCTGAAGACCACCCCCTACCATCGCCAGACTAATGATCTTTTTGAGAGGTTAAACTCTACAATCAAGTCCATGCTACAGGCATTTGCAGTCCAGTTTGAGTGAGTGGGTCAAATATTTGCCCCCATCTGTTGTTTGCTTACAGAGAGGTTCCCCAGGAATCCACAGGTTTTTCACTCTTTGAGTTTCTGTATGGGAGAAGGGTGATGGGACCTCTAGATTTAATTCATGATGAGTGGGAGGGTGTGTGAGAATCTCACAAGTTGTCTGTTGTGGCTAAACCTCAGGACAAGGCTCAGGGAACTCATGGGCATTGCCCAGGAGAACCTGGCAGAAGCACAACAACAGAAAAAAGGATGGTATGACAGGAATGCTCGAGCTTGAGGGTATGCTATAGGGCAGCAGGTAAGGGTTCTCATTCCTGTCAGACACAACAAGCAGCAAGCAGCTTGGGAGGGACCCTACAAGGTGGTAAGAAAGGTAAGTGATGTTAACTACATGGTAGAACTGCTAGGCAGGAGCACAAATTGTACCATGTTAACATGATGAATCCTTACCATGATAGGGAGGCCCTTGTGCTGAGTATTTGGAATGGATTGCAGGAGGAGTCTGAGGGAGATCTGGGGACTGATCTCCACAGTGAGGCTCCGGCTGACACCTCAGTGGAAGGGGTAGCAATGTCACAGCACCTATCTCCTACCCAGGTTCGAGAAATCCGAGCAGTGTTACAGGAGTTTGGGACATGTTCACTGGGAAACCAGGGAGCACCCACCTGGTGCAGCATCAGGTGGATACAGGACCCCAGAGGCCTATTAGGCAGGCCCCTTATAGGGTGCCTGAGAGAGTCAGACAGACTCTGAGGGAGGAGATGTTGAAACTAGGGGTAATTCAAGAGTTCAACAGTCCCTGGGCCTCCCCAGTGGTGCTGGTGCCAAAGAAGGATGGCAGCACCAAGTTCTGTGTGGACTACTGGAAATTAAATAGTCACATAGAGTCAAATGCTTACCCCATACCTAAGACAGATGATGCCCTAGAACAGCTGAGTGGGGCTAAGTATCTTACCACCATTGATCTTACGAAGGGTTACTGGCAGGTGCCCTTAACTCCCAGTGTTAGAAAGAGGTCAGCCTTTGTGACTCCTTTTGGCTTGTATGAGTTTGCAAAGTTGCCCTTTGGGATAAAAAATGCCCCATGAACTTTCCAGAGACTGGTAGATCATATCCTAGCAGGAGAAGAAGGAGTTGCCCTTGCTTACCTTGATGATACTGCCATCTACAGTCATTCCTGGCCAGAGCACCTTCAGCATGTCAGGGAGGTGCTGGGCAGACTACAGAGGGCAGGGTTGACCATTAAGTCCAGCAAATGTCAGGTGGATATGACAGAGGTCTCCTACCTGGGACATAGAGTGGAGAGTGATAAAATCAGGCCAGAACCTGCCAAAGTGGAAGCCATTCAGAAATGGCCTGCATCTGTTACAAAAAAGCAGGTGAGGGCATTCTTAGAGACAGCAGGGTACTACAGAAAGTTCATCCCCAGTTATAGTACCATAGCTGCTCCTCTCACAGACCTGAGAAGGAAAAACAGCCAAGATAAAGTAGTGTGTACCCCAGCATGTGAGCAGGCATTCCAGAAGCTTAAAGAAGCTTTGGAAGTACCCCAAGTTAGCCAGTCCAGATTACAGCAAAGAATTTGTTCTGCAGGTGATGCTTTGAACCATGTTGTAGGGGGTGTACTTAGCCAGATTTCTTGGGAGAGAGAAGTGCACCCAGTGGTTTATCTCAGTCGTAGGCTTAAACCCAGGGAGGATGCTATGCAGCTGTAGAAAAGGAATGTCTAGCCATAGTGTGGGCAGAAACTTTAGCCTTATTTGTATGGAAGAAAATTCACTGTAGTTACAGATCACAATCCCCTAACATGGTTACACCAAGCCAGCCAGCAAAATGCCAAGTTGCTAAGATGGATCCTAGGGTTGCAAGCACATGATATGTCAGTGCAGCACCGCAGTGGGATTACCAATGCCAGTGCAGATCGGCTCTCAAGACAGGGAATGGGGTAAGGTATACTCTGATAGACCTAACCCTCTCAAGCAACATTTCTCAAGGGTCACTTGAAAAACTTGCTTGAGTTCTCCAGGGGAGAAGATATGTGAAGGCTGCTAGCCTAGCTAGATGGAATTTTGTAGATAATTCTTTCATTTGTAAATAGTAATATAAGCCACAAGCTTGTTCTCTTAAATGTATGGAAGAAAGCTGATAAGTCAAGCATTGTATGACTTATCTCAGACTCGGAGCCGTCATGTTTGGACCAGCAGATTCTTTCTGTTGTTTAGAGACCAGAGTTAGTTGCTAAATGTTACATATATAATGTATTTAAGTGCTGTGGTTCCCTGACCAGGTGCAAGATCAAAGATATGTTGAACTCTGAGTTTCTGTTAGCCTGGGAACCAGAGAAGAATGATGTAATCTAAAATGAGTCAGCAGTGATGTATTATCAATTTAAAAGTCTATCTCAGAGAAAGAGAGAGAGAGAGAGCATTTTTGGATTTTGTCTAAAGCTGACAGCAACTCACCAGTACTCTGATTTTGCTCTATATGTAAGTTTATTTAGAACTGTGATTGCTCTTAGGAAAAGATAAGAAATAGTAAGTTTAGTCTAGCTGTTTTCTATATCTGCCTCAGAACTATTCTACAGTATTATTTTAACCATTTCCTGTGATATTTGAACTCTTGACTAGAACTGTATAGTAAGAAGTATTGTCTTGTGTTTTTATTTATTATTAAATATTTTTAAACCTTTCAACTGTGGCTGTTTTGTGTAGGGATAATTTACACTCTAGAGTACATTGCATGCATATAGTGATACTGTACAAAACCACTCCAATAAGCCTTAAAAGTTCTGGTCACACTTACTAACTGGATAATAATATTGCACAGTAATAATTTGACACCCTTTGGGAAGGACCTTCTTGGTAACTGATAAATAGGGGTTCTGGTGGCAGTGGATTACTACCTTATAGCCTGGACAGAAGGGGCACAGCCAGTGAACCTGTGCCAGCCTTCCCCAGGAGTGTCTGTGTGGTTGTATATAAATCATATTTTAAAGTGTGTGGGTGTCAGCTACTTGGACAAGGACAAGAAGCACTGGTTGGACAGAGGGAGTGCTGGGAGGACTTGGCTTGGAACCCTGGCTAAGGACTCCACTCTATAGCTGTGCCAGTGGGGAGTCTTATTGGGGATCTGGAAAGAAAGGGAGAAACCAGCCCCAGACTGACTGTGATCTCTGTCTTTACTGTGTATGTAATTGTTATCCTTCCCAATGTGGATGCCCCTCACTGGTGTTAGTTGTGAGGATTGAGGCTCCTTGATTACTGGGTCAGTGCACGGGCATCACAGGATCATTATCTGAACTTTTAACATATCAAGTAGGTCTGACCCAAGATTATTGTCTCATCTGAAAAAAAAAAACAGTGGCAGTATTTGAATGAAATCCTAGGGACTACTGTGGAGATAGAACCCTATGATCTTCTGATATTTATTGCATCAAAGGCAAGTGTTCTATCAAATGAGCCATTTTATGATATTTGACATTACAAAGGATTTTGACAGTGTTTTTCTGCCATATTGTGTCAGTTTGGGAGGTATATGACACAACTTTTGTTTTACATTGTGGGAGGAGAGCTGTGAGTCAGGCAAAAGTAAATAATTCAGTTAGATATGTACTGTTCAGCATGAATACTAGAATTATGTCTACTGCTTATAGTCTGTTATGTGCACAAATGTGTCATTTTTGATATTTTATAAGCAAACCATGAAAAATTCCTATTAGACAAAAAAACTGAAGACACATTTTATAAAACAACAATGTCTAACTAGTCTGTTTTAATTTCATGTAGGAGCTGCTGTGATGCTGAAATAATAATATAAAATTAGAATCTGCCAGCATATAGCACTCTTGGAAAGCTAATATCCCTAATTTTCTAAAAATTAACAGAATCATAATATACCATAAGCAGTTTGTATTTAGTATGTAAACTTGGAACAATGCAGTTCATATCAGTATATCACTATCTTTTAAGGTACATGCTGTTCCACTTTTTATACTTTGCTCATAGAGCTTTTTATTTATTTTTTTTACTTTTTATTACATTTTGAAAGAACATGAATCAAATTTATAGCAAAAAATAAACAACTAAAAATATATAAACTATATACAAGGCACAAAACAAAAGCTGACATTAAACAAAACCATTAAGACATTTAATGTAAGTCTCTCAGTTTCTGCCAATATTAATGCTTATGCATGACATTTGATGTCAGTCTGTATTTCATACATACATTTTTTGCAAAAGAAATAAATTCAGAAAAATAAAGGATATGTTTACTTTTCCAGTTCATTGTGATGACTTTCCTAGCTATACATGGAGCATTTTGTAAGGCAATACTAGCAGGTAGAAACAAAATGGAATCTGCTTCTGTTTAATATCTTTCTATACACGCAGTCCTCATAAGTTCTAATTTAGATCATTGGGTATCTCAGTGCTCCATAGACAAATTTAATAAAGGCTTCCATCATAGTCAGGGAGTAAGTCAAAATGAATGTCTCTGGAACAGTACATTTCTTCTTGTATTAGAAGGTAAATATACAGGGATGCATGTCTTTTGTGAAAAAAGAAACATATTGCAATCAAAATTAAAAACACTGTTATATTTCCCTCTTTTTAAAACCTCTTTTTTTCCTGGGGGGGGTACATGCCCCCTGCATCGCATCTCCCATGTGGGGGGTTTTCACCCCCCCCAAACTTATATATATATATATATATATATATATATGGATTCACTTCATAACATAGAAATATCAAAATACTGAAACTCAAAATACTGAAACCGCAAAATACTGAATACTCAAAATACTGAAACTCAAAATACTGAAAACACATATTATGCGTAAACTCAGCTTAAACAACATAAATCATAACAATTTCTACCAAATATATGCAGGGGCAAGCCCCTGCACTTTACCCCTGCTAATTAAATATATCAACTCCAAGATTGCACATAGTGTAATTAAATGCAATCTTGGAGTAGATATATATAATTAGCAGGGGGTGTGGGGGGCGCAGCAATTGTTATGATTTATGTTGTTTAAGGTGAGTTTACGCATAATATGTGTTTTCAGTATTTTGAGTTTCAGTATTTTGAGTATTCAGTATTTTGAGTATTCAGTATTTTGAGCTTTCAGTATTTTGGTCTTCAGTATTATGAAGTTTTGTCATTTTCAGTATTTTGAAGTTTCAGTGTTATGAAGTGAATCCATATATATATATATATATATATATATATATATATATATATATACCAACTCTGACATTTCTGAGAAAAAATGGCATCTCAAACTTAGTATATGTAAGTTCATTCTTTCAGCCATTCAGTCTACAGGCTTCAGGACTTGCTCTAGTGGGTTTCAACATTTCAAACAGTTGGCATTATATTTACTAATGAATTTATTTATGTATGCAAGGAGAGTATATTGATAACAGAAACAACAATGAAATAGTCTTAGTTATTATTGGTAAAGTTTTAATTCAGGGCCCAGCAGATTTGTAAATTCAGAAGCCATTTTAATGCACAATGTGCTCCAGATGTTGGCTAAGTAATATGTGCTTTGTTTAGGCTTAGAGGTTTGGGGGCTTGTAATTCTGCAAAGACATGGCTAGAGGAAGGTATTGATTAATCAGAGGTTTGTATTTTTGACTCATTTTGCTAAGAAAATGTATCCTTTATAGAATTTGGATGTGAATTAGATTTATTACATAAAAGTATGTGACCATTGATGCAGTTGCAGAATTGCATGACCAGTTTTTGCTATTAGTATTCAGTGAAGACTCCAATGTCTTCCATTTAATGCTTTCCCATAAATGTAATGTAACAGTGCATGCAAGAGATGCAATACACTTTAAAAAGAAGAAATTGTTTTCTTTTATAAAGAAGAAATAATTCTGCTTTTGTGAATTATGTTTAGAAATTAAAATAATTAATTTAAGATTTATTGTACTATATTTGGAACATTAGATGTACCTGTAGTATAACGTATTAAATTAGAGGTCTTTGTCAGTTTGAGAAAAAAATACCTATCCATCTTTTTTGAGCTAAGTGAGAATGTGATTAGTTCAAATTTAGAGCACTGCATGTCCCAGCATTCTGACTGATGACATTGATGGAGGTCATTCAGTCACTGCTGCTTATGTGACCATGCAAGTCTTTCAGTTATAATTCTCCATGATGGCATTATTAGCAGGCTTGGCAGCATAAATCTTTACTTCTAAATGCCATGATGGATTACAAATTGTTCTAAAATCTAAAATACAGTGTGAGAGTTAGTAGTACCTTCTTATCTAGTAGTCTACCTAGTCACTAATGGAGTTCCCCTGGGCTCAGTACTAGATACCTATGATTCAGAATCTTTTGTGATGATAAGGTAAATATACAAGGTTTTTTGTTAATCAAGCTTATGGATGACTACAAACTGAGTGCCATGAATCACAGCCCTGTTGACTCTTATATGATCTAAAATCAACTGAACAGAGCTGATAGTTGGAGTTCTGGCACTGCTCTTGGATGTAAATATAGTGTAGCTACCCTTGAGAAATACATCTACCCCAGTTGTTCTCATATAAACTAAATACCACTAATGGTCAATGTTGCATGAAAGATCTAAGTACATCCTACAGCAATGAAATGCCCTTTGATCAGTTATAGCAGGGGTATATTTTTACATTCCCCATGTAATCATCAGTTACATCCTCTAGATCCAGAGTACCATTGTATTTCCCTTGTTGGGTCAATCAATTAATCTAACCCATCATTTTGTCTCCATCACCCCAAGTAAGCACTCCAACTTGAAAGACCTCAGTAATTCTTAACTAATAGAATTAAATGGCTTGGCCCCCTTAGTTACCCAAGTATACTGAAAACCCTCTCAGATTTCCTGTCTCATACAAACCCCTGTATGGAGATCTCCATGTTGCTTCAGGAATAGGAAAGCACCTATTTTAAAATACCCTTCCCGTCACAGAAACACTGGTAAAGTAAAGAATATTTTAACTAATTTTTTCATCTTACACAATAACATAAATAGGTCTTGGAGGGACTCGTTCATTATCTAAATGTCCCCCTACCTCTGTAACAAACTTACCTTGAATATTAAACAGTGCAGTGATCTGGTCTCTTTAAAATTAAATCTTAACAATTGGATGGTTCCATATATTTTTACCTCTGGCATTAGCAGTGTAGACCTTATCAAGAGGAGGTAAATCTTCTGGTTATACTCTCTAGAATGCATGGTGAGTCTCAATACTGTCATTCAGACCACCTGGCTAGTACTAACTTATTAACCTATAAATTTAATCAAGGTGTACATAATTTGGTGTACAATACTTAAATTACTGCCTCATGCTTTACAGAGTTCAAAACATCATAATAATGCTTAGAGTATCTCTGAATAAATACACATTTAACCAGTGTATCTATAAAGGATTAAATATGCCAAACTAACAAAGAATTAATAAAGTGTAGGTTGAGGCTGTTAGCTGGCAAATTATTTCCTTGTGTGTACATTTGATTGAAGTCACATGGTTGAAGTAAAATTCAGCTGCAGAATCCCCAAATGATGTGGATATACTACAAAAGGGCCTTACCAAAATAGATAAAAAAACACAAGTTGAAAAACACGAGCCAAAGCACTCTAGCTCCACAAATTTAGTGCTTTTGCCATCTACTAATGACATCATCAGAGTTAATGGAAACCATACTCATACATTATTTATATACACTTCAATTACTCAACCTCCAATTAAAAAAACACACACATCATCATCTTAAAGGTACATCCCTAAATAACACATTTAAACCAATACTATCATCACATAGTAAAAATAACATTCATAGATGTTCCTACCAAAATAAAAACTTTTGTAAGGTACATTGAAATATAAAAAAAAAATTCATGTAAAATATTGTGGTGTATATTACAAATAATCATATTTATACAATCACAGTTTGTTAGCTCTTTGTTTCATAGCTGGCCTCATAGATATATGGTCATTTAAACCAGTTGGAGAAATTGCGTGTAAGATAACCTGCCATTATATTCCAAAAGTTCAAACTTTAGGTTGTCATCCCCACCTCTCTCACTGGGAACAACCCTATCAATTACAAAAAATATAAACTTCTTGTAGTTTAAACCAGTAACAATGTGCATATATAGGGCATTATGCAAATCTTTTACCCTAATAGCCCTGAGGTGTTCAGATATCCTGTCCTTCAATCTACGTGTGTTTTTTTTTCCCCAACGTAAAACCCAATACAGGTGGTGCAGGTTGCTAAATATACCACCTTTCGGGTGTTGCAACTGCACCTACCTGGACAGGCTATACTTCTGTTGTACCACGGGACAAAGACATAGGGCCCATCATTTATATATCTACAAAACTTACATATCCCACATTTCTACACCTTGGAACATGCATATGTGGGTCTATGTGATTCCAAAAACTCTTTTATATTTCTACGCCTTGAAAACACCATCCTAGGATGATTACCTAAGTCTCTCTTCAATTCCTTATCAAATGTTACATCCCAAGCTGTTCGAATGACTTCGATTAGATTGGATGTTTGATTGCTATATTTCATAACCAAAGCTCTAGAATCAAAAATATTAGTTCTTTCATCCAATCCAATGTTATTTCCCCATAAAATTGAGTGTAAAGGAAGTTTCCCTTTTACTGATAATTTCATTTTGTATTGTTAACATTTTCAAAGGGTATCCCTATCTCGAAATAATCCTATCAATGTGTATAACTCTTGCTTATAAACATTGTTGTCGCTAATAAGTCATGACAACCTAACCATTTGCCCTTTCACAATTCCCCTACATTGATGGGGAGGGTGACAACTCTTGTAATGGAGTAATGAGTTGCTGTAAGTCTCCTTCCTGAAGACTTTACTCTGCAACCCTGCCGATGTTTTAGTCAACCTAATATCTAAAAAGTCAATGGTTTCATTATTCCACTTACTAGTAAAAGTTGGGAAGGATGTCATGTTGTTTAAATATTCTACAAATTGCAACACCTCTTCCCTGTTGCCTTTCCAAAGAACCAATACATCATCCAAAAAACGATTATACAAGACTATTTTACCAAAATAGATGCCTGGTGCCAGAGCCATGGCCTCAAGCTAAATGCCAAAAAATGTATAGTTGTCCCCTTTGGGAAAAAACACGTACCTGTGAACTACCACATAGGTGGCAGTACACTAAACACTGAAAGTGTGATAAGAGACCTAGGGACACAGGTGGACACTGGTATCACCTTTGATAACCACATAGCCACAACAGTTAGAAAATCCTTCTATGTGGCACACCTCATCACTAAGGGCTTTTCATCCAGAAAAAAGGAGGTCATTGTCCCACTCTACTCATCCCTCATTAGACCCATTATAGAATACAGTGCCCCATTTGGTATGTACCTCTCAAGATATCTGCAACAACTGGAAAGGCCACAGAAATACCTCACTAAAAGAATCACAGGCCTAAAGCAGATGCCTTATGCTGACCATCTAAAGAAACACCAGCTATATTCTGTCACATATCACCTACTCAGAGGCAATCTCTGTCTAACATACAAGGCTATGTCAAACCCAGAGTTGTTGGACATGCTACACTTAAAGAAATCTCAATCCCTCCGAGCCACATGCTCCAGGGATCTTAACCTTGTCATCACGATGAATAGAACATGCTGGAGGGATAGCTTCCTGACCCAGAGACTCCCCATACACTGGAATAGGCTGCCCATACATGTCAGGCAGAGCGCCTCAATGGCCCTCTTCAAGAGGAACCTTGACGATCAGATGGGAGATAGGAAATTCACCCCAGGAATCACATCAGTAGCCCTGCTAGACAGAGGGTCCAGGAAAGTAAATATTTTTGGGAAGCAATAGCCAGGGAATCATTATGCCTAGGCTTGCTTAAGCCCTAGGGCCGATAGCCTAGTACCAACCTATGAACCAGAGACATATGGCTGTTGCAAATTCTTTGTGGGTACAGGGAAACACTACACTCATCTTTTTTTGGTTGTGCTCCTTTATCAGCCACTAGTGAATCTCCATACTTTAGTGACCACAGATTTTGTGTACACTAATTGTTGCTATCTGCACCCATTAATCTTAAACTGTAAGTGAAGACATTCCAAAAACTGATCTAATGTTGGTTCATCACATTTGTTCTTTCAACATCTGTCACTCCAAAAACAAAATTTCAACACCAGCTCATCAATCATTTAGTGAGATCCATTATTCTGTCTTCACCTAACCATGTCTAAATGTAACACACTGGAAGTACTTCCATGAAGACTCTGATGTTTCCTTCATTACTGCAGATAACCCTCATCTACTAGGCCTTCTACTTCAGCACATCCATATTTTGTATCGCTAGGCCATGTCTTCCTACAGGTATCATTATTGTGGATTACAGCCTTGAAGTGTATTGCTGCAGTTTTCATCACAGTTGTAAACAATAAATCCTTGGAGACGAGTATAAACAACTTACCATGTACATTACAAAATTACATAGATTTTGTTGGAAAATATGTATTAGTTTTGTATTTAATTCTGTTGATAAGCATGGTGCCCTGAATTTTTTTCTTGAAGTTGAAAACTCCTGCTATAACATCATAAAATACTGACAATGTCTCATAACATAAATAAGTGAATAAGCTACTATATTTAAATACTAATTGCAGTTACAGAAAAGTCTTATATTGGCTCCCTATTGAAATGCTTACACCTGAAATGCCAAGAGCTGGCATGCTAAAAAAATGCCCAAAAACTGTAGGAGAGGAGCAAATCTCAGGCATCGCTCTTCTCCTTCAAACTTCTTTTTTGAAGTGAGAAACCCCCTCACACCTAAAGCTTACATGTACTAGCTCCAAGACTGCCATACCTTTGAGAAAATGGAATATTCTGAGAAATGGTAATTTCAGGCTTAGTATATGTGTTTGTTTTTTCAGCAGTTCAATATCTGAGTTTTGGGACTCACTCTAGTGGGTCCTGATCTTTCAAATGGTTATCCTTATATTCATTAGTACAAACTGTTAAATTATCAACTGTATCCTGTAGGTGGTGGAACACCCTACAGTGAAGATTAATATATGTGATAACGTATCAGTGAAACCATGATTTAAACAAGTAGTTGATCTTCTAAGGAGTCGTGTTATTTTTGATTACCCAGAATGGTTTTCTAGTGTATGTAAATCATTATCAAATAACATGGACATAGAATAAACAACAGAGTAAAGAGTGAAACTAAAACAAAAAAACTCTATAATCTTCATTTTGTTTCAAATCATTTGCAACTTTAATGTTGGCATTATAGCTAATAATTAAATGTATGAGAAGTATAGCAATAATCTTTATGCAGGGCCTACTCTATCCTGTTCAGGTTTAGCTCTAACATTCTCTCTCTCGTCATAATAAGCCCTCTTGTCTCCGTTCTCACGTTACTTTCTCCTACAGTAGAACCATTCATCCTTATCTCTCCCAAGCCATCAGGACAATTGTGTTTGTTTTTGTCACTCCTATTTTCCTGTGTGTTTCATTTCCACTAATTCCCTTGAAATATGCTTCGTTTCATCTCCCTCCTTAAGTCCTTCCTTTCCGTTATGGAATTCCCTCATATGTATAGCTAGTCCATCTATTCCCCTCATCCTCTTTAATATTCTACTGCTTGTAACTGCCCCATTTCATTCTCTTATCCACCTCTAGTGACATCTCAGCAACCTTACTACTACTTTTCTCCTTAAACTCTCTACTTCCTGGCTCCTTCTGCCCTATTCTTTTACTTCCATTGCTCCCACCTCAGCCTTCTTGCAACCACAGTCTTAATCTGCTCCATTAGCATCAATATTCTCATGTACTTCACCTGTCATACTTATGAACTGGTATTTATTCCTCCCAGTAGCTGGTCATTCTTTGACTTTCTTCATCCACATAGAGTTATGCTGTTTTCATCCATTAGTCCACCAAGCCTCTTGAGCTTGTTTTTCCTGCTGGACAATCTAGTAAAGAGTTTACAGCTAATTCATTTAAACAATTGCCCAAAACCTAGACCATATACTTTATAAATATGGAAGGTCTTCAAAATTGTTCATGTCAAGGTTTTTACCTCATCCCAGTATACAATGGAATCACATTTGATGTGTAGTGTTGGCCTTTGTATATAATAAGAAAGGTTAGACAATCATTGTCAGTGATCAATGTTATTCTCTGTATTTATTTCTTCTGACTCCATTATATCTGGTCTGCTGTGTGGTGCCGTGGCTAAGTCTTGAGACATCTGACATGTTCCCAAGCCTCCTGACTTTTGGGCAGGCTTCACTTTGATATAGTTATTTATTTATTTTAAAATTGTAATTATTTAATGTCTTAATGAGGAAGAGATCATTTTAATTTCTTTCCCAAAGTAAATGGATTAAGTATGAACAGTAATTATGTCTGAACCAGTTTCATTAAGTAGTCCCTTACATATGAATCACTGTACTTTCATTATATCAGTATTTTGTATTATATCTATAAAATGTGTACTGTATATATCTGGTGAAAAGAATTATGCTTTTTACTATTTTATTCTACATTTGTGGAGGCCACCTGTAAAAAAAAAAAAAAAAAAAAAAAGGATTTCCGCCCAGGACTTTCCCAGTAAATAAATACAAATAAACAAATGAATTAAATAAATGCCAATGTTATAACAATTTAGTAATAAATATTTTAACAGTGCTACTTTTATCCATGGCCATAATTTCAAGTCACCAACAGCCATCAAGAGGTACCAATGTAACATATATAACCATATATAGCTATAGAGCGACATTGCCATGACCTGTTTTTTGTTTAGCATAATTCTTTACATATTTATGTCATATTCATATACCCTCAAAAATGCATTGCAAATTGACATTGAGCTTGAGCACCTGAGAATTAAAATGTTATACCATCTGTTGTTCCCAAAATACACACATAAAGTGTTTATGCAGTATTCAGTTTTGCTTAATCCAGCTCTAGTCTTTACATTTACTTTGTAAAAAAGTTTTAAGTATCTACACTGAAACATATTTTTGTTCAAATCAAACAAAATTAGTGGCTGTCTGTTGTCTGCAGACAGCTGAAAACACTGTGCATTTGCTAGTGCTGGAACTCCATTAGTTTTGTATATTACCTGCCAAGATACTTTCACTAGCCCTTAGCGTTTTGGAAGACTGAATTCTAATGCCGCATGATAAATAAATGTAGCACTAGAAAGAAAAAAAACAGTATTACGCAACCCCAGCAAAACAAAGAATTAATAGAAGCTTTAGTAAAGTCTCATGAAGGGAATCATAACTGGTTTTATATAGCATGTAAAATTGCAGGAATCATAATTATGTAGGTTTAAACCATTATCTAGAGTGGATTACATCTAATAATAATCATTTGTTTGTAGATACCCTACCCTTAGGTGACCTGAAACTACTGCAAAATTCAGTTTTGGCAGATAATGAAACACAAAACCTAGGGGCAGTTTAAGAAACTTTGCAGAACACTCCTTGATATAGTTGCCGAAGGGATAATGAATAATTGAAGATTGTTCTGCCATGCTGGTTGTTTAATTATGAACAGACATGTACTATATGTCTTTGAAAAGGTCATGTTATGTGAGCATGTCTATATCTTTGGTGATTATGTCATCACTGTATGCAAAGAGCATGTGTATGAAGTATTACAGGTGAGTTAGAGTGTTCCTGATTCCCTGGACTAGCAGTCATGTCCATAAGTAACTGTAGCATTCTGTTCTTCATACTGTTATGGTGATGTCCCCAATATTCTTACTACTACCTGCAGGTTGTCTCACAACTAAACTAATACTCAAAACACTTACAATAAAGACTTTGACAATGCATTCCTTTGATGTCAGTGTACCCTTCCATGGCTCCATTACAATGGACTGCTCATATTACTCAAATTACGAGTGTATTATTCTTTAAAGTCACTGTCCAGGGGGCTAATTCTTATTATCTTGCATTCTCCATCCAAAGCTAACTCATTTAGGATCCTTATCTGGCACTTTATGCTAGATAATGCAATAAAAAAGTAATCCAATATCCTAAGACAAATTTATGCTACCATTCCAAGAGTTATGCATGTATCCTGTGAGAAGTATACAGTGTTAACACCACTGGCAGTTCAGGACCTACCCTATTTGGTCAATATCTGTCATTCCATAAGAACAGAGCTACTCCCTTATCCAATTCACTGATGAGGGATAAAGGGTGGTAGTGTGCCTGACAATTACTGTCTCACCTCCTTGGGTGTCATTTGTCCCTGTCCCTCAAACACAGTATGTCCTAAGTATATCATTTACCCTTCATTCCTATAGCAATAAAAGTATGTAACAGGTTTGTTAAAAGAAGCAATCTCAAAAGGCACAGCAGCTGAGAAAATTTGTTAGTCATAGAGTAGAATATTAGTAGAGACAAGTTTTGTTGTAAGCTGTCACATGGCACTAAATGAGCAAGTGCTGTAGTCATGCAGTGGTAATACTTATAATGAAGGTGACAACATGTTTCATTGAGCAATTAATTGGATGATGAGTCACATGCTTGAAAAACATGCATATTAGAATGAAAACCAACAATGTAGGGAGTATCTCTAAATCAGTCTTTTAATGCTGTACACAAGCTGGAATTCCTTGCCGTTAACAGCAAAAGTGAATTTTCCTTCTGACTAATTTAAAAAAAATGGTGTAGCACTGACAAACACTGTTTTTTGTTTTCTGTGACAGAGACTCCAAGAATAAACAATGAGTCCACTGTTTTCCTTACTATCACAACTCTGCTGTTGGGGCCTGGACTGAGATTATATACTGGAGTCTAATTGCCATCAGATAGTCACTAATTCTGATGACATCCATCACTGTATTGTAAAGCCTCTCCCATACCACAATTCCCACACCACTTCTAATATTTCTACTCTTAGACTCTGGATCCCAAGCCAAGTGGCTTTGCTGAATTGCCCTTTCATGTTGTGTGTTGTATGCAAAGGATATTCCACCTCCTCCTTACCATCACATCATCCAATTCCAAGCTGTATCCTGTCAGTGAACCTATATTGAGTGCAGCAATGCTTAGTTCATTTTAGGCAGGTTGATTGTTTTTTAACATCCAAGCTGTAGCCTGATGCTGATGGCCAGTAGTTTATTGTGCCAGGGCTGATGACCTTTACAGCAGGCATGTAGTAACCAATAAGGACGTAGTAACCAATAAGGACACATGGACCTCTCCCACCATTAGTATGGATCCCTAGTGTAGTTTGGAGTAGACCAGAGCCTCTACCCACTTATCACCAGTAATTACCGATGCCCATTTTTGGCAACATTAATTGTGACCAAATCACCTAGAGGCAATTTTACAGCATCAAGTGACTAGACCTGACACAGTGCATGGTATGTGATCCATGTTCTGCTGTCTAGAGGATACCGTGCACCACAGTTGATGCCCAGAGCAGTTGGTCTGTACAACTCTTACCCGATGAGCGCCATCTAGAGTCTGTTGCTCACAGACACTTTGGCTGAGTTTAAGGTGAAAACACAGAGCATGTTTTTTTGGGGGAGAAGGAACCCCACAGAGACACTGGGAGAACATGCAGAATCTACACAGATGTTGGCCAGAGGACAGGATTGAAGCTTGTACCCCACACATGGAGGGAAAGACTGTAACCACTATGCCATCTGAGTCAACTATGTATAGTTTCCATTATCAAACATGAGCTCCCAAATTCTCTCTGTCTTGTTTGACAAACCTTTCTTAAAAGAGAGCAAATCCTTGCTTGCACATCACACTTGTAGATCATCAATATTTTCTATACTTCTGGGACATTCTAAATTGACATTCCTTCCATGAAAATTGAATGTGTTGTTCATCTACCTTTAGGAACCATTCTGTCCATTCCTATTTATTCATTCATCCATCCCTTGTTATCTAACAGATGTCTATCAGTTGAGTATGATAGCTGCTAATATCTTCTCTGCTTCCCTCCCGTTTTGCCTCTAGATTTCATAGTTGTATATCCAATTAAGAATAGCTCTAGAGGTCCAGCCATGCATTCTATAACAACTAGTAGTATAATTTCTAGTCACCTTCCCTTTTTGTAAACACCAAATATTTCAGTTGCACATCCCATTAAGAAATGCTCTTGAGATCCATTTACATATTCCCTTCATTCTTCTAAGGTCTTATCTAAGGCTTTTTCCTGTAGTCCTTTACCACCCGTAATAACTGAAACTATTAGTAAAAGTTTTGCCTTTTGGGCTTTACACCTATTATACCTGGCATCCTCCCATGAACTGTACATGTATAAGTCCATAGGCATGATACATGTCTCATGTACTTATTTAGATATAACATACTTCAGATTTAGCCTTTTTATCCATGTAATTAAATTCTCTGTCAAAGTATCACTCCACCTATCCTGTGACTGCTGAATAGCCTCACTTATCTGTGCTTTCCTTTGTATAAATTTGCCATTGTGTGCACTTTCATACCTATTTCCCCACTCTTATAATGTATGCTGTCTCTTCCTTACTGCTTTTATTTCATTTCTGCCTAATTAATTGCTTTGTTGCCTTTTCTGGTGTATTGTCTTCCCCTAGACTGTATCCTCCCAGCCTTCCTACCCCTTCTTCTTCCACTGTCCCCATCCCCTAACTCTAACATATTTCTTTTTTTATTCTATTCCCCTCATTACTGCATGGCAATATTTCTTACCCTTCTGAAGTGGACAATTGGAAAGAAACCCCAGAAATACCAAACGCAACGTTACTGAAAGCGATCAACACCTCTAAAATAGACTGCAGTGTAGTTTTTTGCTGTAGTATCAGCTTTCATTAATAATAATATTTAATAATAATACTTGAGGTGTGCACACTACTAACCCACTTCTAATCCCTTCTTCCCCTTCTGGTAAACTTTAACTATATCCCACCAGTTAAACCTATCTCTTAATAACTAAAACCTCCTGTTGGAGCCTGTTAAGCAGCAAATAGTTTAGATTCACCTTGCTGCTTAGCATGTATTGTAAATCTTAAACATTAAAATGGCAAAAGCTCCATTATACTCACCAGGGCTAGCTGACATAGCTGATTGTTTTTTGGCTGTATTGCTCTCTTGGCCAGAATTGCATCGAGGGTCAACTCACTCGCATTCCTACCCACCCCCATTTTCCTTACAGTTATAGTTACCTAACTCCTCCCCTCATTACCTCCATCCAGTCACCATCTGTAATTCCTCCTATCACTCAAGCACTTCTTCCCATGCCCTCCCACATACTTAGGATCATAGGAGATTACTAGGCTAATGGCCCTGGGGCCTTACAAGCCCAGCCAAGACTTTATTTCCAAAAAAGAAATCTCAGTCAGCACCTGTCACCCCTGTCAATGAGGACACAGATAGAATCCCTGGGAAAAGTTTGTGGTTTCCCATCCACTCATCAAGGTTGTGCTAGAAGAGGGTCAGCGACGTACTTTGTTTGACGTGTATGGGGAGTCTATTCCAGAGATGGGGCAACCTCTGGGAGACAAACCTGTGTCTCCAGCAGGTTTTGTTAATGTCACATATTATATTTAGGCCTTTTGATAGGGTAATGTGTGATGAGTTAGACTTACGGATATGGAGCATTTCTAGTAGAGCAGGGTCCGAGATTGCCTTGTAGGTGAGACACAGATCACCTTTGAGCAATCTGTACAATACTGAGAAGAGTGATAGTGATTTGAGCCTGTCCACATAGGACAGGTGTTGGTGGCTATGGATTTTCTTTGTGAGGTGTTTCTGTGGCCTTTCTAGTTGGTGCAGGTGTTTGGACATATCAAATGGGGCATTATACTCAATTATTGGACTAATGAGGGAGGAGTACAGAGAGGTAATAACCTCCTTTTTTCTAGATGCAATCCCTTTACTTATAAGATGAACCAAGTGAAGGCTTTTCTGACCACTGCAGCTACATGATGGTCGAATGTGAGAGTGTTGTCAACCTGTATACCCAGGTCTCTCACCACAGGTTGTGTACTTAGGAGGTTGACGTTGATGTGATAATCAATAGGGGCCGTGTTTTTGCCAGTGGTATGATAATACATTTTTTTGTGTTAACTTAAGGCCATGACTTTGGCACCAGTCATTTGTTACTATGAAACCCTCTAGTAGTATGTTAATATCATTTTGGGAGTCAATGACAGCACCCGACTTACGGTCGTCCTCAAACTTGGTCAGCCACAGGCATTTTGTCTTTGCCTGGACCTCTGCGAAGTAGATGCCAAACACTAGGGGACCCATAACAGATCTCTAGGAAACACCACTAGTGACAGGTCTGCTGTCGAAGGTGGAGGCACCTGTTTTGACCTTGTGGGTCCTATCGGTGAGCCAGTTGGCCACCCACCTGATGAGACAGGGATATACACCAAGTTGTGTTAGCTTTTTGATGATGCCTTTGTGGGAAATTATGTCAAAGGCTTTGGCCAAGTCAAGGTAAGCTGTATGTACTGACTTTCCCTCATCCAGTGCTTGGTGATCGTCTTAAAAAAGTCAACCTGGTTCAACAGGCAAGATCTGCCCTTGACAAATCCAAACTGGGTGGGGTCAAGTGCTTGGAGATTGCCTATGTCCTTGTTTATGAGGTCCATAATAATATAGTCCATGGCCTTACAGATCATACTTCTCAAGCTAATTGAGCAATAGTTTCCAGGGTCAGTAGTGGAACCACCTTTGTATAAAGGGATGACATTCTGCTGGAATAAAGCCTGTACTTAGGTTATGGTTGAATAGATTACTCAGTGGCAAGGCTAGATCTTGCTGGAGATGGTGCAGAATACAGCCAGGGATAGTATCAGGTCCCATGGAAGCTGTGTTCTTTGCCTTGGATAGGGCCCTTAACACTTGATCTACAGAGATGTGAGGTGCGGGACAAGTATCAGGGATGTCGAATGGACCTTTGGGGGGGACAGGGGGGTGAAGTTTGTGCTGAACCTATCTGCTAGCAGGTTGGCTAAGTCAACAGTATCAGTGTAAGTGGTACCATTAATAACTAATTCAGAACAAGCCTGGGCTTTTCCATGGAGGTTCTTGACGTAACTGAAAAAGGCTTTGTGATTAGCCTTTGTTTCAAAGGCTAGTTTTGATTCAAAACTGGCTTTGGAGATTTTCACTGGTGATATAATTTGCTTGTTGAGGCTAAGGAGGGAGTTTTTCCAATTGGGAATTTGTGCCTTTTACCATTGGACAACAGTTTCTTCCTTTTGTTGTAAAGCCTGTTGATAGAGGATGTCCATGAGATAGGTTTGTGTTTCCTTTAAGAGCAGGTTTTAGTTATGTTGGGTATGGCTGAGTTCATGCAGTTGTACAGGTGCTTGTATACTGAACTGGAGTACTGTTCAGCATATTTGTCTGCATCCTCTAAGGATCAATCCTCTGTAGTGAGAACAGCTGAAACAGTTAGGAACAGACCTGTTATTACATTTGAAATTATGTTACTATTGTATGGGATATTTTCAGGAAACATTGGTCAATCTTGTTGGCTGATCTAGATATTAGGAAGATTATTGGCATTCAACTTAGCTTTAGCTTTATAAATAATCATTCCTTAAAACAACATTTGTGTTATAGACACTCAAATTCTAAAATACAAATGTATTCACAGTTTAACGGCATGTTCAAATGTGGTTCATGCTCTGCTTGCAATTATATTTTGTCTTGTACCTTATGTACATAATGTTAAATTAAAGTTGCACTACACTGTTCAGGTAGTCTGTACCTTTACTCCGTGAAAAACGCTGAGACAGTTCTGCTGTTATGATATTCGTTTACCCTACATACGATGTTGACATCTAGTTTAACAATGAAAGATATGCAGAAATAACAAAACCGTACTTAAGCTTATAGCATCAGATCTGTAAGGATAGGAAAATTAAAGTCTCTCATACAAAAGAAAAAGTCCCAATCTTTATAGTGTCTTTTCTGCTTGCATCAGCAGTTTTGGAAATGTGCCGGAATAATATGTCTTTCCTCTCAAGCTGGTTTGCTGATAGTTTGTTTTCCATATCTTAAACATTCTGCTCCTGAAGAATAATTCCTTTTGTCCTTGGCCTATCTTGCGTATCATATTCACCAGACACAATTGCATGCAAGAGTTCGTCTTGTCCTGATTGTAGATAATGAATTTCACAAGCTGCACAGGTTATAAGAGATAAAACATTTTACTTCTGATTCTTATTAACAATGAATGCCAAGCTATATGTTTTTGCCAAGAGTTCAAACTAAATGCAATCTACACACTGAAATGCAGAATATTTATTTTACATTTTCAGAAAAAAATCCACTAAAATCCATTTTTAACCTGTTCATTACTCTCACAATTCCCTCTTTTCAATTAAGAAGCTGAAAATGACTGTCCATTTTTGACTTCAGTTGTACACACTGAAATCTTTTCCACTTTAGGATAACCATCATGATTTGTTTGATTTTATAAGTTTTCTGCAAATGGCAACTTAGGTAGCAATTTCAGATAGTTAATGTGATTATAAAGCCTAACACTACTAATACAGGATGCATCAACCAACTTAACAGGTTGTTTTCTGATTTTGACCAACCAGTAAAAATATCCCACTAGTTGTGACAGTGTCTGTTTTGGTCTTTTCAGCCAAAGTCACTTAATGACTTTCAACTGATCTCTATGAACAAGAATCATTTTGCTTCTTTTCTTTCTTTTAACTTTGTACACTAGAGGCCTAACTGAGCAATTATTTCAAAGGGTCCTTGCCAATTACTAACCCATGGACTGTACATCTGGAACATTTTGACTAAGACCTGTGTCCCAGAGGGAAGGTTTTCTTCTGGCATAACAGGATCCTTTGACTGTAATTCGAATGCTTGCATTTCTGATAAACTTTGACACAATTCAGAAATATGTTTGTTACTCTCACACATAATGTTACTCGTACTGAGATTGCTTTAGATTTTTTTGCCAAATGTAGAACTAAGAATGTTGTTTATTATGCAGGATGTTCATCATGTAACGCATTTTATATAGGTAAGACAAACTGAACATTTAAAGATAGGATCTTGGAACATCTGAATGATATAGCTAAAGGTAGAGAGATTGTTTTAGCAAAACATGTTAAAAACTATGATTCACATCATATATTTTAAGTTTTTGTACTGGAAATTATTTATGAAAGTGATAGGGAAGGTGACATGAAGAATAAAACTGAATGTGCTGAGCAAACGAGGATTTTACTATTAAAAGCATTTGTACAACCAGGTTTAAATGACAGGGTATCTTTAAAAGCTGTTTTAAAGTAATGGCAATTTCAGCACTGAGTTGGGGGCTTGGCGGTTTGAGGTGTTTTTATTGTTGCACACTGAGGTGACATAATCACTGCTAAGATGCTTTTTAAATTGTCATGTGATTTTACTGTCTGCATTTGATTGGATTGCCTTGCATTTAAACATTTGTCTGCTTTGTTAGATTTACTATGGTCTGATGAAGCAGTATTGTACGCTGTGAAAGCACTTACCAGTTCTCTACTAAATTTAGTTGCTCGGACGCTGTGGCAGCCTGGAGTTTCCTTTACTTTGTATTACATAAAGTAAACCTAAATCTCAGAAGAATTTGTAATAAAATCTCAGACTTTCATGCATGAATTGCTCACCAACAGCCAGACATTATTGTCACCAGTGAGACCTGGCTAAATCCCCATATTAAAGACACTAAATTTCTCCCTCCAGGTTTTCAAACAATATGATTAGATAGGACCTATAAAAAAACAAGGCGGTCTTGTCCTTCTGTTTTCCAACTCCCATAATCTAGTTCCATTTATTAACCCTATAACACAATTCTCTAATGTAGAAATATTACATCCGAGTGACACCTCCAGGTGCATCTGCAGTTAACTCCTACTGACGCCAGCAGGCATCAAATATTGTTTGTTCATATTTGTATCAATAATTCTAAAACCATGCTATGTACAGAATTTTAAAAGATTTCATCTTAAAGCTTGCACAATGGCAAACTCTACTGCATTAATATTTGATTTCTGTTTAGTGCAGGTAAATAGATATTAACTGCTGTTTTATGATATTAATTTATGTGGATATAATTTTCACATCTTTCTAAATATCTCAACAATCAGCTAACACAGACAGAACTCCTTAGCCTCATATGAAAGCTCTTGGCTAGATGGGTAAAATGCTACTGACAGTATGTGTGCAACTTCAGTGGTTGCTGAGATATTGTAAGTTGTTTACAAAATATTACAAATGTAATAGCTACTGGGTTTACTGTGACTTAATAAAATTCTGTTTAAGATCTAGAAACTAAAGAATATTATCACTACTATAATAATAGTTTGTGCTGAAGAGTTTGCCATTTATACTTCTTTCATAACCCCTATGGTTCCAGAGATATGAACATTTGTTTGAAATCGTGAGGACATAATTTGATTATGTCAAAAGGCTTAGGCTCCACCCATTGGAAGTTATGTGCAAACTTCCTGAGCTCCATTGAAGTGAATGAGTTAAATATGAACAACAGCAAAAAAACGTTGTGTTGTGGCATTCTATATACCCCTTGAAAACAATATTCCCATACAAGAAAATATCCTAGCCTGGATTTCCACCAATATTAAAAATGAGGCTATCATACAAGGCAATGTAAATATCAACTAGCTAGAACTCAACTCCAACCACCCATCCTCAAAAATTAATAATTTCAACTTCACTCAGCTCATTGAATCCCCCACCAGACCTAATGAAGGGGACTGATAATGGATCAGTTTTAAACTTGATTCTGATCACTTACCCCAACAAAATATCCTCTGCCGAAACACTGTCAGATGTCCTCAGCAATCATTTCCCTGTCTGTATTAACCGAGCTTACTCCTCCAGTCAAAGTCAGCATCAATATAAACAAACAAAGAATTTGATCTTATTCAACCCTACAATCTTCAACAATATTCTAAAAACAACAAATTGGCATTTATTAGAAATCCTCCTTCTGTATGAAGCTGTTGATTACTTCAGCACCACCTTCTTGAATACTCTAAATAGCCTCACATCTCTATGTGTACAGACCCACTTAACTTCTCATGCATGCCAGAGACAAAATATGGAATATACGGCAGGCACACAGAAACACCTCAGACCTTCTAAAATTCAAAGAACATCACAACTAGGTTAAAAGAAAAAAATAACTAGTCAAGAGAGATAAAAAAGAACATTACCTATAACTTCAGTCTAACCACCAGCAGAACCTAAAGAAATGATGGAGTTCCAGTACCTCTCTACTTAACCCAGGCAAAAAAGACCCTGCCCTCAACCTGACAACTGTCCTGAAGAAATAGCCTCACTTTTTAATACTTTCTTTATCAACTCCATAGCTGACATGACAGCAAAATTCTCTCAGACAAATTATCAAATTACTCCATTTGCCACACGTCAACATCTACATCACCCACTCACTCCCCCTCCCATACTCACACCCAACTCTCACTAAAACCCAGTACCCCTTCTTCTACCTTTACCCTAAAACCCACCCCAACCTCAACTATAAAACAACTACTACTAAAGCTATAACCATGCTCCAGTGCCCCTGATGATCTACCCTCAGAATACCTAAAAATTGCTGCTGACAGTATCTCTTACCTCTTAAGCATAAATAGATCCATCCTTGAGTCCTACATTCCCATAACCCAGAAAAAGGCCTTCATTATGCCTCTCCATACAGCTGGCAATAATACTGACATCACTAAATTCTGACCCATTACATTTCTTTCTCCTGTCTCAAAAATCTTAAAAAAATGCATCAGTATTCAGCTTCTCATGCTATCTTCTAGACAACCAAATATTTTCATGCTCACAATATGGCTTCAGCCCTGGCCACAGTACTACAACTGCCCTTCCCTCCTTTATGGCTATAGTAAACAGAGCCCATGACACTGGCAAAATTGTTTCCACCCTCTTCCCTGACCTATCCAAAGCTTTTGACACTGTTTCTCACCCTTTACTCCTCTCCCAACTCAGAGCCCATGACACTGGCAAAATTGTTTCCACCCTCTTCCCTGACCTATCCAAAGCTTTTGACACTGTTTCTCACCCTTTACTCCTCTCCCAACTCCCAACGATCGGTCTCCCCTCCCAACACTAAACTGGTTCTCTAGTTACTTAAATGAAAGACAACAGGTTGTCAGGTGCCAAAACTCCATCTCTTCTTTCCTCAGTACCCCCACTGGCATTCCCCAAGGATCCATACTTGGACCAGTCCTGTTTAGCATATTCATAAACAATTTCCACTTCCCTCTATCTCAAGGATCTGTCATTCAGTACACAGTCAACTGTACGATATTCTGCTCTGCCAACTCTATCATTGACCTACTTCTACTAATGCAAAAGACCTTTTCCTCCACTGAAACCTGGATGCACAATAACCGCCTAGCCTTGAACCCAAGTAAAACCTAATACTTTTTAATTAAAAAATTCCCCTTCCTGTTATATGATCTGAAGAAAGAGAATCCGAAAGCACTTATCTTGTTGAAATTAAGGGGATTGTTCTATTTTTACTTCGAATTTTAACTTGTGCTTGTGTATATTAAAGAAAATCAACATTGTCCGTGGTGGTGACACCGGTGTTCTGTTCTTCATTGTTTTATACTTCTCTGTTGCACCTTCAGCAGTTAGCAGGTATTTCATTTGGACTGTTCTTACTTTTTACCTTTAGTGACTGCATATGGCGGGTGAAATGGCAAACTTAACTAATGATAAAGCGAGGAATATGATAGATTTTATGAAGTATAATATGATACAAAATCATGCTGGAGATAATATGAACCCGTTATTACAATTGAACTTGGACTCAGAAGGAATCCCACTGAATAGTAAAGCCGTATCTACTGAAAGTTTTGATAAGATTTTACATGAGGTGGAAACAGCTGTGTATCTCCTGAAAAGGCTTCAATGGCAGTGCTTCCACTTAGAAGCTAGCATGCATTACAAGGTCATCCCTAGAGGCATGAGAATTAAATGCATGCTTTGCTGTGGGAATCAATACCCAGACTTACTTGCCAAATGGCAAGTGATAAATCTTGAAACTAGCTTTAAATACATGCAGCTGTTAGTCGATTATTTTAAACCAGATGAAAATATAGCCAAACAGATCAGGCTAAAACAAACAGAGCTGGTAAAAAATGGACTTATCAGAATCTTGTATTAATAGGCTAGAAACATTAAAATTTAATTTGAATTTCTATGACAATAAACTTAAAGAACAAAAGGCACAGAAACTAACAAGAGACATCTCTGATTTCAAACAAGGATGAATCTTTGAGTGGCCTAAAGGAGAAAGGCAATATAACACGAGACATTAACAGTCTAAAAGACTGCTACCTAACATAACTTAACATACTGGCAGTTTGCCTGTAACCAGTGGGGCAACAGCAGTTAATAACAGAATTGAGGAAAGAGCCTTGGAGATGACATCATTTGAAACTAAAAATGGTACAGTGAATACTGCCAATTTTTCGGTAGATGGAGAGAGAGTGATTACATCTAACAGAGGGACTAAACCCAAAATAGGAGCCATACATGCACCTATTGTGCATAGTCTACCATTTTTTTTTTTTTTTTTTTTTTTTTTTTTTTTTAAAACAAACTTGGCAACGGAATCTAAGATCCAACAGTCAGGAGAAAAAGAGGAAGAAACCAATGTGACAAATCATTACAGCCTGGTAGTAACTTTATCTAAGGTTCAATTAAAAAAAGAACAACTTCAGTTATTGAACAAGGGTTTAACATTTATCCCTTCCCTTTAATCGGCATTAAGTGAGTTTACACTTGAAGCGAAATTTTTTGATAGAAATGTATCTCTAAGAAATATTTTTGGGAATCAAACTAATAATTTAACACCAAACCTGAAAAAAACAAGTACTTTTGTTCCTGTTAACTAACCTCCCATCCAACCAGCTTCTTTACTCATTTTCAATAGCCAAGAATTGGATTGCTCTGCTTGTATCCATTAAAACAGCTCATAATCCCACCCATTTCAAAACTTCCCTTCATAACCACCTCTCCTCATGCTGGAAATGTACCTGTACCAAGCCCCCCTAGAATATGTATGTCACCCTACTTCTTGTCAGCACTATTTTTGTGTGAGATAGCACTACTGTAGATAGAGATTATAGATACAGTAAGCTATGTAGATACTTGCTTTATGCTGATTGTTCAGATTATACATTGTTTAGAATATACGTTTGTTTTTTTCACTTGCAGGTTTTTCTCTAAACTTTGTATATGCTTATTCTTTGTAGTTTCAATTTTTGTAATTCAAACTGTTTATTTCTTGTACTGTGGATCATAGGAAGTTGCTAGACTACTGGCCTTGAGGCCCTTACATGCCTAGCCAAGAATTAGCCCATGTTCCGACATGTCAGCACCCGATGCCCCTGTCCAGCAGGGACACAGGTGGAATCCTAGGGGTGTATTTTCTGTTCCTCATCCAATTATCCAGGTTGTGCTTAAAAAGGGTTAATGAGGTACTCTGCTTGATGTGGAGAGGGAGTCAGTTCCACAGAAGGGGGAGTCTCTTATACATAAATCTGTCCCACCAGCAAGTCCTACTGATCTCACAGACCAGGTAGAGGTCCCACATGCAGGTTACTTGAGTGAAGCTTGACTTGCAGATATGCAGCAGTCCCATCAAGGCAGGGTCTGAGATTGCTTTGTATGCCAGACAGAGGTCACATCTGAGGAGTCTGTATGAGACTGAGTAGAGGGACAGGGCGTTTACCCTGTCTGTGCAGGGTAGATGTTTGAGGCCTTGGATTCTCCTGGTGAGGAACCTCTGTGGTCTCTCCAGCTGTTGCATGTGCTTTGTGAGGTATATGCCAAAAGGGGAATTGTAGTCAATAACGGGTCTTTTAAGGGAAGAATACAGAGATGTTATGACCTCATTGTCCCTGGATGAGATACGCTTCTTAATAAGGTGGGCCATGTAGAAAGTTTTCTGTGCAGTGGAGGCAATATGGTGGTCAAAAGTCAGTTTGCTATCAATCTGGGTGCCCAAGTCCCTCATGACTGATTGTGTGATTAGGATTTTGTTTGGGATCTTGTTATTAATGTGATAATTTGTGAGGATGTGACTCTCCCCAAAGGAGATTATGATGCATTTTTTGGCATTCAGTTTGAGGCCCTGTTTCAGGCACCAGTCATTTGTTTGGGTGAGACCCTCTTGGAGGATGTCCACATCACTAGGGGAATTGATGACAATGCCCAGCTTGCAGTCATCTGCAAATTTGTTCAGCCACAGTCCACTGGTTTTGGCCTACACCTCAGAAAAGTATATCCCAAATAACACATGCCACAAAACCAATCCCTGGTGCACACCACTCATTATGGGTCTACTGCTTGAGGTGGCTTCCCTAATTTGGTCTAGGTGGGTTCTATCAGTGAGCCTATTTACTACCCATCTGGTAACATATGGATAGATGCCTAGTTGAGAGAGTTTACCTATCATACCAGAGTGGGGAATAGTATTGAAAGCATTGGCCAGGTCAGGGTAGGTGATGTGCACCGTCTTCCCCTCATCCATGGTTTGGATGACTGCCTCAAAGACATTGACCAAATTTAACAGGCATGACCTTCCCTTGATGAAACCAGACTGTGTGGGATCAAGTGTTTGGAAGTTGCCAATGTCCTTGTTAATGAGGTCCATGAAAATCCATTCCATGGCCTTGCAGATTTGGCTAGTTAGGCTAATGGGTCTGTAATTTCCTGGATTAGTGGACGCACCACCTTTGTGCAAAGGGATGACAGTGACTGCCCTCCACTTGGCAGGGATGAAGCCAGTACTCAGGCTTAGGTTGAATAGGGTGCCTAATAGTGCTGCAAGTTCCTGCCAGAGTTTATGTAAGATGCAGACTGGGATGTTATTGGGTCTCATGGAAGCTGTATTTTTTTGCCTGTGAGAGGGCAGTGATGACTTGCTCCCTAGAGATAATGGAGGGGGGCAGGTGCTGACGATGTCCTGATTTACTGATGGCAGGGACAGAGGGGTAAAGTTTTTTCTGAACCTGTCTGCCAGCAGTTTGGCTTACATTTATGGCATTTGTGTATGTGGTGTCCTTGACCACCAGTTCTGAGCAGATCTGAGTGTTTTCTTTGAGATTGTGGACATAAGTGAAAAAGGCCTTTTGATTGTCTTTAGTAGATGTGGCCAGTTTGGACTCAAAGCTTGCTATGGAGGATTTCACTAGTGCTCTTATTTGCTTGTTCAGGCCAAGGAGAGATTACTTCCAATTAGACACCTGCTATTTCTTGGTCTTAGACAGCAATTTTTTTCCTTTTATTGCAGAGTTTATTTATTGCAGATGTCCACAGACAGGTTTTTATCCTTCCTTGAGGAGGATTATTTTGTCCTGTCAGGTATTCCTGATTCCATGCAGCTATATAAATGTTTGTATAGTACTTTGGTGTAGATTTGGACATTTGTTCCATTTCCTGTGGAGGGGGAAGGGGCTGTGAAGCCATATAACTTCCCTCAGGAGGTTGTAATCAGCTTTGGAGAAGTTTTTATGTCTAATCGTAGCAAGGGGCGGTAAGGAGAGATGGTGACTTTGAAAGTGACTGCTTTGTGGTTGGATCTTACCAGGGAGGATGACACTGTAGGGATGCTGGTTAATACTGAGTGCAAGATATTATCAGCTCTTATAGGGGTGTTGGCCACTTGGTCCAAGGCATTTGCATTGATAAAATCAAGGAATCTCTGGGCATTTGTGTTTTGACATGAGTAATTCTTCCACTCTATGGTTGTATAGTTAAAGTTGCCCAGGATCAGAGTAAAAGGTTGACTCTTGATAAAGTGAGCATCTTGAGTCAAAGTTGGGGCCTGTAGCTAGCTATGATTTGAATAGGGGCCTTGTCAATGGTTAACTGCACCTGGAGTGTCTCCTGTGAGTAATACTGTTTGACCAACCTGGAGGTGTGTATGTCTTTAATATATACTGAAACTCTATCTCCTTTTGCTTTGCTGCCCATGGTTTGGGGTCTAAATGTATGATAGGATGAGTAACCTGGTATGGCTGGGTGCTCTCCGCAGCTTTGAACCAGGTTTCTGTGACTGCACAAATATCAGCATCTTTCAGGTTTAAGAATGCTTGCAGTTTTATGTTTAGACTCTGGAGCTTTTCTCCTCAGGCCTCCACTGAAAATGGGTTCTGTTGACCCAGGGGACCTTCCTGGTAAACAAAATGCAAATAAATAAGGGCTGGGTTCAATAAAGCATACACTAAGTGCACACTATGTGTACACTAAGTGTACACTCTTCTGATGAACAGACATAACTTGCACCTTCTTCCTCCTAATTTTAGTTTTCCTACTGCTTTAAATATTGACAGGGATTCATCAAGGTTACCACAAAGTGTAGACTACATGTACACTTAGCGTAATCTTTCTGAGTGACTAGAAAACACAAAAATGAGATAAGAATTTTATTGAATACATATCGTGGTCACTAAGTGTACACTTAGTGTAGGCTTTATTGAATCCCAGGGTAAATCTATGTTCTAGCTGGAAACACTGCAAAGTTATAATTGTATGATTGCTACCCCAAGATAATACTCTCAGTTCCTGAAATGTTATCTTTTCCCGTTCCATTTATATCTAATAGTTAACCGTTTTTATCTCCCCAGTCATTCTCGCTGGACCATGGACCCTGGAGTTTTTAAACTTCTCTTACATAACTTTAGTTGGTTCCAACAGTCTTGTAGAGTAAGCCCTAATTTTTGGGCTATTTGCCATATCACATTTTTATGTTTGACTCCCTTTCCCATTTGCTCATGTGGAAAATCCTTTACTGTGATCCATTTAATCATACTTAAGGACAGTCCTATTTTCTTTAATACTGTTTTCTTCATCTGTTTCGAATAATTCACATTCTTCCCTTGAATTATTTAAAAAATGCTCCTCCCATTCACTTCAAGAAATCGAATACAAAGTTCTAGGGATTACATGCAACCCTTCTTTTCTATGAATCATAAGGAAACATCCTGTCAAAACTAAGAATTTCACAACTAAAACAACAGGAATTCAAAATATTACAATTACAAGAGGTCACAAAAATGTGTACAACATCAGTAAACATCACTTCTGAATGGAGAGATTTGTAATTGTAATTGGCATTGTAATAGTTCTGCAAACCAGAGAAAGACAGATAAGTGTTTTCATTTCTTGATTTGATTTTAAATTCAGTTTTAACAGTCAATGTCTGCTTTAGATAAGGTCTCTAAGCCTATATTAGTGATTTCAGTGTATGGTTGCAATGCATTTTTGCTATTTTAAATAGTTGAACTTTTGTTATTAAGCCATGGTTTCATTCTTGTATACTGATTGTATGGCAGGGCATGTTTTTGCAGTGGTGCATTTCCACACCTATCAGCTAAGAGCCAAGTGTCTGTAAATTCCAAAGTTGCTGTTTGCTGTGATTTTTTTTAAATTATTGTTGCATTTTAATAGTTCTACAACTCAGAGAAAGAAAGGTAAGTGTTTTCATTCCCCCACCCAGTCACCTTGTTGTAATTGTATCCTTAAACCGAGTGTATCTATTGTTACATGCCCCTTGATAATTTGACATCATAATTCCCCCCATCTCCCCATTCATTGGATATTGAGAATAAGCACATAAGTATAATTTTGCAAAGTATTTCCCCTTAAGTTACTCACCAGGCTAAAAGACCTTTTAAAAATTACTTAATATTGAGTGAACTGATACTGCTTGCACTAATTATTGAATAAAATCAGTGATTTTACTATAATTAGTTTACTGGTTCTTCCTAGTAGCAAAAGAAGGTGTCCAGGTTAGTTGACTTGTACTGAATATTAAATAATCAGTAGCAAGTCCGCCCAAACATTATTCTTAAACTGTACTCCCAGAAGTTATAGTTACCCTTTCCTCCAGAGTCATTCCTGTCAGTATCATGGACTAACCTCCCCACAACGTCTCTAACCAGCCTGATTGATATGGGTATCTTGAGACAGTGTAAGAACTGTCTCATGCTGTCTGATGATCATCTATCACTCAAACAGCATATAGCTGCATTTATATAGTGTCTGAGATGTACATATATAATATCTTTGGAGACAAAAGTCTCAGTAAACCCAGACTTCAAAATCGTTAGCAGTACACCACACATCAAACCTCTGCAAGGACATCAAAATACACACATAGCTATCAACCTTTTGGCACAACAAATCTGGACAAATTCAAAAATAATGGGGGGAACAAAGCCTCAAAAATACGGACAAATTTTAAATAGTGCTCTTATTAACTTAGAAAGTTGCTAGAATAAAAGGTCTTGTGTTATCATGTATTTTCTGAAGGACGTGATGTCTGAAACTCAAATGTTTGTCATTATTTAGTGAATTCAGTCCTCACTAATTTACCACAAAAATCCAGAAAACTATAAATTTTATGAGGAACAGACCAATAATATTAAGCAAAAATCTGGACATTCTGTGAAAATCTGGACAGTTAAGTGGTATGAATACACAAAACCCATCATATGCTGAAGTTCTAAACATTAACTAGCCTAAACCTCAGAGGCCTCCACGACACAAAAAAGGTATAAAGCATACACAGCATATTAAGCCTACTTCCTCACATAGCACAGAGTCCCAAAGTCACAGCTGCTGAGCCTGTAAGGCAGGCATCAACCCAACCAAACATTCTTGTTATAGGTGACTCCATTGTAAGATATACAGATGTGGCTCTTACCAAGATGAGCAAGGAAAGAGTGATGATTAGTTACTTGTCTGATGTCCGGATCCATCAGATCATGCAGGCACTCCAGTCTTTGAGCAACAAGTACCAGTATGACTCTGTCATAGTTCGTGCCAATGTCAGTGAGTTGACGGTTACCTTCCTGAATTATATGGAGAGAGACATGATGGCGCTTACAGACTATGTATCCAAAGCAGGTGTGAGCCTACCATTCTAACTTCTCCAAGGATGATGCCATGATATGAGCAAAAAATAACTGACTTCAATGATTATCTAAGTTTTTGGTGTCATTCAAAGGGAGTTCAATATTTTTCAGCTTGGGAGGATATGATCAACAGACCACATGGCCTCACCAGGGATGGCCTGCATCTGTTCCCTCTAGGCTTGCAATTATTGGCAAAGACATTCTCCACCCCTATAGAGCCTTTTAGGAAATGCCAGCCAGATAAACATACCAACATAATGAAACAAGCAAAAGAAAAGATGAAGGGGTTACTGAAAATGCTAGGAGCCTAAACAAGAAACTTCACCCTACCCTACAAGCCCTTCTCAACTTGGAAGACATTGACTTCAGTGTAGTGACCGAGTCATGGTTAAAATATTGGCTAGAACTTCACCTCTGCAGGGATACAATACTTTCCACACATTTAGCCCAGCTACTCCACAGGAGTGTTAGAAAGGGGGAGATGTATCAGTCTATATTCAGAAGAGATTCACATCAAGACTGGTAAAGCAGCATGATGCAGTAGAGCTTCTTCATGTCCAAATAACCATCAGAAAGGTCCTGTACTTTATTTTAGCTAGGTACAGAACTTCCTCTATGACAAAAGGAAGCCACAACACCCATCTACAGGAACTAGAATCACTAGTTATTAAAACCAATACCAATTTCCTAGGTGATCTAAACTATCTAGCTATAGACTAAGAAACCTACATCACCACTAGTACACAAGCTCAGAGATTCCTGGACTTTGTCAATACAAATGGCCTGAAACAATTAGTCAGAGTACCCACTGGGGGGGGGGGACAACATCGCTGATCTTGTACTTACTAATATGGAAGCATCTTGCACCATCCCTTGCATATCTTCATCACTTGTTAGGGCTGACCATAAAATAGTTTCCTTCAAAATAAAACTGAAACCAGAGAGCCCTTCTACCCAAGGTACCTTTAGAAATTTCTTTAAGATAAACTATTTACTCCTAAATGATACATTGGCAAGCTTCATATCACCACCAAACCCACTTAACTCCACTGAATATGCAGGAATGTTCAGCACCACACTATACCAGCATGTAAACAGCTACATAGATACATCTGCACCCCATCAACAAATCAACATGATGGAGCCATAGTATCAACAAGCTTTATAATAAAAGGAAAATAATTTTGGTTATACTTAAGAAGAGTAATTCCCAGAATGTCAGAGGCCTTGCCGCTGAAATAAACAAACAACTCAGGAGGTTAATAAAATTCACCAAAGCCAAATTTGTGACTAAAATAGCCACCCAAGCCAAAGAAAGTCACAAGGCATGTTTTTAGTTATGTTCATAATCTCAAAGGCACAATGCAGCAATGCATTAAGCTGACTATGAACAATGTTAAATACTGAGGCTGAAGATATAGCTAACCTACGGATCGACAAATTTAGCTCTAACTTTACTCCTCTCTCCCCCCTCCATCTGTCGTTCAAGATATACCTGAAACTGGATAACCTCCAGTTATTACACAAGACTAAGTCCCAAAAGTGCTATCAAAAGCTAAAAATATTGCATTAATGGGTCCTGACAATATCCTTGGATGCATATAAATAGCACAATTTAGCCCCACCCCTAACAACACTGTTCAACCTCAGACACTATACAGGTTTTGTCCCAAGTGAATGGAGAAAAACTACAATCATTCCCTTGCATAAGGGAGGACCTTCCACAGACCCAGGCAATTACAGACCTTTAAGTCTGACCAGCCTCATATGCAAAGCCATGGAAAGACTTATGGAATTAATCAATCAGGACACAGGAACCCTTCAAACACTAGACCTGTCTCAGTTTGTATTCATCGAGGGCAGGTCTTGTTTATGGTGGATTTGTTTCAAAAAGGTCACCAACACAATGAATAAATGCAAAATGGTATACACTGCATACCTCAACCTGGCCCAGGTTTTTGACAGAATTCCCTGCTCAGGCATAGTTGAAAAGCTAAATAAACTGGGAATAAACATCTGTCACCTGCTGGATTGCCACTCAGCTCACAGATAGGATAAAGGTAATCAAAATAGGGTAAGTTATCTCCACAAAGAGACCAGTCACCAGAGGTGTACCCCAGGGCTCTGTGCTGGGACCTCTCCTATTTGGCATCCACTTTTCTGAAGTAAACTCCCATACCAAAGGGCTCTGGCTGGCTAAGACTGCAGATGATTGCAAGCTAGGAGCAGCCAGTGAATCCCTAAGTGATTTAGCCATCCTGCAGGACAGTTTGTCTCGGATAAATAACTGGTGTCAAAATCATGGTCTAAATGCCAAAAAATACATTATAGTATCCTTTGGGAAGTCATCCACCCCTGAAAACTACCAGCATGACAATATGCCTGTAAGAGTTGACCTGGTTGTTCAGACTTTGAGAACTTATGTGGACAATTACATAATTTTTGACCAACATGTGTCTATTGTTGTAAGAAAGTCCTACTTTACTGCACAGCTTATAAACAAAGGGATTGTGTCTAGATCTAGGGATGTCATTGTCCCCTTTACTCAGTCCTCATTAGGCCAGTCATTGATTATAATGCCCCTTTTAGCATGTATCTGTCCAGACACATGTAACAACCGGAATGCCCACAGAGATACCTGACTAAAAGGATCCAAGGCCTAAACAACTTGTCCTACTTAGACCGACCCAAAGCCCTGTCACTATACTCGGTATCCTACAGACTGCCAAGAGGTGACCTGTTTTTGGCATACAAGGTATTCTCCAGCCCATTATTGATGGATTTACTGTGCATCAGCAAGTCAAATGGCATCAGAAATGCTCGATCTAGGGATCTAAACCTCTACTACAATATCAACAGAATAGTTTTGAGGGACAGGTATATTTCGCAGAGGATAATGATGCTATGGAACAGACTCCCTGTCCACATAAAACAAAGTTTACCCCTGTCCATTTTCAAGCACAACTTAGATCTATGGATGGAAAGCAGAACATTTACCCCAAGACTGCCCTCTGTACTACTAATGGACTGATGCAGCTCCTAAATTCTTTCTACCATGCATGGGTCCCCTCAAATTATATGTGATATGATTCCAGTTATTCTCACTAGGGGTAACATATAATTATCAACCTTGAAGGCCAGTCTATAACATAATGGAATAAGTAGTTTCAAACATTTATTTATTTTTATTTTATTTTATTTTACATTTGTTAACCGGGCTAGTCTGGCTGGATACATGTCCATTTTCCAACATGAAAAGGGAAATTCACTAGAGTTAAAAATAGCCCAGAAGGGTAGCTAGCCTACTACTTACGTATAATCCTATGAACATTTGAGAGTTCTATCCTCCTGCATTTCCTGCCCCACCTCATCTCTGAATTTTTAAATGCATGACCAGCAAGGTCTCACATACTAAAAGAAAAGGAACAACTCTTAAATAGCTCACCTTTCGTCTTTCCTCTTAGTGACCCAACTTCAGAAACCGCCTTAAATCCAGTTGATGACAATTCCATAGCTAATGCCATGAAGTAGTAACAGTGCAAGTCTTCATTTAAAGATGCATGAGACTATATGTGTTGAAAAAATGGAGCATGCTAATCTGTAGTATCCCCCTTTCCTTACCTTTAAGCACTTCTCCCTGCACCATCAACCACATTAACAAGAATTATTGTTGTACCAGCAGTGATACCTGGAGTATTTTATCCATGCACTCATCTCTTCCATCACTTCTTTCTGAACTCTGTAAACATTGCTACTTTATTACTTCCCATCAATATTAAACATTCTACTATCCAAGTACAACAGTTTATCCTTTACTACTTTTGTGGTTCACTACTATCAACATCTTTTGTATTTTTTAATTCTCTGTCCAGCTGCTTAATAGAGTGCAGGCTTGCAGAGGAGCCAAAGTGTATCCCAGTATACAGATGGCACAAGGCAGTGAAACTAACCCTGAATAAGGGGCCAGCCCTTTACAGGATGCACAAATATGCACACACACACACAAACATATGCATATATACACGCACACACACACAAACACACATGCGTACATGTATACACGCACAAAAACATGGTACACACACTTAAAGATAGTTTAGAAAATCACAGATTTACTTACTGAATATCTTCATGATGTGAGAAGAAACCAAAGCACCTGGCAAAACCTCCAAAAGCCCCAGGAAGGCTGTGCAGACACTGTACAAAAGCGCCCCAGCCACAAACTGAACTGCAGAATAAAACTTTGTGAGACAACGAAACTAATATAATTTGAAATCTTTTGAGAAGATGTTCAATCCTCTTTCTAATCCAAATTAGGATTCCTCAGGAGATATGATATGCAGTATAATATAATATGCATATTTTGGCATTTTAACTTCGATCTCTCGGTCCCCGTTCTCTTACTTATCTCATAATGTTGGGTTTACATAACCCAGTGTTCTAAAAAACATTTAAACAAGAAGACAGAGAGGAGAACCCTACATTGTTGCTATAACATCTCAAAATACTCTGAAAATCCTTCAGTTAAGGTATATCTTGGCAGTAGTGCCTGCATATAAGGTTTTACTGCCTAATTGTCTTGTCTGAGCGCTGTGGTCTCTAAGAGAAACAAATATGACTTCCCATTAACTGAATACCTTTTCATCATTCAATGGCATCGTGTAGGAAGCTCCCTAATGAAAGCGTGAGACTCATATTTGCAAATCCTGTAACTCAAAAATAATTGAGAAGAAATACAGTAAATGTCAAGAATCACTAAAACACATTTGATGCATTTTTGTAGGGGGACTTCACCCCTTGTTCACTAGCATGGGAATGTGACCCGTACCCCATCAGCATATATACAATAATTCTAACATTACTGTATTAGGATTGGGGAAATACCTTGAGACACCACAATCCTGGGTTTAGTATATATCCTGTGTTTGCACTTGGTCTCTGTTTTCCAAGGATTGCAGTTGTGGTCTTAGCAGTCTCCATGAGCATACCATGTATACCAGTCCCTCTGCATACCATGTATACCTGTCCCTCCGCATACCATGTATACCTGTCCCTCCGCATACCATGTATACCTGTCCCTCCCTTCTTTTTACTCAAATATTGATGAATTACATTTTATCAAGTTGATAGCCACCCAGAGACCTTTCATAAATCCCATTTAATATTTGCAGAAAAAAGTTTGACCAGAACCTACCAGTTCTTGAGCCAAAATGTTTGACTATGCTATAACAGTGATATTAATAAAATCCATGGGATTACACTCATTAAGGTCTGCTGTTTGTTCCTTGGTTTTGACATCAAAACAATTAGTATCATACCTTCATGAAATTTCTACCTTTCTCTGCCATCTCTAATCATATCTGCCCAAAATTACACCAATGCCTTCTTCATTTTGTTAATCACAACCCTGTTACTCCATCGGGACTTACTAACTTCCTAAACCTAACTTTGCAGACTGGCTAGAGAATCTGCTGTACTCCTATTTCTCATTGGAATAACTCTTAATCCTCTCAGTCCTACAAATCTACTTCCCCAAATCTTCTTTACAATAAATCTGTGTATATAGTGCTTAAATGTTATTATCCTATGGCCCTTCTCCATAATTAAACTTCCTTCAGTCTGCAGAGTGGACATATAGCTGGTCTGCTAATCCTGCACTGATCTATTCACCTCTTCCAGACTCACCCTCACTCTAAGTCTTTTAACACTGTGTTATCCAAGTACATCTGAATCTCACTGCTTAACATTTTTTTCCATCTTCTCTGCCACTATCATAGGAGTCGTAGGGTGTTCAAGGATACTGAGTCTTCAACCATTATGCCTTGCCAGTTTCCACCCTCGTCTGTACCTCCAGTCTAGTGCAAGGCTATGCTAGTCATCCTCACAGTGAACTTATAATGCCCATTCAATTATCCACATCCTGATTGAAGGACAGTAGTGTATCACAGTGATTTATCTGCAGGGGGTGGGTCTATTACAAAGAGGAGGGAAGTGCTGAATAAAGAATCTGTATCTCCACCTTGTTTTATTTATCTGCTGAATCAGGTTACATCTCTTGTTCTGATATTTTTGGGACTGTTGGATTTATAAAGGCACAATCCATCCTGGACTACTAGGTCCCTGACTGTTCAGAAGGAAAGGCAAGGCATCATCCTCCTCTGAGCCACATGTAAGACATAAAATGGATGTTCAGTGCTTCTGGCTTTTTCTGGTAGCTTACAGATTTTAAACCTTTGATCTTCTTCGTTAGGAAATGATGGAGCCTTTCAACCTGTTTGATATGTCTGGTGAAGTACATCCTAAACAGGGCATTGTATTCTAGGACTGGTCTGACCAGCGCTGAATACAGTGGAATGATAACCTCTTTTGAGTTGGATGATATTCCCTTGGCAATCATCTGTGCCAAGTTGAAGGATTTCCTGACAACTGTTGCTACATGGTTGTCAAAGAAGAGTGAGATATCAACCCGTTCTGTCAGGCCTCTTACTACATTTTCATTATGTAATGGGATATTGGCAATTTTATATGCTGGCAGTATAATGTTTCTTCCAAATGCAGCAACGTTGCATGTTTTAGCATTTCATTTAATCCCATTTTCAATATACCATGCATTTATAAATTTAAGTTCCTTCTGCAGGGCTTCTGTTCCATTAGGAGATTTCACAATGGCTCTCAGTTTTCAGTTATACACAAATATGAGTCCAAGATGCCCAAGGAAGCAGGAAACAAGCATTCTTAAAACACGATTTATTGCACGAAACCACAGCACATAGAAATCTCAATACACATTAACGTTTCTGGAATCTCAGCCTATACATTTTCATTTGGTTTACTTCATCAGATGTGGACTGCATAGTAGCTCTACAATTTACTATGTGCTGTGGTTTCGTGCAATAAATCGTGTTTATAAAAGTGCTTGTTTCCTGCTCCAATGGGCACCTTGGACTTTTGTTTCAAGTGACTGCTGGTGCTTTTAACGTCATTTTTCAGGATTATACATAAATATGGTTAACCACTGATCTCAGTTTTACGTCTGTAGGTGACAAAATTAAATACATAGCAAAACTGATTCTAGCACTGAGTCCTACAGGACACCATTGGTCACCTTCATGTTCTCTGACCCTGTCTATGTCACCCACAACTTGTGGGTTCTGCTTTTTAGACAATTCGCTAGACATCTTATAGGTTCATAGGTTGGTACTAGGCTATCGGCCCTAGGGCCTATACAAGCCTAGCCATAACAATTCCCTGGCTATTTCTTCCAATACTATTTACATCCCTGGACCCCTGTCTAGCAGGGAGACTGACATGATCCCCAGGGTGAATTTCCTTTCTCCCATCCAGTCATCAAGGTTCCTTTTGAAGAGGGTCAAAGAAGCGCTCTGCTTGACATGTATGGGCAGTCTATTCCAGAGTCTGGGGAGTCTCTGGGTCAGGAACCTATCCCTCCAGCATGTTTTGTTTATTGTGATGACAAGGTTTAGATCCCTGGAGCATGTGGCTCTGAGGGATTGGGATTTCTTTACATGTAGCATGTCCAACAGCTCTGGGTTTGACATGGCCTTGCATGTTAAGCAGAGATCGCCTCGGAGTAGACGATATGCGACAGAGTGTAACTGGAGTTTTTTAAGGCAGTCTGCATAGGGCATCTGCTTTAGGCCTGTGATTCTTTAAGTGAGGTATTTGTGCGGCCTTTCCAGTTGTTGCAGATGTCTTGGGAAATACATACCAAATGGGGCATTGTATTCTATAATGGGTCTAATGAGGGATGAGTACAGTGGGACAATGACCTCCTTTTTTCCGGATGAAAAGCCCTTAGTGATGAGGTGTGCCACATAGAAGGATTTCCTGACTGTTGTGGCAATGTGGTTATTGAAGGGGAGACCACTGTCCACCTGTGTCCCTAAGTCTCTTATCACACTTTCGGTGTTTAGTGTACTCCCACATATGTGGTAATTCACGGGTACATGTTTTTTCCCAAAGGGGATAACTATACATTTCTTGGCATTAAGCTTGAGCCCATGGCTCTGGCACCAAGCATCTGTTTCTGTAAGGCCCTTTTGTATAGTATCCACATCATCTGGGGATTCAGTAATGGCTCCCAGTTTGCAGTCTTCTGTGAACTTTCTTAGCCAGAGTCCCTTAGTGTTGGCCTGTACTTTAGAGACGTAGATGCCAAACAAGAGAGGTCTCAGGACTGAATCCTGACGTACTCCGCTTGTCCCTTGTCTGGAGATGGATTTCGAGTCAGCTACTTTTACAGTGTGGGTTCTGTCAGTAAGCCAGTTGGCAACCCATCGAGTGATGTATGGATTAATGCCCAGCTTAGTAAGTTTATCTATGATTCCAGAGTGGGAGATTGTGTCAAAGGCCTTGGCGAGGTCCAGATAGGCTGTGTGGACTGCCTTACCCTCATCCACTGCTCTGGAGACTGATAAAAAGAAGTCAATCAGGTTCAGGAGACAAGATCGGCCCTTCACGAACCCAAACTGGGTGGGGTCCAGTGTTTTAAGGTTGCAATGTCTTTGTTTATAAGTTTCATGATAATACTTTTAGCATATTAAGTTTATCAATTATGCTAGCTGGGTGATGGTGTCAAATGACTTGGCCAAATCAATGTAAGCTGTGTGTGTGACCATTGTCAACAGCTTGTGTTACCTTCTCAAATAAGTTAACTAGGTTCATTAGACAGGATCTACCTTTTACAAAACAAAATTGCTGTGAATCTAGTCTGATGATATTTTTAATGTCAGTGTTTATCTAGTCTGTTATAATGTGTTCCATGGCCTTACAAATGAGACTCATCAGGCTGATGGGTCTATATTTTTTGAAGCTGGTCCTAGGGCAACATTTATTGTGAGGCATTACCAGTGTTGTATGCCATACTTCCAGGATTTAACCTGTAGCAAAGTTCAAGTCCAATAACTTATGTAGAGGTTCTACTGGAACATCTTTAGTACTGCTTATCAAATAGATGATATGCTAACCTTGGACAGCACTTTAAGTACATGTTCTTTAGTGATAATGGGGGTAGAGGATGAAATTAGCACTAAATTTATTTGCTAGGATACTGGCAATGTCCACCAAGTCTGAGTAGGTTTTCTCATTTGGTATGAATGCTGTGCATTACTGAGTGTTATTTCTTAGTTAGAAGGATTTGAAATTGTCTTTGGCTTCAGATGCCATCCTGAGATCATGAGCTCCCTTAGTAGATCTAATAGTCTTTTTAAAATTCTTAGCCAAATACCTATTATTCTCCTTGGCTTGAGGGTCTTTAGATCTGATATATAGTCTAATGATTTTTTTTCTTTTTATTGTAGATTTTACTTATGTCACTGGACCACAGTGAGGATTTACTTTTAAAGTTAGGATTGCATTTGGATCTAGATGGGACTGCGAAATCTATGCATTTATTTTTGTTGTCTTAGAACTTGGCAAATCTGTTGAAGCAAAGTCTGGGACGATGCTCTCATGAGTGAATTTTGAGTCTTCATCATATACTTCATCACATAATTTGAGGAGCTCTGTCTGCTTGAAGTCTTTGAATTCTGGTATATTGGTTTCAAGGGGTTTAGAATGAGGGAAGAGGTTAAATCTGATTTAATCACAGAGGGAGTTACTAGGTGAGGTGTGCATAATGGCACTACATCAGTAAGTAGCAGGGCAAGAATATTTTGTTCTTTAGTTGGGATAGTAACAATCTGGTTTACTGAAAATCTATTTGTTCTCAAACTTCTAAGCATATATTGTTTTGGTGGTATATGTACTACAGTGATTTTATGGGTAGTTAAAATCTTCCAGAATATTGGAGCTTTTATTAATGGGGAGTTCAACCATGACATCTGATGGCATTGTAGATACTCAGTCCAAGTATATAAAGGCATTCTAGGCACTAAACACAGGTATGGCTGGATTGTTTTCTGAACATTTAAACCAGGTTTCAGTGATTACACATATATGGATGTCTTCCAAATGCAGGAGTGCCTCATGATTGGGTAGCTTGTTATTTAGACTTCTGCCATTGAGCAGAGCCGATATAATTTGATACTGTTATGATATTGATATGTTTGCTATATTGGAATCTTTGATAACTGAATTTTGCCTAAAAAAGGCCCCATGGGAGCAACAAAGGTTTTAGCCATTATGTAGAAACCTTTGGATGAGATTAGTATACCATTCTTTGCAAAGCAAGTAGGACTGTCAGGCATCTTTGTTTCATGCTGACACTGGTTCCCCTTGAATGTCACAACTTTTTTAGCCAATTGTTGAAGCAAATTATCTTTTCTTTGTACCTAGGCATCATTTGTGGAGAAGGAAGGATTCCATTCAGTATCAGGGTCTTTCCTGCATTTTCATGCACAGAGAGCTCAGTCATGCCTCTCTGCATCTCCTCTAGACCCCCCCCCCCCGTCATGCACAACAACCATGTTATAGCTGTATTTGTTTTGTGCAAGGGTCCTAAGGGACATTGAGATCCTGGCAGTTAGACATTTCACTTTCACCCTGTCTTTGTCCAACTTAGTAAGTGGGGAATCTGTGTGTCTCACTATGGAGTCACCAATCACTAAAAAAATTTTGTTTGTGGAGTTGTCTGGTGTACTGGAATTGAGGTCCTATGTCTCATGGTGACTCCTTATTAAATGTGAGATAATATGTGCTGTGATGTTTAGTTTGATTTTTGCTGAGACTTAATCCTTACAGGGCTAAGAAGCTTAAGCAAGGATTTCTTTATAGCATATATACCAAAGTTATGCACTTACTTAAAGTTTAAGTAAATGCACAACTTTGGTATATATGTGACTGTAGTAGCACAGATCAGGAGCCTTACTTAATAACAGTGTGTAGAGTTATTTGTAGTGGCTGAGGGTTAAGTTTCACAATGTAATGCTACTAGGGTCTGCTTTGAGCTACTTTTAAGGTGTTAGGTGTGTAGGTCTGTGTGTTGCGTATCTATGCACATCATACTGCACCTGGATGTGGAAGGTACTAATTACTGATTGAATTTGAGCGAGCTGATCAATATAAATTAAACATGGAAATAAAAGAGACAATGAAAAGCAGCAGAAGTTCTAACCAGTAATGTTTATCTTTCCAAAAGTGCAGCAATCACCAGCCCCACTCTCATTAAGTATAACCACCACAAGTTCTTGATGACTCACACATCTGACCAAAACTGGCCATTTTCCGTAAATTTCAAATGTGACTAAAAACATAGTAAATAAATGCAGCAACACTGATAAATCCCATTTTAACAGCACATAAACCACTTGAAAAGCATTGCAAACCTTAAAACCAGTTCAGTCAACCATAGCTTATAATTCAGAAAAATAACATGAAATATGCATAAAAATAACAGTGCTCACTCAAATTTGATTTAAATAATTAGCCACAGCAGCACAGAACCCATTTGAAAAATAGTGCAAACAGTAAAATTAATTAATTAAAAGCTGTAACTCCAGATTCAGATAAAACACAGTTGTTGTTTGTCTTTCAGCTTTTTCCCAGTAAGGGGTCACCACAGCGGAACTCCGGTCAGCTAATGATTGGCAGTAGATTTTTTACGAAACGCCGAGGTGCCAGCCAACAGCCAGCTTGATGCCCAACCTTCAACGAAGGCACGCCCATTTATGCACGCATATCTTTCGAACACTACCCAACTGTGGGGAGGACATGCAGACTCCACATAGAAGGCACTCCCAAGCCAAGCCGAGAATCGTACGGGAGAACCTCTTGCTGTGAGGTAACAATGCTAACGCTGTACCACCTACAGAAAAAACGACAGGAAATACTCAAAACTGATGGGGATAGCTAGACAACTTTAAATGCAGTAGAATAAATGTATGTTCCTGTTTCCAGGATGCAAAATGCCACCTTGCTTGGTTTTAGCTTATGCACAAAAGTTTCAACTTCCAAGAGTTTTAATATATTCTATAGCCTTCACCGAACCTATGCTAAATAATTCACCATCTTTCTTCATTTCTTGTCATCCTGTCTCCTTTCTTCTCTTAACCAATCAGGGACAAATATCAACAGAATCTGGGACAAATCCAAAAAATAATCAGGGACACTTTTAAAATATTAGTTCTATTAACTTGAGACATTGACAGATCACGAGAATGTGAATTAATAGTTTCTGAAGTAAAAGAAGTCTATAACTCTAATTATTGTAATTATTTATTAAGTATAATTCACTACATCTTCCCCAAAAGTCACCAATTTTAGGAGGGATTAAGAGGGACAGGGCTAAAATTTGAGTAAAAATCAGGGACAATTGAGAGGTATCCCTCTCAGTGACCCACGTTAGTATTCTAAATATCAGAATTGTTCAGTCTTCATTCACTTTTTCCAACATGAATCTTGCCCTTTTTCCACTAATTCCATCGATTCTGCTTTGACTTCCACTTCCTTTAGACAGTGTTCCTGTAATCTCTAGTTATATGGACAGCTCCAATGGCTTAGTGGTTATCTTCTGGAAGGGTTGTTCCAACTCATCAGGTTTACCATACAGTACATAATTTTACATTGCTGCGCATTCCCCAACAAACCATCAAAAAGTAGTCCAGGTATGTAGATATTCCATGTACTTTTGAACAGAAAATATCAGACCATCTTTTGGAGCATCTATCTATATATTCAAGTAGTTACATGACTGAGTTCCTGGAAATCCTTCTGTGCTCTTGACTTTCCCCATCATCCTTCACTGGAATTTTATACTAATCTTCAGTTAATAATGTAGCTTCAGTTTCCCATTAAAATATATCTTCACTAGATAGCTTTACAGCCCTGCCTGTTTAGAAGTGAAACTTCCTCACTGGCAATGCACAAAAAAATGCTGGAACACAGATGTGATTTAATACATTTTATTGGACCAACATGGGTTTTGAAATTACTCCAGCTTTTGAGCTACCATGAGCCCCTCATCAGGAGTTATAATGTTACTGATGTTTAATACAGTGCTTAAATATCCACTTGTGCCTAGAAAGGAAAGTGCATAATTGTGTGTGTGTGTGTGTGTGTGTCTGTCTGTGTGTCTGTCTGTGTGTGTGTGTGTGTGTGTGTGTGTGTGTGTGTGTGTGTGTGTGTGTGTGTGTGTGTGTTTGTGTGTGTGTCAGAGAAAGATAGACTGAATGTATAGACGGGGGTCTGTGCATAAGGACTCATGCCAGCTCAAGTAACTGCAAAACCTATGCTAGTCCAGTAAAAGATATTAAATCATGTCTGTGTTCCACTGCCTTTATGTTCTGTTAGTGGACCAACATGGCATTTCTTTGATTTTTTTTCTTATATCAGAGGCAATAACTGGACCCTAGACCTACCTCAGATGTCTCATAGTTCAGAAGTTCCCACTCTCTTGTGTGTATCTGGGCTTTATATTTATATGCTCCGCAACACCATAATCATTTAATGGGAGGTTAACTTGCAAAATGTCAGGACCTTGACCTCACCTGCCTTTTATTTTTTCTATGGTTGTGATGTTTTTGGCTGGTGTCCCTGACTTTCTTTGCTCCCCAGACTATTTATAGTTATATCTAGTCTTAATCACCTACTGCCTGTCTTTACTCTATTTTCTTTATCCCATCCTACTAAGAAAGCTACCAAATGCTTCCAAAATTGACAACCCAGAAGACAGCAACCTAATGTCTACAGCTTGGACTACCCCTATACACCTCAGTCTTTTATAACTCTTCTGTCTTTATTGTTTCTTGTTCTCATCAATCTTCAGCAGAATTTTGCTTGACTAAAGCTATACTTACACCCTGAAACTCCTTTCTCCTGTCAACTAATACCCACCAAACGCATTTTCTTCTGACTCTTTTCCTTGATCTTTCCTTTTTTCCTTATTTTTAGATCCTCCATCAATTAGATAAAGGACATAGTGGAAAAAGAAATATGTAACTTTTTGTAATGCATGGAATGCAGTGATTATGCAATGAAATTGGGGAAAAAGATAGGTTTGTTGCACACCTCCTGACATCAGAAAGGTGCTTAGCAAACTTTTGTTAAGCATACCTTACTGTTGTTAAACTCTAGTTTCATACAGCTTTAACAGTGGTCAATGGCTAGCACAGAAGAGCAGTAGGAAGCTGTTATCCATTTCATTTGGACTTTGAATAATTCCTCATTTACTTTAATAACCATACACAATCTGCCATATTGCAGGACTCCTACTCTGCTCACCTACCAGTTTAAACAAGTGGGCCATGGTGGGTCAATACTAGGACTCCTTTAATATAATATATTCATAAATTACATGCATGGGACAGCCGGATGTGACAATCATATAGTATGCTCTTGACTCAACTCTTTTGTTCAGCACCTCTATCTCAACTATGAACTATCACCCAAGACTCCTTCTCTTCTATTGAGACTTGCTTAGAATGATCCCATCTACTCCTGAATCCCCCCCTCAAAAAACAAATGAATCACATTTACTTCTAGTAAACTCCCACCAGTTAGCTAAATATAGTTCCAACTAACAACATCAGAATAGAGCAAGTCACCCATACCAAGTTACAGGATATCACAGATGACAAACATATATTTGGCAAACATTTCAGTGTTGTTCCAAACAAGCACTGCAAATTAGAGTTACATTAAAAAGTCAGACCATATCTCACAGGCCACAGAAGGAAAGTAACTGCAAAATGTTCCTAATTCCCAAGCCTGCTGTAGGCATCTACAGTTTTCACAAATCTTCAAGCTACACTGAAGAGCAAGCCTGAAAGTAAAATAAAGTAAATCATCATCCAGTCTCCCAAAATGAACTGCATTTTGCTGCAGAACCTGAAAAGGCTAGAACTACCACACCAAATGCAATATAAGCAACATTTAGTGGCACACGAAATACTCTGCACTATCCCTCAAACACCCCAGCCATCAGTAATAAAATAAAATGGTGCACACCCATAAGGAACTATCAGTTAAAGGACTGTCACATTACAGAATTCCAAAAATTTAACAACTCATATGGGGACTCCTTATACTCAGCATAGCTGTGTGGCAAAAGGAGATACTGCCAGCCCAGCAATCTGGAGTTTTGTAAATAATTACATGTCATTTGTGAATATTAACATGATTTATATAGAAGTGTAACAAAAGGGAGATACTACCAGAACAGCTGTCTGGAATTTTATAAATGGTTATGTGTCATTTGTGAATATAAACATGATTCGTATGCATGTGTTACAAATGTACTAGAACTGTATGTTGTCTGTATATCAAACTGTTGATACAAAAGTATGTGCTGAAAGCCTTTGTAAAGTACTGAGCCTAAAGATGTATCCACAGTGTACCCTACTGGAAAGAACAGAAGTGTATATACACTATTGTAACTGTGTAAATGGATACATTTTAACAGTGGAAACTGGAACTTAGAAGGTTAACTTAAGAAACTTCAGAAAAAAAATAGTTGAAATTAAATTATTTTATAACTACCCAATAGAAGATGGCTTCAATGCAGCAAGGAGACAGGATGTCTAAAAGTAAGGAGCCTTCTGCATTGTCTTGTAAGTGTTTTATTGTTTTATGTCTTGAGGGTGGTGAAGCGGTTAACACTGTCGCCTCACAGCAAGAGGTTCTCTGGTTTGATTCTCAGCTGGGGTCCCTTCTGTGCGGAGTTTACATGTTCTCCCTGCATTCACATGGGTTTCCTCCGGGTACTCCAGTTTCCTCCCACATTCTAAAGAAATGCTTCTGGAGCATTTTTCCCCAGGCCTCCACTGAAAACAGGATCTGTGGAATCTAGTCAGACTTTCCCAGTCAACAAATGTTAAATAAAAAAAAAATCTCTTCCAGCAGCTGCAAAGATCTGAGGGCTATGTATTTTTCACAGGCATATGTTAAAGGCTGGCAGTTTCTAGCAATGGGGGTTTAGCTTGGGAACTAAAGTCAGATGACAAGAAGTGATGTCATCCTGCAAGCTAACCCAGCAGTAATATTTGAGATATTAATTTGAGGAGTCCCTGAGAGAGACCTAGTATTCTGTATTCTGACTTGGACCCAACAGTATCAGCTAGAAGATCCATTCACCACACTTGCCTTGTTCTGTAAGTAAGTTAACTAGGATTTAGTAATTCTCTTAGATTCAGACATGAATATAGTGAAGTATACCTTGTCCTGCAATATTGTTTTAAATATCTCCTGTGATTTTGAACTGTGATGTAACTGTGATTATTTACTGAGTGTTTTCTTGTTCTTTTATTATTTCTTATTAGGTATATTTAAACCTTTCATTTTGGCTGATATTTGTGAGACATATTTAAGTTCTGAGAGTACTTGCATATTTATTTGGTGACACTGTTAGCCGCTCCTAATAGCCTTGCTCTTGGTCAAACTACAATTTGGATTAATAGTAGCATTACACAGTAAGATTGGACACCCTTTGTTAAGGGCCTTAAAGTAGCTGATAAGGAGTGGTTGGTGGCAGTGAAAACTACCTTATAGTTTGTGAAGAAGGGGACATAGCTAGTAAACCTGTACCAGCCTTCCCCAGGTGTGTGTGTGTATATATATATATATATATATATATATATATATAAATCAAATCTCAAAGAGTGTAGGTGTCAGCTACTTGGGCAGGGACATGAAGCACTGGTTGGACAGAGAGGGTGCTGAAGGTCTTGGCTTGGTCACTCAGCTGAGATCTCAACTCTATAGCTGTGCCATTAGGGAGTCTTACTGGGGATCTGGAGAAAGAGAGAGAAAGTAGTCCCATGCTGACTGTGGTTTCTGTGTGCTCTTAAGGGAAATTGCACTTTACTGTGTGTGTGTGTGTGTGTGTGTGTGTGTGTGTGTGTGTGTGTGTGTGTGTGTGTGTGTGTGTGTAATTGTCATCCTCCCAATGTAGTTCCCCCACTGGTGCTAGTGGTGAGGACTGAGGTTCCTTGATTTCTTGACTAATGGTTGGGTGTCACAAGCTGAACTGTGGAACAGCTTTCCTTTCACCATACAAACAAACTCTTTGATTGTAAACTACATCTAAATTACACTTGAATCTGCATATGTTGTAAATATCCAGGATAAAAATACCCAAATACTCAAGATTTCCTTGTCTTGCTTACTAAACCACTTCTCCCAAACTGGCTTTGTGTCTTACTGAAATTAGGTCACTATGCTCCTCCCAATAGAAATCCATGTATTATTGTTTTCCTATTAGCTTACATATCAGCATGAACAGAGGGGCATATTACATTCATTTAGTTCACATTATTTTTTATGCTGTCTGCTTTCATTGCAATGTAGCTACATTTACACTGCTAATGTTCTGCAGCGCACACATCAGTCACTTAGGAACTTCATACAAACATGTATAAAGTCTCATAATTTCTGTTTATTCCATTTTATAAAGTCTCATTATTTTTTGTACACTGCCCTTTTTTAGAATTTGTTTAAACTTTATTGTATTGCACATCTACTATTTCTTGGAAATTTTCTACTTGGTTCTGTGCTGCAAATGAGCAATGTAACTGAGGCGGACTTCCCCAGTAAACAAAAGCAAATAAATAAAAAACAAATAAAATGAAAAAAAAAACCTTAAGAAGTGTTTAACAGAGTCCTGTCAATCTTTACAGGTGTTTGCTCTCTGTGTAACAGCAATAAGTGTGTTACAGCTTTCAAAGCTGTAAAACATTTAGCACTATTACACTTTTTCTCCCCATGTGTAAAATTATGATAATGCCTTTCTGATCATAACCAATCTTGTTATATGTTTTTCACATGGATATAGAGTCACTTCTCCAGCTTCGCTATCAAGGTTAATTTCATGATATCCCATGTCTCAAACACATAACAACCTGGTTTTGTTTAGAGACCAATTATAATGCAGTATGTTACAGATAAGTGCTTTCTATCAGTCTTGCAGTCAGTACCTCACAGCTTAATTAAGCTGTAAGTATTTGTTCTAGTAGAAAAAAATAGTGTCATGAAAAAATGCAACTCTGTCCTCATCTTTTACCCTAAATACATTAGTTGCCACTGAATCCTGTTGAAGGATGAATTCCTGTCTCTATCTTCTCCTCTCCTTTCAAGCAGAATTTTGATTCTTCAGATTCTTCCTGCACACCCAGTTCCTACACACCCAATCCCACTTCTGATCCAATATTTCCTCATATTTTGAATTGCCCACCAATCACATAAAAAAGCTCAAAGATATAAGTACAGAAGAAAGATGTCTTAACAAAATATAAGTTCAGCCTGACTCCGTGGCCTAGAGTGATAAAGCCCAGACTCTGGCCAAGTAACCTCAGTCTGACTAGTGGCTGAGGTGGTGAAGGTTTCAGGTAGGAAAAATGTGAGCGAGCAATAAGCATGGGCTCACTCAACCTGGTGGGAGGCAGATAGTCCCACTGCTTGTTCTGACAGACAGCAGGCTGGGTGCACTAGAGCGCACATGTTAGAAGTCAGCTGAGGCAGGTATCATGAGCAACATTTACTGCAGATATTGTATCAGTTATAACTTTAGGATCTGAATATTGGGATATTATTATGGATGAGCTAAACACATTGTTGGGCTTTGATCTGTAATTTCCAAACATAACTTTGTTAGTCTTCTTTATTCTCATTTAAATCACTCATTCTTCAAAAGGTAATATTGTCCGTTTCCATTTTATTACCATAATACTGCAAATCCATAATTAAACAAAAAGATCATTTATCCTGCTCCTTTTTGTTTGTATCAAAGTAACATGTACCTTTCAGTGGTATGAAGTATTCTCATCTTCTCCTTTTCCTTCATCTGATTGTTTTGGCAGGCTTAATTTGCAATCCTTTCGACTTTATACAGTATTTGTCCACTGGTTCCTGTTATTTCAACTGTGTGATGCATGTTTCACATTCATACAATATTTGCTCAAGTCTCTGCAGTATATAATTAATAACAGTAATGATAATTACGCCCCTGATATTTATCTTGCATTCTTTGCTTTACTTTTATTTTTGTAATCCATAGTTTGTCTATTAAATTATTTTGTTGCCTGCAAGTGTCCGTCTTTGGCACATGATAACCAGTTTAATGTGCTCCTGGGTTCCCTCCTGGTGGATACGTTTAAATTATTTGAGTGCCATTTGCCTGATGCTCAAGATATCAAAGATTAGATCAATGAATGCTGATTTCCAGAGGAAACCATTGTTGATGAGATTTCTAAGTGTATACCAACAATAATGCCTTTTTGTGGGAGAGATTTTTCCTTTCCTTTGAGTTGATGTGACCCTGGAGTAGGTATATATTAGTTCAGGGCTGCAGGGATGCTTGTCCCCCTGAAAAAACACTTTCAATTTGGTCATTTGTTGATTTATTCTTCAGAGATTCCAATCATTGGGGTTTGAGGATCGATAACCCAAAGTAGAAGCTTATTCATTATGTTTTTGATATAGCATATACTTTCTGTCTCAGTTCCTACTGTTCAAGCAAAACTTTATATAAAAAGTAATCTGTTATACCCATGAAAAACTTTAGATATTCTTGCATTCTGATTTACCTTGTACTTCTTGTAGCATAGTCATTAAAAAAAAAATATATATATATATATATATATATATATATATATATATGTGTGTGTGTGTATGTATTGAAATTATTTCTTAAAAACATTAGCAGCAGCTTTTTAACTGCTTCATGATTCTTCAATGTATCTAATATAGAATCTGATGTACTTCCCTAAAAAGTCCATTCTACTGCTGTTTCAGTCTGCACCACTTGTCAAATTCTGAATTAGAAAACATTTTCCCTGCTACTAGAAGCAGTACTTTTCCAGAAAACAAAGAAAAATGTGAAAGAATCTTGTTCACAAACTTACACACACACACACACACACACACACACACACACACACACACCACTTCCAAAGTCCTATTCCCAGTGAAGCAGCATTCTGATGTGCTTTGCCTAAATTGTAGAACCTAATACAATGCTTTGAGGACTGGTTTCCCAAGAAGGAACAACCCTATATGCACTTCATTTTGCAAGGGACTGGAGCTTGGAGAAACAGACCTTTGTCACACAAGCAAAACAAGTCACAGCTATCACACTTATCTTCATTCACTTACAAACTTTCTGCATACTTACCTAACACAGCACTGCTACACATTCACTATCACACTTTGTCATCTTCTCTATCACTGTTCATGTGAATGACGAATGACACTGGTTTTCATGTACCAGTCAAAATTCAGTCATTATAGCAAAATTACGATTTTAGTCTCCCAGCAGACTCACTAGGGAAATAACAATAATTAGAGAGTAAATAGCCAGAATGCCCAAATAATGACTCTAATAAAGACAGAAAAAGATCTCTTGTATGAGAATGAAACAAATTATTATTAATGTCTGGGTGTTAATCTGGTAAAATTATCGGTTAACATATCAAAGCAGCTGGCAGATTGGAAGAGTGGTGATCTTCAAATGTATATTATTGATGAATAAATCTTGAATGTGTGTAGAGGCCTAATAAAAAAGCCTTAAATGTGCTGACCCACAGAGCAATACCTCAGCTATGCACACATTCTGGAATTTAAAAAAGCATAAAGGACATTCCCTGGATGCACAGGCACAGCGTGACCACTTGTGCAATCTAAAGGTCATTTCCCTTTATCATACCTTCATGCAAAAGAAGCTTTTGTCTATTTGAACTTACAAATAATGTGGAAAATATTAGTTATTAATGCAGACTAATTTATGTATATGTGTATGCATATATTCATGTATGTTTTTTTGTTTGTTGGTTTGTTTGATAATTTACAAGGGATGTGCACTGATCATCACAGACTAATCCAATATCAGGGACATCTGGGTGACAACAATTACAGTAATTCAAGTAGTAGTGCAGATCTTTGCATGCCAATTTCAAGGACATTTGGGCAAGAATGATTACAGCAGTTCAAAAGTAATAAAAATATCATAAATATGAATTAACGGTGCTTTATATAGGGAATTATGAGCAGGTCGTCAATCATAACTGGCTTATTATGTGTTTGAGACATGAATGCTAAGAAATTCACCTCGGGATTAACCCAATCATAATTCTTTGTAGTGCATGAAGCTTTATCTACTACTGCAAAAAAGAGCTAAGTGTTTTGCTGGCTTTCAAAGTCACAAAGCCCTGTCAGAAAGGCAGCATAACTCAAGCTCTTATGTTTATACTTAGCTTCCATATCTCTCAACTGTACAGATATTTGCAGAATATCCAGATTTTTTCCTCATGTTTGGTCTGTTCCTTATAAAATCTGTGGTTTCTGACAAATCACTGGGGACTGAAGTCACTAAATAATGACATATATTTGAATTTCAGATTAGGTATCCTTCAGAAATGCAAGCAAACACAAATCCTGTTACTCTAGCAACTTTCTAAGTTTATAATAGGAAGTCAGGGACCCATTTCCGGCAGAGGCAGCAAGGGGAAATAAATTGTTGCTGTCATTTGTTAGTCAGTACTGGCAGATTTGACTGCCAAGCATGAGACCTGACATTTACAAGCTAAGCAGGGGGTGCTTAACATTTGTTAAGATTGGGTCTCTTGCTATATTAACACTTAATTTATTTGTCTTTTTCCAGATATTGGAACATCAAAATCTGCACTCCATGCTCAACACAGTATTTATTTACAAGCATGGTGTGTAGTGTACTTGGTTAAATGGAGCAGTTAGACAAGATGTTGAGGTGGAAAGAATAGAGATATTGAGAGGTTAAAATGAGAGGAGTTATGTGATATTGCCAGCCTGAAAGCATTTATACTCATTTCATTGGTACTTACTAGCCTACTGATTGTTGAGGATTATTAGACGCCTAGCCTTACTTTCCCATTGTATTTTTAAACACTTATATTTTTGTGTATGAATAGCTAAGATCAGGCAAAAAAGTACATGTTGGGACATTACCTGTTGCCTTTTTCCATAAGGACGAGTGGTAAGCCGAGGGGGGGGGGGTGAATTTGCAGGTTCCCATCCAGTCATCTAAATTTCATTTGAGAGGAGTAAGTACTTTCCTTTATGTAGAGTGGAAGTTGGTTCCATAAGAGTTGAATTCTCTGTGATATATATCTATTCCTCCAGTATGTCATGTTATATTGCAAAAGAGATTGAGATCCCTTGCTCTGGTGTTTATGCTACCATTGGACTTGTGAATGCGTAATAGGTTTGACATGATAGGGTCTGTCAAGGCTTTTTATACGAGCCAGATGTCACCTCTTAGTAGCTTGTATGATACCAAGAAGAGGAATAATGCTTTGAGATGGTCTCAATAGTTTTCATGATTTAGATCCTCGATTTTTTTAGTAAGTGTTATGGTCATTCCAGTTGTGTCCAGTGTTTGGACTGGTACATACTGAGAAGAACATTATATTCAATAATCAGCCTACTTGAGAGCCAAGTGCAGTAGAATGATTACATCTCTGGACCTGGACACCATACCTTTAGCTATAAGCTGTGTATTGAAAAATGACTTCCTCACAATAGTGGATATGTGATGATCAAAGAACATTTTTTTTGTTGACATAGGTAACCAGATCCCTGACTATAGGATCAGCTTTCTGAAGTGCAGTGTCAATATGATAGTTACAAGGGGTGGTCTTCCTTGCTAATGGATGTTGTTATACATCTTTGACATCTAGTTTGTCTATAGCTTTGACACTAGGTATTTGTTTGGGAAAAGCCCTCTTGGAGGATCTTGGTGCCATCTGAAGAGTTTATTCTGGCACCACATTTACAGTCATCTGCTTTCTTAGTCAGCAATCAACCTTTAAGGTTTGTTTTGAGCTCCAAGAAGTTAATGCCAAAGAGAAATAAGCCAAGGACTTAATCCTAGGGTACACTATTAGTGGCAAGTCTTTTGGAGGGGGTAGAGCAACCCACCCTAATTTCCTGGGTTCTGTTTGCAATCTAATTTGCAATCCAACAAAATACATAAGGGTTTACTTTTAACTTGGAGAGTTTATCTATGATGTCTGAATAGTGGATGGTGTTGAATGTCTTTGTGAGGTCTAGAGATTTGGTGTGTACTGATCTACCCTCATCCATTGCTTCAAAAACCTTCTCAAAGATGTCATCCAAGTTAGGTATGCAGGATCACCTCTTGACGAATCTGAACTGGCTTGGGTCAAAAATTAGTAGGATGCCTATGTCCTTATTTTAAATTAATTCCATGATGATCCTTTCCATAGCCTTACAGATGAGACTGGTTAGGCTCATTAGTTTATAATTAGCTGGGTCAGTTGACACCCCACCCCTGTGTAATAGAATGACTGTTGCTGTCCTCCAGTTGCTTAGCATGAAGGCTGTTTGGAGGCTGATATTAAATAACCACTATAGGGCATCTGATGAGCCCTGTTTCAGTCTAACCAGTAGGCAGGCCAGTATGTTATCTGGCCCCATGGAAGTAGTGTTTGTACCCTTCGATAATGGCTTGAAGACTTTTTCTTGGAAGATTTTAGAGGGAGGTATAGATGTAGGTATGTGATCTGGAAATGTAGTAGAGGAGAGAGATTGAGGTTTGAGCTAAATTTGTCCAGTAGTAGATTGGCTATATCCTCTGAATATGAGTATGTGGTATTATTTACTATGAGCTTTGCATTGTTTCTGAGATTTTTAAGATAATTAAAAAAGGCTTTGTGGTTATCCTTCATTGATTTAATAAGCATCCGGAGTTTCTTGTTAAGATTAACAAAGGCATGTTTGGCATCTTGAGAGTTAAATTTATCTTTGTTTGCAATAAGTTTTTTTCTTTTATTATAGAATCTGCTTATATTTGAGTTCCACCATAAAGGTTGCTTCTTAAATTTACAGTTATATTTATTTTGGAGGAGGACAGATACATATATTTATATCTGCATAGAATCTAGTGCTAAAGTCTTCCTCATGAGTAGTGGACTCATTTTATTGGAAAGGATTTTAAACTTGTCGAGTCATCACTTAGTTTTATCAGATTAGCTTTCACATAATCTCTGAATACCGAGGTATTGGATAATGCTTCTGGCATCAATCTTATCATGAATGTGACTGATCTGTGGTCTGATTTGACCAAGGTGGAACTGACAGTTGGTGGGGAGCAAGTTCAGGATTTTGTAGCCCTTGCTGGGATGTGGATTAGCTGTTCCAGAATGTGTGTATTGATGAAGTGCAGAAATTTGTGAGCATGCATGTTTGAGGTTGTAGAAGTCTCCCAGATAATGAAGGAGTAGTTCATGTGTCCTAGGAGAATGGTGTTTGACTTAATGCATAAGGACTCCATACTAGTTCGGTAGGAGGTATAGGCTGAGGCAGATATAGATGGGGTCCTATAGTTGGCTGGTTATGATGTAATATAATTTGTTACTACAACACTGGGCATGAAAGGGTTCCAAGAAATTGTCAAGTCTAACAAGTCTGAAGTTGATTTTTTTTTTAAGACTATAGCAACACTGCCATTACATTTAGTGCCTATAGTAACTGCAGTGAGCCTGAACATGTGTCTGGCATTGAAACCCTGCACTAATAGAGTGTTGTCATTGGTCTTGTACCAGATCTATGTGACGATGCATATGCCAATGTTTTCTTGGGCAAGGAACACTTGTAGGGGGTGAAGTTTTCTGTTAAGGCTCATAGCATTGAGCAGCCATGCCTTTGTTATGTGGATTCTGTTATATGTTGATAACATTAGGAGACTGAAGTTGCCACAAAAATACACTGGGGGGGGATGAACAAAGATTTAGCCAATATAAGAAAACCTTGGGTTACAGGTTGGGACTAAAATGCCTAATGACAGTGTTCACATATATAAATACATTTATAGAACTCTATTGCTCTGATCACAGTATATGCCCCAATATCATAACTGAATTTTATCATAAATCTTAACTACAGTTATTCACACATCACACAGCACAATATAATCATTTAATATTTCATCTGCAAATACTTCCTTACTTAAAACAGTATTCTTTTTTGTGATGTGTTTCACAACATAGTGTTTGTTATTCTACTTCTTTTGTCACTTAGATAAAACAGAATCATACTCTGAGCAGCATGATATTATTTGTAAACTCATTCCCTAAGCTCATTTAACTATACTGTTAGATGTTAGTATGTGTCATAAACGTACACAAAGAGTAAGTGGCCCCTTATATCAAGAGATACATATAGCAGGGTAAGTTAGGCCATGGACAGAAATACATGCTCTATGACAAAGATTTCAGATGTCTGCAGATATTGTAAACTAAATGCCTTTATTTTGACAACTTTTCCTGGACTACTTGTACTTAGGGACAGTTACTCAAATCCTATATGTAGAAAATAAACAGTATAAAAAGTTAACTGCTTCTGTTTTTGCTCTTTGTAGCCTAAATGCCCTTGCATGGCAGAACCCTTGCAGATCATTCTTGCATAACAGTGTCTGTAAGAATGGAATAAGGAATAAGTTCATCCAACCATGCAGCCTTACAGGTACCTCCAGTCATGTGAGCCTCCTGAAGTCAGATCATGTAAAGCAAGTTTAGGAAACTAAAGCAACATGCTTCCTCCTCAAAGCATTACTGTGCTGGATCTCAGGATCATGCATTTGGAAATTTCTGAGTGGGAAAAATATCCTTATATGCTTAGTAAGATATTGAGGAATATGCTTACACTGGGAATATATACAAAACTTTCAAGTGAATTTGTGCTTTCTGGTGATTTTTAGCCTGCTAAAAGTAAAAGGTTAGCAAACGAATCATGAGTGATATAGGACATTACCTCATTGATGATCTAAATACAGGCCTCATTTTGTTTAACCTCATAGACTGAATTAGCCAGACATTAAACAAATAGTTAATTGTGTGGGAAAACCCCCCACTTACACACCCAAGTGAGGAGGTATACCCTCTAAATCCCTTATCTGCAAGGGAAATACATACAGCCTTTGACATAAGCAAACTATTGCCCCTCAAATTAATTTTGCAGCATGGTTTGTATAGTGTATGCTGCCCGCAATTCTGTACCTGTCTTTTTCTTTCCTGTTTGTATTTCCATCTACTGTATTGCTAACATAGTCTTTCACCAGTACAGGTTAACATTCAAAAGAGACAATTTGTGTTTGTTTTACTAGTATTAGGATGCGTAGTCATATAGAAATTTATGTTAACATTTGATGAGTAACTAGTTTTGCTAGTGGACTACCCAAAGTGCGACAATTGTCAGTTACCTCATGTTGAGACAAAGTACTGAGATCCCTTTCTAATGAGATGTGCTAAGATCATGAAAAGATCATGAACTTAAGAGACTTGTAGATGGAAGAATGCAGACTTCTATACAAAGTTTGACTTTTTTCTTTTCATTGGGATTGTAAAATCGCTGAGTTAGTGTATATAAATAGCAGAGTAAAGGAAACACAACCCCCTCCCTGGGGATACAGGGGTACTTGACCCCGTGTAAAAATGGCTTATGGTAAGTTATATACAACTATTTCTGTGTGTATATTTGTTGGCTGTTATCATGACATCATTAATAAATTAATGAGGTCGAAATCACCATAAATAAAAGCCACAGTATGATCAGAAACTATATGGTATTCAAAATTAATCTACAAGATATGTTCATTTACAAACAAAGGTAGCAGCAGCTTACACATACATGCTAAAGTCGTTATGCCAGGGTTTCTCCTAGTCCATGAGTTGGACTGCTATTAATGATGTGAAAAGTTTTAGTAATATCTATAGATATTTCCAGAACACAGCACAAAAAGCACACGTACAACATCAAAAAAGTCCTTTACATGCTCCCCCTTCCAAGTGCACATGGCCTACATGTTAAGGGAATACAAAGCCAGCTTTTGTTGGTGAAAGTTTAGATCGTGTCTGTTTCACTAATGACAGAAATTATTTTTAAAGATATATCTCTGCATACAGCAAACCTAAATAAATACATGAATGTGTCACCTGAAAACAGAGTGACTCCCAAATAACAGGGGCCAACACCATATACATGCCATACACACACATACATGCACACAGCACTACATGAATACACGTGTGCATGCACACAAACATCACCACATATACACACACAATGTGTACACAAACACATGCATTATATAACAGAAAGGTAAAAGTGACATTGTAGAAGAAGAAAAAACACAGTGTTAATGACATTATAACACAACTGTTTCCAGCTTGGACTATATGCCAGTGGAAGCCTTGTCCATTAGCTAACAGAGGGAAGGCAAGGTCAACAGTTATTTATGTCATAAAACGTTGGCCCTGACATTTCAAAGATGACTACAGCATGCACACCATTCCAACTGCCAGCAATTTCTCCCATAACATATCTTGGAAGCCTGACAGATGAAAAATTAACAACAAACAGATGTATCTTGCAGTTAACCCCAATCAGGTCATTTACTGTATGTCCCTATTGGCACACAGTTTGGCATAACCAGTTATAGATCCCCCTCCATGGGTCACAATGCCCATGAAGCCTACTTGACCAAACTGAAGAAAATCCAAATTTTCCTGAGCACACTGGTTATGGGGGATTTAAATTATCGCACCATCAAATGGGAAACCTATGCTAGCCCTAACTCGCTAATGTAAAAGTTCCTTCACTTTAATTCAAATTCCCTGGAACAAGTTGTCCATACCCTGACAAGGGAAACAATCATTCTGGATCTGGTCCTTACCAACTTGTAAAACAGATGCACTGCCGCAATTGTTGGATCCTCATTATTTAAAACTAACCACAAATTAGTCCCTTTCAAGCTGGCAGTAACACCAGAACTCAGAAAGGGTGAAATCAGACTAAAAAACCTTTACCAAGACAAATTATACCCTCCATTCCAAGACCTACCCCACGCTGGAAGTGGTATTTACTCGGCCACACCAGAAAGAATCAAAGCCAGAGCCCCAAATAAAAACAAGCTGCCATGATGGGCATCCAGCACCAAGAAACTTTACAGTAAGTGCAAAACATTACTGTCAAGGCCCCAACAATGGAAAAGCACCCTCCTCAACAGGTAAATAAGACAACTTGTCAAATCCTCCAAGGACTCCTTTGAGAGAAACTTAGCAAGTACAACCAAGGATAACCATAAGGCTTTTTACAGCTGCATACGTAATCTAACGGGTAGGACCCAAGCATGTGCAGAACTAGTGGCCAACAGTGTCACACACACTACAGAGATAGCAAACCTGCTAGTGAATAGGTTTGGTGAAAATTTCACTCCCTTATCCCCTCCTAACTTATAACAAACCTTCCCCCAAACACCCCCCACCCAACATATCTGAAGAACAGGTCCTCAAAGCCTTGTCCAAGGCAAAAAACAGAGCATCTGTGGAACCAGACGGCATACCAGGCTATTTTCTATACAGACTAAAATGTGAACTAGCATCACCAATAAGTATCTTTTTTAATCATAGTCTAACCACAGGCTTTGTTCCGGAGGAATGGAGAACAGCAATAGTCATTCCCCTCCACAAAGGTGGCCTAAAAGACCCAGAGAATTGCAGACCCATAAGCCTGACCAGTGTCATCTAGAAGGCCATGGAACATATCATTATGGACCTCATAAATAAAGATATAGGTGACCGCCAAACCCTGGATCCTACCTAATTCGGCTTCGTGAATGACAGAGCCTGCCTGTTAAATCAGGGCACACAGCATACCTCGACCTGGCAAAGGCTTTCGGCACAATCCCACATTCAGGTATTACTGATAAACTTAGCAAACTGAATATAATCCCCTTCACTGTAAGATGGGTTGCCAACTGGCAAACAAACCGGACATATGCTATCAAAGTGGGTGACTCCACATCAGCCAGCAGACCTGTTATCAGTGGAGTACCACAGGGGTCATTGCTGGGCCCCCTACTGTTTGGTATATACCTCTCAGAAGTTCAGGTCAAAACTAAAGGGTTGTGGCTGACCAAGTTTGCAGATGACTGCAAACTAGGTGCAGTCATTGAATCCCCAAGTGATGTCCTTATACCCCAGAAGGGTTTTGCAGACCAATGAATAGTGTATTAGTCATGGTCTCAAACTGAATTCCAAGAAATGAATCATCATTCCCTTTGGCAAAACAATGTCCTCTCACACTGTCAAATCAATAATACCCTAAGTACCCATGAAGTGGTATGAGACCTGGGATCACAGTTTGACTGTGACCTTAACTTCGACCACCATGTGTCTACTGTAGTAAGGAAATCTTTCTACGTACCACAGTTGATTAGTAAAGGCATCACCTGGAGAGCAAAAGAAGTTATAACCCCCCACCCCCCATACTCAGCACGTATCTGGCACATTTGGCAAGTACTCTACTATGCACCTGCAGCAATTAGAGAGACCTCAGAGGTTTCTAACAAAGAAGATCAATGGGCTCTAGCATGTGTCTTACACAGACCGAATAAAGTCCCTGTCACTATACTCAATATTGTATAGAGTTTTTAGGGGAGACTAAATCCTGGCCTACAGAGCAATCCAAGATGCAAACCTAATGAATTTGTTGCATATTGTAAATCAAATTGTACTAGGGATTCCCATTCCAGGGACCTAAACATGGCCTGCTACTTATGTAGGATATGCTGGACAGACAGATTTATCTCCCAGCAACTGCTGCATCTTTGGAACAGGCTACCAATTCATGTGAAACAGAGCACCTCTATGACACTGTTCAAGAGGAACCTGGACAAGTGGATGGGGCACCATAAATTGTTACTGGGAATAGAGCCCACAACCCTCCTGGACATGGGCAGTAATCACTAAATGTGATCTTGGGTATTGATTAGCATTTCTATGGTATTACATTGGGATGAAATGGCTAGGCTTTAAATGACCTCCGGGTCAATAGCCTAGTAATCTCCTGTGATCGCATGATATGGTGTCAGGGCTCTCACCCACACATTTCCACTGATAAGCGTATAGTTATATGATGTACAACTGATGTTGTTTGTCTTTCGGCTTTTTCCCAGTAAGGGGTCACCACAGTGGAACTCCAGTCTGCTAATGATTGGCAGTAGATTTTTACGAAACACCGAGGTGCCAGCTCGACGCCCAACCTTTAACGAAGGCACACCCATTTACGCATGCATGTCTTTCGAACGCTACCCAACCACGGGGAGGACATGCAGACTCCACACAGAAGGCCCTCCCAAGCCAAGCCAAGAATCGAATGGGAGAGTCTCTTGCTGTGAGGTAACAATGCTACCACCGTGGCATGATGATGTACAACTGATGTAATGATGTGAAATAGTTAGAGGTGTATGACTGTATTAACAGTTCCATTGTGTCACATGTGATTCATACCCAAGGTTTTATTTGGAGGTGATGTACAGCCTGAAGTCCAGTTGTAGTATAGGTACAGCTATAGTGTAACCGTACTGCATCAAGGACATACCACTGCATCATATCAGTATTACCACTCAGTAGTCTGCATGAACACGTATGGATGGATGTCAAGATTTTATGGCAGTTATAACATTTTCACTGACAGTGTCGGGGGGGGGGCAGTGACCATGTAGCACATGTGCTGAGGTTTGACTTGTACGTATAGAGGCTGCTCCATGTATTGTTTGGTATGTGTGCAATATTACAGTAACAGCTTCATCGATCATTGACTCTTGACTTTGCACTGCTGTCCTTTCCGTGCACATGGGCTTAGTTGATGCATTTCTCACATACTGCTGTAATGGATCACCTCTTAATTCACACATCATTTGTTTTGATATTTTTTAACATTTCCTTGCTAGAAAAACCTTGGGCATAGATGGTATTATACTGGGATTTAACAGCTAGAGTTGTGAAGACCCTGGGGTCAGTAGCCTTTCCGTGCACATGGGCTTAGTTGATGCATTTCTCACATACTGCTGTAATGGATCACCTCTTAATTCACACATCATTTGTTTTGATATTTTTTAACATTTCCTTGCTAGAAAAACCTTGGGCATAGATGGTATTATACTGGGATTTAACAGCTAGAGTTGTGAAGACCCTGGGGTCAGTAGCGTAATAACATCCTATGAATCTAACTGCAAATTATTCAGACAATATCCATTGTTATTACATGTGCAGATGCATGCACTACACAGCTATGTTGGTAATCCACTCATAATAGTGTGGTGCTTGTATGTGTTGTTATCCGTATGGCCAATACCTACATTAGGAAGGGATGCTTTAGTCAAATGTATCAAAAATATGGCACAGTGAGTTCCTACATATCTAGTAGGCCATACAGAACTCTTCTTTGGGATGCAAACCCATTAGGATTTGACATTGCAGACTTCCCCTCAAGGAGTTCTACTAGATGTTTGTGCAATATGCCTTTCTGTGCTGCACTCAGTAAATATGCAGTTCCATGACAACATTGATGGCATAGGTTTGATTCTTGCAGGTGGGAATTGTGGCTTATGTGTCATGCAAACCTCTGAAATGCCAGGATTGCACCTGATTTCAACTCCAGATTTAACCCTGTCGTTAACCCCTCCAAAAAGCGGTATTTTCGGGGAAGGGGTAGTGGATTCCCCTTATAGAATATTACCAATCATTAGAATTGTTCACATCTGTTACTACAGAACATGTGTAATAAGTTGCAATCACATATTCTGTCAGTGCTACAGATTGATGGTCGTAATATTTTAAAAGTGCCCACGATTGCTCCTGTTTCTGTCTACATTTGTCCAGTAGTCTGTTGCTATGTATCCTTGATTGGTTGAGAGCTATGGAGACATGTCAGTCATATTCAAGCAAGTAATTTTGCAGATCTTCAGAGTATGCACATATCCTGCATTGTATATACCATCCTTGCTAAATGTCCTCTCTCTAGTGAGCATGTCAGTGATGTTTATATCACAACCATTCACTTCCACTGACATGTAACCTTGTGTGACTGTCACATATATACTATTATGTGTGTTAATATACTGGCACAGGAGGTGTAAACAGCAGTATGTACTGTACTATCTACATATGTGCTTAATGTTATGTTACTGACTTGTCCTGGAAATGTACATACATAGACATATCCAGTCTTGGGGACTTTGACATATTTACCATGCCCTCTTTCTTTTTACTCATTCTTATCATTCATGTACGTGCCCATTTTCACTGCCTAGTTTCTATTTCCTTGTTGTCGCACTTGCTGATGTTCTTTGTGTTTCACTGTTTTAGTCATCATATTTGGGTTATCCCTGCCAGGGTAGCCCTCGGCCGGCCCGAATACCAGACACTTAGTATTTCTGCTTCAGTTGCTGTTGCTTGAGTACTGAAATCAGGTCATCAGTGGTATAAATTAAGGCAGCTGATGCCATTGCATCAGTCTTTCTTGCCATGGAGCCTGAAGCAGAAGCAGTTCGCATGATTGCCGGTCGGCCGCTACCTGAGTTTTCATTTCCGAATTGAAGTTGAAGTCTTCTACAGTTAAGTACCCTGTTGGGGATCCTTTTTTCCTGCACTAACCGATGTCAGAAAAAGTTAATAATTGTCTTACCTGTGGAAAGCAAATACCACACCGAGATTTCCACTCTTACTGCGTCACTTGTCTAGGCCCAGACCACAACGTCCTCCGTTGTGGCTTCTGTGCTTTGTTTAATACTAGAACTATCTGTCATTGGGCCCTTATTGTAGCCAGATATTTTTATTTACAGTCCTCGAGTTACAATATGGCTTTGGTAAGCCATCCAAAAGCAGATCTTCTGAAAAAACGTAAAGATAAAGACAGAGACAAAGTGCACAGGTCCAAACCTTCTGATGATGCTTCCATTAAGCTAGTTGTCAGTCCTCTGGTACTCAGTGAGGCGGTTTTGCAGCCCCTGATGCCCGCTTTAATTGATTCACAGGCCGCTACTGAGACCCTTTTGCTGTAAAACTCTTCTTCATCTAAAGATCCTGTGGTCATCTCTACCTTGGATGGATCCAGAGCTGCTGAGCAGGCACCAGCTTCTGAGAAAGTCCTTTACACCACCGAATCTCGACACAAACCAACGTCTTCTTTCGCAACTAACATTCTTTCAAAAACAACCAAGTTCCTTAGGCCCAGAGTTTGAACGACACCCAAGAAACCAACTATCCACTCTCAGGCACCTGCTACCTTGCCTCTCAAATGCTTAAAATGGCAGAAGACCTTATCATGCTGATCAGGGGAAGCCAAACTACCCCCTCAAAAAGGAAAAGAGATCTGTCCCCATTAGTTTTGTCGGAAGAAGAGCCAGATGAATCTGATGCATCTGACTATGAAGACATGCAGCCCCTCTCCACTTATGAGGATTCTGATGCAGAGGAATCCATTGCTTCAGCCTCTCCCCCAGAGGATTTTTCCTTTGGGGAAACCCTGCATACTTTAAGGGAGCATTTCCAATGGGAGAGTTAGGACTAACTTCACTCCAAAAAAGAGACTCGGGGGAATTCCTAGATCTTCCGCAACACAGACCCTTGGCCATCCCCCCAGTCCTGGATGCGGTGGATGATATTTTCCTTGAATCCAGCTTGACTCCTAATGCCCTACCTACTGCTCCCAGTAAACCTAACAGGTACTACAGAGTCCCTGACTCTCACAAATATCTTTTTAAAAATCCAACAGCTGACCCTGAGGTAATTTCTCAAGGGCCAAAAGGGATTAAAGCAGCCTCTGCTAAGAGTCCCACCCCCTCAGACAGGGATTCCCGAGCATTGGACAGATGGGGTAAAAAAGTATACACCTCAGCTACTCTTGCTATCAGAGCACTAAATTGTCAGTTCCATCTGCTTAAATATCAGCAACATACCTTGGAGCTCCTTAAGCAAAAAATGTTCTCCTTTCCTGCTTGGGCAGAATCTAAAGATTTACAAGACTTAATGCATTCTGCAAGTCAAGTAACTAAACATACTTTGCACTGTGGTTTTGATGCCCTAGAAGCTTCTTGCAGGGCATCAGTCACTGGATCTGTCATTAGAAGACATGCATGGCTTAAGGAACAACCCCTGCCAGACAATGTCAAATCTAAATTGTTGGATGCACCCTTGCACAATGATGACTTATTTGGCACTAAGGCAGAAGAGGTCTTAAAAAAGATGGAAGAAAAAGCAAAATCTATGCAAAAAGTTAAAGATTTCTTACATGTCCAGACCCCTAGGTTCAGCAGGCATTTTCTCTCCTAGAACTGTTCCTTTCCTGCTCTGAGTAAACAGGCCCAGCCTAGACCCCGTGGAAACAGAGCCCCCAGACAGCAGCCCCAGGTAATGCAGAGATCTAAGCAGTGGACTACCTCCACTTCAAAACCAGGGAGTTCTAAGCCACCCCCTTATGGTAAGAACTCACAATGACTCGCCTCCTCCCGACCTCCCCACTGCCAACCTTCACTTACCCCTAGGAGAAAAACTCTCCTTTCACTCAAGTACCTGGGCCACCATTACCAAGGACCAATGGGTTTGGAACATTGTGTCTCAGGGATACAAATTCTCCTTCCACACCCTTCCAACCCCAAAAGGATTCCCAGATCTACCACCAAATCAGTGGGCAAAGGCTCAAAAGCAAATCCATTCCCTGCTCTCTTTGAGGGGAGTAGAGCACGTTAATGCCGAACAGATAGGCCAAGGCTTCTACTCCAGGCTTTTTCTGGTGCCCAGAAAAGAGGGCACCTGGCACCCCATCCTCGATCTATCCATTCTAAACACCTTTTTGGTGATTCTAAAATTCAAATTTACCCCCTACTTAGATGACTGCCTTATTCAGGCAGACAGCCAGGAAAAACTGCTCAAACACCTGGCCTTTGTAAAGAGCCTACTAACCTCCCTAGGTTACACAACGAACGAAAATAAATCAAAACAGGTGCCCACCCAAAGGATAATCTTCCTGGGAGCAAGTCTGGACACAGCATCCCAGATGGCATACCTTTCACCGGAAAAACAAATTTTCCTGTCAGCCTACTTCTCTCAACTGGCCACCAGGCCCCAGCTTTCTGCAAGGAAAATCCTGCAAGCTCTGTGGTTCATGGCACCTTGCATACTCCTCATTCCATATGCCAGACTGCATATGAGAAAACTTCAATGGTACCTAAAGAGCCTTTGGTGTCAACACTCTCAAGACCTGGAAACTCTTCTACATATAATTTCTTGCTTCACAAAGGAATTTCATTGGTGGGCAACAGCATGCTCCCACAACAAGGGACTGCCCTTCTTCCCACATCCTGCCAATTAGACCCTCACCAAAGATGCATCAGACTATGCTTGTGGTGCACACCTGGATGGCAGGTGCATACAGGGCCATTGGAGCCCACAGCAAATCCCCCTGCACATCAGTCAAAAAGAGATGATGGCTGTGCAGCATGCCTTGATAGCTTTCAAATGCCTTCTCTCTTCAGGGGTTCTCCTGATCAAAACAGACAACACCACTGTGAAGTCATACATCAGCAAGCAGGGAGGAACTCACTCCTACCCTCTATGCTGGCTGGCCATGATCCTTTGGCTCACAGCCTCTTCCATGCAACTACACCTGTTAGCACAATACTTACCAGGCTCTCTCAACTCCTTGGCAGACCAATTAAGCAGAAACCTTTTGGACCCACATGAGTGGCAGCTCAAGAGAAGTACCTTCTTCCTAATAACTCAGAAATGGGGATCCCTGAAGGTCGAACTCTTTGCCTCCCACACCAACCATCAGCTCAGCAAATTTTGCACCAGGGTGCATCACTGCATGGCTTGGAAAGTGGATGCCCTGTCCTTCCCCTGGGTCAACTTCTTGGTATATGCCTTTTCTCCCCTACCTCTCATCCCCAGGGTACTGCTTAAAATAAGGGAGCAAAAACCAAGGACCATTCTTATAGCTCCAGACTGGCCCTGACAGCACTGGTACCCCTTGCTGCGAACCTGTCCCCGCTGCCTCCATGGCATCTTTTTCAGATTCCAAACCCCCTAACCCAAAGGGAAGGGGAATTCATGTATCCCCAATTGCAGACACTCAATTTGGCAGCTTGGCTTATTTCCTAACCCTGAACCAATCTGCAATCCTCAGTAAATAGGTTCTGGATATTATCCATGAGGCCAGACACCGTAGCACCAGAAAGTCTTATGCAGATAAATGGAAAAGGTTCTGCACCTGGATCCAGGGTAAGGGGGCCAATATGGCACAGCCCTCCATCCCTCTCACCCTGGATTACTTAGCTGACCTACTACACAGTGGTATCTCTTTCTCCTCTATAAAAATTCATGCCTCTGCTATTTCTGCTCATTTTCTCACTGAGCAGCCCCTTTTCTCGCACCCTTTGATCAAACAGTTCCTCAGAGGGGCTAGCAACTTGAGGCCCCCCTAGAAGGGCACCAACACCAGCTTGGGACCTTAACCTTGTCTTGGAAAAGCTCACCCTGCCTCCTTTCAAACCAGCTTCTTCTGCAGAGCTAAAATGTCTCTCCTGGAAGACAGCCTTCCTACTGGCCATCACTTCAGCCAGAAGAGTCTCTGAGCTGCAAGCACTCATGGCTATGGAACCCTTCATCATCTTTCATGCAGACTGGGTATCCCTCAGAACTAAACCATCATTCATGTCCAAGGTGGTGTCCAGTGTGGCTCTCAACCAATCCATTCATTTGCCCACCTTCTTTCCTAATCCCCAGAACAAAGGGAAAGGATTCTTCACTCTCTAGATGTGCACAGACAGCTCAGATGTTATCTGGACAGGACTAAATCCTTCAAAAAGTCTGACCAATTGCTGGTTAGCTTTGCTATAGGGGCAGAAGGAAAAGCCATCTGCAAGCAAACCATTTCCAAATGGATAGTACACTGCATCAATTTCTGCTACAAACAGTATGGCAAACCTCCCCCCAAGGGTGTAGGGATGCACTCCACCAGTGCAGCTTTCTTCAGAGGGGTCCCCACTAGGGACATCCTGGAGGCTGCCACCTGGACATCTGTTCACAGTTTACCAAGCATTACCACCTGTCTATCTTCTCCAAATCTAGACCAGGGTTTGCTTCTGCAGTCTGGCAGGGCGTCCTAGTCAGCCCCTAGCTTCCTTGACTGCCTCCACCCATTTTCTCAGCTTTGGGAATCTACCCAAATGTGATGACTGCAACAGTGAAACATGAAGAACATAGTACTGCTGTGTACACTTACCATAAATGTAGATGTTCGAGTGTATTCACTGTTGCAGTCCTGGTTTCCCTCCCTCCATCCCCCTTTTTTCTCTTTCTTCTTTTGTTACCATTCTTCCTTGTTGTTTTCCTTTCCTTACAAGGGACATATTGGTATTTATTTTCCACTGGTGGGGTACTTCCACCAGAAACTGGCCTCCTACTTTGGGGGCTCCTTACAGGTTAGGGCAAGAAAAACTGAAGTAATGGTGTTGGCTGCCTTACTCTATACCACTGACAACCTGATTTTAGTCCTCAAGCAACAGCAACTGATGCAGAAATACTAAGTCTCTGGTATTCAGGCTGGATGAGGGCTACCCTGGCAGGGATAACCCAAATGTGATGACTGCAACAGTGTATACACTTGAACATCTACATTTATAGTAAGTGTACACAACTGTACTTTTACCCACCCCCTCCATTATTTAATTTGGCAAATAATTGTTTTAGTGTGCATTGCACTCAGTACACTATTCTTCACAGTGTTATTACTGCTGTTATTGCAGTATTTTAACCCCTGGTATTCATTGTGGCTGTCTGATCGATCTTGCAAAGCAGGTTTGTTTGTACACAAATTGAATGCTTCTTGTTTCTGTGCTTGTGTTTCTCTACATGGTTTCCTTGTGGCAGCACTGTTGCTGGCCATGCTAACCTTGCATGTATCCAGGGGAGCCCGCAGGACTTTTTTGCGGGGGGGGGTGCAAACCCAGAGCCCCCCATCAGCCATTCCAGTGTCCCATTACTTACCTATTTCTTCCCAGTTACCATAAACACTGTTCAAAACACTCATTGTGCATACTGTTTAATGCTTTACTTTTACAATGATTACAGATATTTGGATTTAATTTACAACTTTTATTTCAAATGTTATAGCACAAACACTGATAGACATTTGCCAAACAAAGCAATACAGTCTTACTGTGAAAACAGACTTAGCATTAAAACTTCTCTGCCTTTGAAACTCACATTCACTGAAACAACATTGAAACCCATATTTAAAGAAAATGCATTTGGCCAGTGGTGGGTTAAGTTTATCTTTGGGCTGTTTTCAAATCATAGGCCCCTTGCACACATTTTAAGACCATGCAAAAGTTCTTTGATTCGCCTTCCTGATTGTATTAAATTATAATATTTAAATTATATCCCTTGTATAATACTGCACCACTTGTTAGAGTGTGTTTTAAATTTAGCCACAGTCCTTCCGTGTTGGCCTGTACCTCCGAGAAATATATACCGAACAAGAGAGGTCCCAGGACTGAGCCTTGTGGGATGCCACTTGTAACTGGTTTGGAGTCTGACATGGCTCCAGCAATTCTAACCATGTGGGTTCTGTCCTTGAGCCAGTTTGCAACCCATCTACTGACATAGGGGTTTATATTTAAGCTGGTGAGCTTATCTATAATGCCCAAGTGGAGTATTGTATTGAAGGCTTTTGCAAGGTCAGGGTAGGCTGTGTGGACCACCTTCCCCTCATCAATGGCCTTGGTGACTGTTTCAAAGAAATCGACCAGGTTTAAGAGGCAGGATCTGCCCTTAACAAAGCCGAACTGGGTAGGATCCAGTGTCTGTAGGTCCCCAATATCTTTTTTTATGAGGTCCATGATTATCCTTTCCATAGCTTTGCAGACCAAGCTAGTCAGGCTTATGGGGCGATAGTTTCCAGGATCCATTGAGGCACCACCTTTGTGGAGAGGGACCACTGTTGCTGTACGCCACTCTTTGGGAAAATATCCTGTGGTAAGGCTGAGATTGAACAGTAGTTTTATGTTTGGGTTTAGCTCTTCTTGGAGTTCATGTAGGACGCAACCCGGGACACCATCTGGTCCCATTGATGCTGTGTTTTTTGCTTTGGAGGGGGCGGCTCTTACCTAAGCATCTGAGATGTCAGGGGGGCAGCACTCTGCTGGGATAGATATTTGCCCTTTTGGTGGGAGAAGTTTGCGCTGAACCTGTCAGCTAGGATGTTGGCAATGTCTGTGGGTTTGGTGTATTTTTTGTCATTTTGGACTAATTCTGAGCATATCTGGGAATTCCCACCCAGGTTCCTAACATAACTAAAGAAAGCCTTGTGATTATCCTTAGTGTCCTGTGCAATTTTTCTCTCAAAGCTGGCCTTAGACGATTTTATGAGTGCCCGTAGTTTTTTGCTAACACTGATCAGAGATGCCTTCCCTTTTTGGGATTTTGCTCTATCATGTAGTAGCTTCCTCCGTCTATTGTATAGTTTGTTTATGGCTGGGGTCCACCAGACAGGACATCTGCCTTTAGAGGATTGGGTCTTGGTTTTATTTGGGATTGCATGATCCATGCATTCCTGAAGGTGTTCATAGAATGTGTTTATAAAGGATTCTGCGGTCTGGGCCGTATTTTCCACAGGCCCGGGGGCTTTGAAGGATTCCACCTCAATTTTGAGGAGTGTGAAATTTGCTTTAGAGAAGTTTTTCACTGTGGTTTTCTGGGCAGGGGGTGGGGTCGGGATGTGAATATCCAGTGAGATTAGTTTATGGTCTGATCTTACCAGTGAGGGATACACTTCTGATCTGGAGCATAGAGTCCCCATGTTGGTGATGATCAGGTCCAGTATGTTTTCCCCTCTTGTGGGAGTGGTAACAAGTTGTTCCATAGCATTTGAGTTTATAAATTCTAGGAACCTTTGAGCTAGGGTGTTGGAGCTAGAGTAATGCTCCCAGTCTATGTTTGGGTAGTTGAAGTCACCCAATATAATGGTGTTTGGAGAGACCTTCATATTTTCCAGTGTTCTCAGGAAGGCAGAGTGGGGTTCCTGGGTTTGGGAGGGTGGTCTGTAGCAGGCTATAAACTGGAAGGCAGTTTTACCCACTGTTAGTTGCACATGGATAGTCTCTGATGCTTCGTGCTGTGCCACCAACCTGGAGGTGTGGGTATCTTTGACGAATATTGATACTCCCTCTCCTTTTCTGGTTCAGTCCAAGTTTTGGGGCCGAAAAGCATGGTATGAGGTATAACCTAGTAGTGCTGGGGTGCTCTCGAGAGCCTTGAACCAGGTTTCTGTTACTGCACAGATATCGATGTTCTCCATGCTAAGGAGAGTTTTGAGTGCATGCATCTTGAGTTTTAGACTTCTGGCATTACTCTTAGTTTCTTATCCCTTGTGATACCTATGGAGGTGGGTTTGTCTTTTGAGCCTTGCCTAAAAAGGCACTATGGGGGTAGCAAGAGCCTTTGCCAATATCCAAAAGCCCAGGGGTGACAGGTGCAAGCCGTCCCTAGCGAAGCATCATGGCCTGTCGAGCATGTCATCCCAGGCTGACAGGCATTGGATCCCCTTTGAATGACACCAATACTTAAGCCAGTTGTTGAAATTGATCATCTTGTCTTCATATTGTGGCATCATTCTCGGTGAGGGTAAGATGCTACTCAAGGTCAGGGTCATACCGGCCTGGGCCACATGCTCAGAGAGCTCCTCTATGTCTCTTTTCATGTAGTCCAGGGAGGTATGTCTCAGGTCATTCACACCAGCATGGACAATGACCGAGTCATATTTGTACTTGCCTTGGAGTGACCTGAGTGCTTGTGTTATGTGACGGATCCTAGCGCCTGACAGGCAGCTCACCGTGACCTTCTCCTTGTTCAGCCTGGTGAGCGGGACG